>NC_086452.1:476552048-476852048 GCF_028390025.1 Pseudophryne corroboree | reverse complement strand
AAATGTATGAGCAAACAAGCTCTGGCATTGTCGCGCTTAACTAGCGACCATGAAAATAACCGGCGTTAGCAGAAGCTTTACAGATATGCTCTGCAGCTTATTTTAACAGTGATCGGCATGGTTTCATACATAGATTCTAGTGACCCACATGTATCTGTGGTTTTTATAATGTTTGACAGAAACACATACCAATGGCGGATCGCGTCCTTTTGGAAACGATTATGTATGGTTGTCCAAAACCCCGCACTATCTGCGTGCTGGACTAATGTACCCTTCTCACTTGTAGTTATCGGTGTGAGATTTGACATAGAATCGTGCATTAAATTATAAGACCAGTGAAATAAACACTCTGGTACCCAAAGGAAAATTGGCCCTTTGGAAAGACTGTCTTTTGTTAGCGCTGGCGGAGTCATTCCGAGACTCCGATTACCGCTGTTTTAATTTGAATTGCCAATGTTAACAATTTTAGTCTGCACTAGAGCCTTATTCGCTATGTAGACAGACATCATAATAGGCAACAAACAGACACTTGCACGACTTAATAAAGTTATTATATGGCATATATATCAATATATATATATGTTATTGCTGAACAGCATATTCTAAAGTGTTCTTTATGTGAAAAGCAGTTCACATGGGCATGAAACCCGAACCAAATTCCTACTAACACCCCTGCGCCTTCTGGTGGCTTAAAGATGTAGGGCAGGAATGTTCTAGAATCATCCTGAACTAAAAATTCCCACTAACACCCCTGCGCCTCCTTGTGGAGTAAAGGTGTATGGCCGGAATGTTCAGGAATTATAAGCTGGAAAAACAGCAATGATTAAAAATGGCTTATGCTTTCACTGAAAATCACAGTACAGGCAGTGTTAATATAGGCTTAATAGCCTTTTATACAGGTAATATATGCTTAATAGCGTATATGTTATTACAGGTCTATTATACAGTAAACCCATACACTTAGTTAACTTCCAGTTACTCTAAAACCAGCCTGCAGTGTATATATTATATTGCAGTCTTAACAAACTGAACAGCCTTTTTGTTAACCCATGCAGCCTCTGCTGCTATGGGCATTTACTCCCCCCTCACCCCCCCTGCAGCTGCGCTGCTTGTGAGGTAACTTCTATCCTATGTTACCTGCAGCGGATTGGAGCGGGTGCAGGGAGAGCGTATCAGCCCCTTGTGTCCCGCGATCTCCCCCTGTTCAGCCGTAGTGCTGTCCCCTCTTACACCGCAATAGCTAGCAGAGGGGTGCCGGGGAGCCGGATAGCGGCGGGGGACGGATGTAGGAGGCCAGCGGCAGCAGCCTGTCTCCGCAGCTGGCTGTATAGCGGACAGCGGGAGCCGGCCGGAAGTCGTGCGGCGCCGGATATGAGCGGCGTCGCTGGCTCTCTGCAGAGTAGCTGGCTCGGGCGGCGCTTTGTACAGCAGTGGCCGGGTACCAGCGTTGGGAGAGCGGCCGGCGTCTGATTGACGTGCGGCCGCTCGGAGCTGTGTAATCTCAGTTACCACCCCCTAGCTATACTGCAGTGTCCAGCTTAGCGATGGGAGAGCGGCCGCCGTCTGTGATTGACGTGCGGCCGCTCGGAGCTGTGTCCTCTCTGGGAGAGCGGCCGGCGTCTGTGATTGACGTGCGGCCGCTCGGAGCTGTTGACGTGCGGCCGCTCTGCTTCTTGGAACGGGTGCAGGGAGATAATTCAGCGGGGCATGAGCGGCGGCTGTAATCAGCTGTGGGCAACAGAAAAAATAAACACTTTCCCCACACTGCAGGGCGGCAGCGTGAGCTGACCGCCCTGACCCCACCATACCTTGTGCTGCAAGCTCCGTCCAGCTTGAGACGGGCTTCTGATGCTGGCTGTGACGGACTTCTAAGCTCTGTCCAGCTTTCAGATCATCATCTTGGCTGTGCTATCCTGGCTGTGACGGAGCTTCTTCTGTAAGCTCCGTGCAGCCTGCAGGAGACAGCTGCCTGTGGCTGTGAGGGTGCTCTTTGTGAGGACCGACACGCCATGCGCTGCCTTGCAGCGCCTGTGAGGGTGCTCTTTGTGAGGACCGACACGCCATACGCTGCCTTGCAGCGCCTGTGGCTGTGAGGGTGCTCTTTGTGAGGACCGACACGCCATACGCTGCCTTGCAGCGGCACCATCCCGGACCCCTGTTTTTCAAGAAACTGGGGAAGGGAAGTGTAAAATAAAAAGAAAAATAAAATCTCAAATGTGGGCTCTTCCCACAAGCCTTGATGTTCGTGCTGTGAGCACCGAAAAAACACTGAGGTCGTACACTGAGGTACTCGGGGATATGGAGGGGGGGGGAGAGTCCTAAATTTGAATATTCAGTGCCTTTGTTCGGCTACGCCCGTCCATATCCCAAGAGTACTCCAGTGACCCCTAGTGGATGATAAAGAAACACACTACAGACTGATCCAACTTTGATGTAATGTCCTTAAAACAAGTCAAAATGAGGCTCAGTAGTGTGTGCCGGGGCTCGCTCGCCCTTACAAGTGTCCCGTTACAGTTAAGGGGTTTGACGAGCAGCAGGGGAACGTTGTTTCTGATAAATATATAAATACACAGTCCCCACATAATGGGCGGCAGCGTGAGCTGACCGTCCTCAATATACAAAAGTAAGTAAGTGAGTGAGCGGCGGCAGTGAGAACTGCCTAACCGCTCATTACCTGCACCACCCGTGGAGGCCATGACGGGGCTTCTCTGCTAAGCGCCGTACTGCGTCCTTGTGCAGCCGGAGGCTGCAATCAGCTCTGCTGATTTTGGTCAATGGCGGGGCCCTTCTTATGAGCACCAGCAGACCATCTGCTGCATTTCTGCAGCACCACTGATTCCGGACCCAAGCTTCTCTATAAGCTGGGAAGGAATCAGGTAGAAATTTTTTCAATAAATAAATAATCTTGTTTGAAGAATCGAAGGACATTCAGTCCATAGTACCTTCCGACTAGAGGCACAGAAAAATACTAAAGGTTCTATGGGAGTATGGAGGTGATAGCCAGTTACTAATTTAAATATGTGCCATTCCCGGCTACGCCCCGTCCATATCCCAAGAGTACTCCAGTGACCCCTAGTGGATGAAAAAGATAGCGCATTTAGCAGTTTCTGCCTCGTTTGGCATACCTCCCCCACTTCCCCATATCTACACATATGCCATTACTACTACTACACACTTTTAGGTCATTGGCCCTTTAACAAGTACAAAACCCCCACATCACTACACGGTATTCCACTCACTTTCTAGCACTTTTGGCAAAATCGACCCCGATTGTCTTCCCATCAATTTTGAGAGGTGGATGTAGAGTCTGGAGAATCTGCAGGAGCTGCGAGGCTTCCTGTAAGAGGGACATTACACATGAGTTCTGGGTCTAGGCAGTGTTCCGTGACGCAGCCCCCACGCCCCGCCAGTGCTCCGCACCGCCACCCCCCGCCAGTGCTCCGCGACGCCGCCCCCCCGCCAGTGCTCCGTGACGCCGCCCCCCGCCAGTGCTCCGTGACGCCCCCCCCGCCAGTGCTCCGCGACGCTGCCCCCCCGCCCTGCCAGTGCTCAGCGACGCCGCCCCCCGCCAGTGCTCAGCGACGCCGCCCCCCGCCAGTGCTCAGCGACGCCGCCCCCCCCGCCAGTGCTCAGCGACGCCGCCCCCCCGCCAGTGCTCAGCGACGCCGCCCCCCCGCCAGTGCTCAGCGACGCCGCCCCCCCCGCCAGTGCTCAGCGACGCCGCCCCCCGCCAGTGCTCAGCGACGCTGCCCCCCCGCCCTGCCAGTGCTCTGTGACGCCGCCCCCCCCGCCAGTGCTCAGCGACGCCGCCCCCCCGCCAGTGCTCCGTGACGCCGCCCCCCGCCAGTGCTCCGTGACGCCCCCCCCCCCCCCCGCCAGTGCTCCGTGACGCTGCCCCCCCGCCCTGCCAGTGCTCCGCGACGCTGCCCCCCCGCCCTGCCAGTGCTCTGTGACACCGCCCCCCCGCCCCGACAGTGTACATGTATTCCCCTTGCACAGCACTCACCAGTGCAGAAGGCAGCTGGACGAAGGCGAACCCTCTGTTCTGCTGGGTCTGCTTGTCTTTGATGAGCCGGATGTTGCTGATCACAAGTGAAACATATGGAGCCAGGGCAGCCAGGATGGAATGCACCACAGTGTGTGGCCCGATGTTCCGGAGGATTATGGCTGAGGATACATAGCCACCTAATAAGGTTACACCCAGCTGTCTGTAAAAAGGGGTCCTCTTCCACAGCAAGCGCAGCACCTAAACCACCCTAGTCCCACCACAACAAAGTCACTTAATCCCGACCCTCAAACGTTTTCATGCTATGCGCGAGTGTGGACGTAACATACTCTATACAATACAGCTTGCTCCCTTTCCCCCATTACACCAGATGTAGGTGGTATACATAGCAGCTCCCTCATTTACCAAGGTATACACATTGCCATCACTAATTCTCTCCAAAAGCACCGCTACCCAGGGTGTAGGTAGTACAGTGACCCCTCCTCCTCCCTCTGGGTGTAAATAAGACGCAGTGACCCCCATCTCCTCCCAATGACCCGTCTCCCCGCCAGTTACTAACACTGGCCCAGATTTATCAAGCCTGGAAGAGTGATAAATTGGCAGTCAGCTCCTGTCATTCTCCAAACACAGCCTGTAACATGACAGCTGATTGGTTGGTAATTTACCACTCTCCAAGGATTGATAAATCTGGGTCATAATGCCCCCCTCCCCAGATGTAAGGAGTATATATAGTACCCCCCTCCCCAAACGTAGGATACATAGCGGCTGCGCAGAAAATCATCAGCCTGCGAAGCCTTAGAAACACTTACTGTCACTGTAGTAGTCAGCAGACTGCAGCGACTCTGAGGCTCCTGAAAGTGCTTCCATATCAGAATCTGAAGGGACACAATGAGAACACTTTAGTATGACGGAACCTGGAAAGAGCAGCAAGTCTCTTCTAGTCGCCTCTACAGGAACACAGTAACGTTACTGCACACTGCGGCTATTGCTTCCAGACCCAGCTCCTGAGCAGAGATTGTACAGAGATGTAGCAATCATATCAAGGTCTCATCTCAGGATTCACATGTGCACAGAACACAGAGGGGCCCGGACGTGAATTACCTTCACAGAAGAACCTGAACAGACAAGGTGTCACTCACCTGTCTTGGCTGCCCCGCAGCGGAAGCATTTTAGTCTTCGGCGAAAGTTGTAGAGGCCACACTATAAAAGCAGAGAGCTTTGCACTTAGTTGTCACTGTTCAGCTGTCCTGGCATCCCACCCCACCCCCTCTTTCCTACCACGGAGCGCTCACCTTGTTACACAGCCAGTCCTCGAATTTGGGGCGGGGATTGCTGTAATGCATAGCGATGGTTTTCCCCTGGATCACCAGCTTCTTCTGCAAGAAGAGACAAAGAGGACCAGTTATTCCCGGCATCCCGGAACATAGACATCTATCCCCTGGCGGAGGGGAGTGAACTCCCGACTTTAAAACGGACGGCAATGTGGGGAAGGACCACCCACTGCCAGCTAAATGCTTTGCCTGGCCAACCCCCACCACAGGGGTGGATAGAGGAGAGGGAATCAGAGATCAGAGGCGCACAGAGCTTCCGAGGGAAGAAACAGAAAGAGTGGGGGGTAGGTATAGTCAAGGGCATGGGGCTCCAGAAAGAGATGCAAGTCTTAATACTGCACGCAGTATCTCCAATCTCTGAATGTGGCTTCAGTATATTAAGTCTGCAAACACATGTGCGATTATCAGCGGCAGACCCCCCCCCCCCCCCCCCATGGCCTAACCACTTCACAAAGCCATAGGGGCCACCGTGCAACCTCCTCTGGCATCAGAAGGGTCAAGATGGGGGAACTACAAATGAGGATCTTCGGGTGCACAAATATCCCAGCTGAATCAGAGGCGTCACCCACCACCCCACAATCTATATACTGTGTATGCTATCTAGAGCACGTCTTCCGAGTGTCGCTGTGAAGTCACAACCAACAGGGTAAGGTGACTAAAAATACTCAACGCAGCATCTCACATCCTTTTTATAAGAGGCCATTAATAGCAGTAATACTATTCTCTACAAATAACAATACTTTCCCTCGTAGTTACTAATGGAAACTGCAGCACATGAATGCAGTGTACAACCCGGGGAGATTTGTAGAGACTACAGACACCTGCGCTATATAACACCCCCGCCATCTATGCTGCAATCACAGGCTCTGGAACATGTGTCTGTTAGATGTACTCAGCAGTAACCCGGGAGAGGGAGGGGACGTAACCTGCACCTCACACAGACTAAATACTGGCACTCTGTGTACATTAAAGCACCCCCATAATCAGCTAGAAAGCAGGACAGGTCACCAGGCTGGCATCTCATTCCGGGACTGTAATAAATCATTAATGTTCCGGGTTTTAGTGATAGTACAGGACTGACACAGCGTTAACGTACACAGAGCTTGTCCCCGGGAACCTGAAAGCCTCTCCCCCTTTACCCCCTCCCCCCCATCCTCGTTCTGCTTTTCGATCTCGGTTACAGACATATGTAATGTGCCATTTTTCAGGAATATTCTAGACTTGGCGAGTGAAGCAACCTGATTGGCTTCCATCCAGCTGGTAGCATCTTGCAAGTGATAAAACTCCACGAAGGCGAAACCGCGGCTTAAACCTAGAGACAGCATTCAGATATAGACGGGATACTAGTGTTAGTCAGTTCCTTTTACAGAAAACACAGCTGCATCTCTCCAACTGACAAAGCCCATGGATCTAGCAGTGCTTTATGGCATGGCATCCATGGGTGCAGTCCTCTGGCCTGCCTTAAGAGGGTTGCCATGAAAAGGAACCTCCAGACTAAGTAGCTCCACCAACTACCCATTCCACCACCCAAGCCCAGAGGAGACCACAACGTGGCAGCCAACACGTGGAGCACAATGTGAGGGGTACACGGGGAATAAGGCTGGTGGAGCAGACCACAGACCATGCAGCAGACATTACATCCAAACATGATTACTTACCAGGAACACACAGAGGAAATACGCAGCATATAAATCACAGCTCAATACTACAGAGGTTCCTTAGCCATGGCAAGCCCAATCAGTACCTGATGGTGTATGGGGATGGAGAGAGGGGGGGGGCTAATCCCCAGGGGACAGCAATCTGAAGGGGTGGGAACTTAGAACGAGTGAGATTGTACGACACCACGCCGGATAGAACCTCACCTGTTTTACGTTTCATCAGCCTCACGTCCGCAGGCTGTGGCCCTTCAAAGGACTCCACCAATTCCCGAATCTGCAGAGAGCACAACATTAGCCACAAATCGCTGTTCAACCGCAATCAGAACACAACATTTACTACATTCTGCGCGGCAGCAATCACCAGAGAGCACGACACACTGTGCGGCAGCAATCACCAGAGAGCACGACACACTGTGCGGCAGCAATCACCAGAGAGCACGACACACCGCGCGGCAGCAATCACCAGAGAGCACGACACACCGCGCGGCAGCAATCACCAGAGAGCACGACACACCGCGCGGCAGCAATCACCAGAGAGCACGACACACTGCTCGGCAGCAATCACCAGAGAGCACGACACACTGCGCGGCAGAAATCACCAGAGAGCACGACACCATGTGCAGCAGCAATCACCAGAGAGCACGACACCATGTGCAGCAGAAATCACCAGAGAGCACGACACCATGTGCAGCAGAAATCACCAGAGAGCACGACACCATGTGCAGCAGAAATCACCAGAGAGCACGACACCATGTGCAGCAGAAATCACCAGAGAGCACGACACCATGTGCAGCAGAAATCACCAGAGAGCACGACACACTGTGCAGCAGCAATCACCAGAGAGCACAACACACTGTGCAGCAGCAATCACCAGAGAGCACAACACACTGTGCAGCAGCAATCAGAGAGCACAACACACAGTGCAGTAGCAATCACCAGAGAGCACGACACTGTGCAGCAGAAATCACCAGAGAGCACGACACAATGGGCAGCAGCAATCACCAGAGAGCACGACACTGTGCAGCAGAAATCAGAGAGCACGACACTGTGCAGCAGAAATCACCAGAGAGCACGACACTGTGCAGCAGAAATCAGAGAGCAACCCGTTCTCTGCAAAGTCATACTACACAAGGTGACCCAGGGGCATAGACTGGGAACCACCATAGAGCGTCCAGACTCCATACACTAATGTACTCACATCACTTTCACTAATGTTTATAGGGAGACCTCTCAGCATAATGGTCTTGCTCTCCTTTTCATCCATGTAATAGTCATTGCGATAGTCGTGGTCCATATAATCACTGTCAGAATGGTAGCCATCTTCTGAGCGGTCGCTGTTTCTCCTTTCACGATCTCTGTCTCGCTGAAAAACATAAGCAAAGCTCCAGGAACCTTCCAGCATACATCCTACCATGATCAGCAAAGTATCTGGGGACATCTGACACTAGTGCTTGTGGAAAGGGAGCAGTAACCCATAGCAACCAAAGGGTTTCATTTCACCAACTACACAAAAACCTGAGTATGAACTATGTTTCATTTAGAAGCGATTCTGACCCCCACCCATCAGCCTGACAGGAGTCCGAAATCCCATCACTATATAACTATCCTGTAGCCTCCACCCCACCCCCAGCCTTGTCCTCACTGACACATCACTCATCTCCTGATATACTCTGTGCTGCTGGGGACCCTGCTCCTCCCACTATATAACTCTCAGTCTGTGGCTTCCTGCTGCCTCCATTCCCTTCCTCACATCATGTCACTGCCCCTGTCACATGCAGCCCTGTCCTCACTGACACATCACTCATCTCCTGATATACTCTGTGCTGCTGGGGACCCTGCTCCTCCCACTATATAACTCAGTCTGTGGTTTCCTGCTGCCTCCATTCCCCTCCTCACATCATGTCACTCTCCCTGTCACATGCAGCCCTGTCCTCACTGACATCACTCATCTCCTGATATACTAGTGTTCACTCTAGGCTGCTTTAGCAGGGCGCCGCGCCCTGCACATTTTTTACCAGGCAAAACCCGCCCTGCCCCTTTTGCGGCGCCCTGCTAGAACAGCCGCCCGCTTCCTGCCCTCACAGCGTGTATAGATGCCGTGCGCATCCGCGCGGCATCCATTCACGCATTGGGAGAAGGCTGGGGGAAGCCCAGCACCGACGGAGGTGCTGGGCACGCCCCCAACAGTGACGTCGACGGCCACAGACGCTCTCTATAATAGCGTCTGTGGGCCGCACCGCCCCCTAAAATTACGTAGGCGCCCCTAATTAACGTGGCCGCGCGCGCACATGTGCCCCCGGAGTCCGGCGCCCTGCCCCTTTTCACTCCTAGAGTGAACACTATATATTCTGTGCTGCTGGGGACCCTGCTCCTCCCACTATATAACTCTCAGTTTGTGGCTTCCTGCTACCTCCATTCCCCTCCTCACATCATGTCACTGCCCCTGTCACATGTAGCCCTGTCCTCACTGACACATCACTCATCTCCTGATATACTCTGTGCTGCTGGGGACCCTGCTCCTCCCACTATATAACTCTCAGTCTGTGGCTTCCTGCTGCCTCCATTCCTCTCATCATGTCACTGCCCCTGTCACATGCAGCCCTGTCCTCACTTACATAAAATCCTGATATACTCTGTGCTTCTGGGGCTACTGCTCCCATTATATCATTCAGTCCTGCCCTCACTGAAATGACTGCAGGAGTTGACAGGTCCCTCCCACAGTAGTGGTGCACATGTGATACATTTCACTGATCTGATTGGCTGAAGAACGAGGTGCATATAGATGAGGAGAGGGAGCATGTCCATATAATTAGCTCCTGTATTACTTACATCAGGGCTGTCATAATCCCTGTAATCATCGTATCGATCATCGCGGTCGTCACGGTATCTCTTGTACTCATTAGATTCTCTACGTCTGTTTCTGGAGACTCTGTCATCACGTTCGTCTCTATCAAACGCTGACCCATATCTTCCACTGCGCTCACTGCGACTTACACTGCAGGACAATGCGCAAAATACAAGTCAGCTTTCATGTTTAGTATAAGGCCCTCATACCGTATGTTACGCTATGACACGTTACATATACGCCACCTGACCTCATCGGAGGGACACCTTCCCCTAGTGTCTTCATTAGCAGATTATACAAGACCACTCAATAAGCACTCCCCCAAATTAGCAGCAACAGTGACCACGACCCCAGTAATAAGCGTCTAGAGCCCTCATTACATTAGCTGCACCAGAAAACATGATCCGACCCTAGCTGCTTCACAACGAATGACGGCAGTGGGGGGGCGTTCATAAGACTACCATAAGTCGTTCCATAGTGGAGCTATGTCGGCATTACTGTAAATGGCCAACACGTGCAGCTGGGCATCGCAGCAAATTGCTCTGAATCGAATCAGCCCCTTGGAAAGGAGGCGTTCAGACAGAATAGATGCCTCATTTATTTGGAGCCTCACGTGTAATGTAACATGCCTGAGGTGAACTTACCGCTTATCCGAGCCCATGCTTCCCCACGTGTACAGTCTGGATCCTCTTAAGGTTGGTATGGCTGAGCAGTCTGAACAAGAAAAACAATAATCAATTCATGCTGTTGCCGCAACAGCCGCCGTGGGAGCAGGGCAACAGCCGCCGTGGGAGCAGGGCAACAGCCGCCGTGGGAGCAGGGCAACAGCCGCCTATGTATAGTACAGAGATTATCGGGCAATGGGGACACACACATCTGTGAGCTCACCTCCCCCTCATTACATTACACATACAGTACGTCACTGATCCCATACCTTCAGCTTAGGCCTAAAAGAAAAGCTGCATGAAAAGCAACCTGACCGCTGTACTCCATACAGATGCTACAGAAACTCCCTTCCCGATATAATAAGAGGCTTTAGCTCTGTAACGCACGTTTCAGACAGTGTAATTTTACATCGAGCATTTCTAGGCCTCATACGCAGGTTTAAGGATTAATAATCTGTCTTAACCCTTCGAAGCCAGACACAAAGCCTATTAAACACACGTAACGCTTATTAGCACAATGACGTAATGTAAGCAAGACTGTACACGCACTCTCTGACACGCGGTCACAGCACAGAAGTAACATATGGGAGCGCTCACTAACCAGACCGCATACCACACTCACTGCAGCCTAAATATCAGTAACTGACAGGACCATGACACTATTCCACATATACAGTATATCCTAGCAGAGGAAAGGACAATACAGCGCAGGGAGTATCATTACCCCGTTTCACCCCGGGTAGGTCGTTTTCCACCTATTTTTCAAGATTTTTTGAGGGATTGCCAATTTTGCCCAAATTAAGAAAAATCTGATGGAATCCCCCCCCCCCTCACATCCCAGAGGACTCTTCTTCAACCCGAAGGGGAACATCCCGGCAGCCTCATCAGAAACCCAAAATGGGATTACCCACCAGTCTACTTCTCTCCTCAGTGAGGGATCAGCCCGGAGCAAAGAGTTAACCCCCCCCCCCCCCACAGGGATCAACCCAGCATCCACCGTTCATCAGTCACCTCCACAAAACCACTACAGTCTACACGGGGATCAGCCCTGCAACCATCCTCAGAGCGAGGTTTACCCCCCCCCCCCCCCCCCTTCCCCCCAAGAGCATCCTGATAATAAAGGTCATCACCCCTGCACCAATCCTCATTCTGCAGAGTGAGGCTCACCCCCACCCTCCAGAAGGAACCCCTCCACCCACCTTCTGCAGGGGGAGGAACACCCCCACCACCACCCATCCTCACCCTGCAGGGGGGGTCACCCCCACACCCCCTTCCTCCAGAAGGAACCCTCGCACCCATCCTCACCCTGCAGGAAGGGGGGTCACCCCCACCCTCCAGAAAGAACCCTCCCACCCATCCTCATCCTGCAAGGGGGGGGGGGGGGTCACCCGCACCCTCCAGAAGGAACCCCTGCACCCATCCTCACCCTGCAGGAAGGGGGGTCACCCCCACACTCCCTCCCTCCAGAAGGAACCCCTGCACCCATCCTCACCCTGCAGGAAGGGGGTCACCCCCACACCCCCTCCCTCCAGAAGGAACCCCTGCACCCATCCTCACCCTGCAGGAAGGGGGGGGGTCACCCCACACCCTCCAGAAGGAACCCCTGCACCCATCCTCACCCTGCAGGAAGGGGGGTCACCCCCCTCACTCCAGAAGGAACCCCTGCACCCATCCTCACCCTGCAGGAAGGGGGGGTCACCCCCCTCACTCCAGAAGGAACCCCTGCACCCATCCTCACCCTGCAGGAAGGGGGGTCACCCCCCACACCCCCTCCCTCCAGAAGGAACCCTTGCACCCATCCTCACCCTGCAGGAAGGGGGGTCACCCCCACACCCCCTCCCTCCAGAAGGAACCCCTGCACCAACCCCTACAATCTGGCGATGACTCGTACATCCACCCCCTCCCTCCAGAAGGAGATCACCCGTACATCCACCCTCCCCGCTGCAAGCACCGTCATCCCGCACCTGCTGCGGTGTCGGTGAATGCGGGAGCCCCGGTAATAAGAATGGTAGGGGTAGGGCGCAGCGGGGACGCGTCTGCTCAGGCAGGGACTGCCCCCCGGGGCACAGGCCCCTCCACCAGCACAGCAGGCCGGGAACTCACCGTCAGGCCGCACCTCAGGCGCAGCGTCCTTCTCACTCACTGTCTGCACGAAATGGCGGCTGCGGCTCCGCCCGTCTCCTCCCCAGAGTGCACCGCGCGGGAGATGGCGCCTGGAAGCTTCCACTGCCCAGCGCGCATGCGCGGCCGCCCGGGCAGCCAATGGGAGCGCAGCGCGGCAGGGGAGCGGGGCATGACGGGAGCTGTAGTCCCGGCCGAAGGCGGCTGCGTCGTCGTGTCCTGAGGTAAAACTGCCACAATGGAATGCGGAGGAGGGCGTGTGGCACTACAAGTCTCAGCATTTCCCACAGCAATGTCACGTTCTGCTGGTCACAATCCCATGTGCTATAATGTAATGTCAGATGATGGCGGCCGTCACTGCGGCGTATAGTGCGCCTGATTTTGCGTCAAACTGGCCACACGTACTGGCCGCCACAGCGCTCTTCCACCCGCACCATTACCGTCAGTGGGGTGTGTGACAGGTGTGCCAGAGGGGGCGAGGCAGCCACTCGCGTGTGTATACTGCGTGGCGAGCGCCGCCGCGTCCGGGTCAGTCCCAATTTTATCCAGCCATGAGGGTGGCTTCCGGGAGTCCCAGGCGTAAGCAGCAAACTGGGATATGCTGAGCTACGCACACCGGGACGCCAGGACGCGGTCATCCACGCCTCCGCGTTACACCAGGATGCGCTGCGCTGAGCCATACTCGCCATCACATTACACCAGGATACACTGCACTGAGCAACACGTCATCATACAATGCGTTCAGCCATGCACACCGCCACATCACGCCAGGATGCGCTGAGAAACGCACGCCACTATACACTGCACTGAGCCACGCATGCCACCACGTCACACAGCACACTGGGATACAGTGCACTGACCCATGCACACCAGGATACGCTGCGCTGAGCCACACTCGCCTACATGTTACACCAAGATACGCTGCGATGAGCCACGCAGTAAACCAGGATACACTGCGCAGAGCCATGCACGCCTCCACGTTACACTAGGATACGCTGCACTGATATACGCACGCCTCCATGTTACACCAGGATGGGCTGAGTCATGCACGCCTCCACATTACACTCGGATGCGCCGAGCCACACACGCCTCCACGTTACACCAGTAGGGGCAGAAGCTACTACTCGACCCTGGTTCCAAAACCCAACGGGTCACACCGGCCTATTCTCAACCTCAAATCTTTGAACAAGTTTGTGAGAGTCTCCAAATTCTGCATGGAAACTTTACGTTCAATAGTTCCGGCCATGAAACCTAGGGACTACATGGTTTCCCTGGATATTCAGGATGCGTATCTACATATTCATAATGCCACTTCACATCAGCAGTTCCTGCGCTTTGCTATAGGCAACCTACATTAACAAGTCCAGGCTCTGCCGTTCGGCAGTTCCTCGGTCTATGGGTGTCGCCATTACACCCAGCGTCCACGTGGGTGCGGTGGGCTGATGACGTAATCACTGTTCCCCCCACCAATGAGAGGAGATCGGGAAGTTTAAAAGGAGACGCGGGGGCAAAGCCCCGACGCTTGAGTATCATCGCTGCACAAGCTAGCCCCAGGCTCACACGCTGCAGTTCTCTGAGTTCCAGTGCTTCATGCATCACAGTGTGTCTCCTAGCTCTCCATGTACCAGTGCTTCCAGCATCACAGTGTGTCTCCTAGCTCTCCATGTACCAGTGCTTCCAGCATCACAGTGTGTCTCCTAGCTCTCCATGTACCAGTGCTTCCAGCATCACAGTGTGTCTCCTAGCTCTCCATGTACCGGTGCTTCCACAATCACATTGTGTCTCCTAGCTCCCTGTGTACCAGTGCTTTCAATATCCCAGTGCGTCTGCCAGCTCTCAGAGCTCCAGTGCTGCCAGCCTCACGGTGACTCCCAGCTCTCTGAGCTCTGTTGCTTCTGTCATTCAGTGTTCTTCAGCATCGCTTACAAGTCATCACCAATTTCTTCATTCAGTGTTCCTCAGCACCGCTCATAAATCATCACTCATTTCTTCATTCAGTGTTCTTCAGCATCACTCACAAGTCATCACTCATTTCCTCTTTCAGTGTTCTTCAACATCGCTCAAGCATTAGATTCCTATAATCTGTATGAAGAAGACCTATATCCTGCCGTCTCTATTTTGATCCAGCTACGGTTCCTCTTCCCGACCATCGGAAGAATCCCAGAGTACCCAACTCTCCCGACCCAGGTCTGTGACACGACTCCTCCCATCTTTACCAAGGTCATGGCCTTTATGACGGCTTATCTCTGTTGCCAGGGTGTATGGATTTTTCCTAGATGACTTGCTGATTCTGGCGAACTCACAGTAAGTTCTCAGTCATCTCCAAGTGACAGTAACCTTCCTACAAGGCCACGGTTGGCTGATAAATTGGAAAAAGTCCTCCTTGGTTCGATATCAAAGCATGGTACACCTGGGGGCACTCCTAGATACTCACAGTCAAAAGACTCTATCTTTCACCAGACTAGGTTCTGAAATACAAAACAGGATGCGTTACTCCTCAGGTATCGGTACACTCCGCTATGCAAATTCTCGGTCTGATGGTGTCGTCTTTCAAAATGGTCAAGTACGCTAAGTTTCATTCTCACCCTCTACAACGCTTGATACTGTCCAAGTGGAGCAGCCTACCTCATCGGATCAGATCTCAAATAATCTCCTTGACTCCATAGGTTCGCCTGGCACTGTCCTGGTGGCAACTAAGCATGGGCCGTCGCTTCTGGATCCCTA
Source organism: Pseudophryne corroboree (assembly GCF_028390025.1). Classification (NCBI taxonomy): domain Eukaryota; kingdom Metazoa; phylum Chordata; class Amphibia; order Anura; family Myobatrachidae; genus Pseudophryne; species Pseudophryne corroboree. The sequence goes on along the minus strand of NC_086452.1, from coordinate 476,836,698 downwards.
ACTGGGTCCTTCTAACAACGGAAGTCCAAGCGTTGACAGAGCAGCATTCGTTTCAGGGACGTTGGACCAGGGAAGAATCTCCTTCAAATCAATGTTCTGGAGTTGAGAGCGGTGTTCAATGCATTGACCCTGGCCCGACCTCTTCTACAGGACAAACCAGTTCAAGTACAGTCAGACAATGCCAGCACAATAGCTTATATCAATCATCAAGGGAGCATGCGCAGCCACATGGCAATGATGGAAGTGTCCAAGATTCTGCATTGGGCAGAACAGTATCTATCGGCCATATCGGCAGTATTCATTCCGGGAGTACTTAACTGGGAAGCAGACTTTCTCAGTTGTCGGGACGTTCATGCCGGAGAGTGGACTCTTCATCCCGAGGTCTTTCAACTCCTGGTAGACATATGGGGTCTACCTGATGTGGATCTCATGGCCTATTGACACAATGACAAGGTTCATGTTTTCGGATCTCGAACCAGGGATCCTCAGGCAGCGTTCGTGGACCTTTCGTCTGCCTTACATCTTCCCTTCGGTGTCACTTCTGCCTCGGGTTCTTCGGAAGTTCAAACAAGGAGAAAAAACTTATTCTAGTAGATACAGCGTGGTCCAGACGTCACTGGCTCTCAGATTTCCAGGGCCTCTCTGCAGAGTGACCCCTTCTACTTCCTCAGCAACAGGACCTTCTACATAAATGCCCATGTCTTCATCCGGACCTAGCCCGGCTGTATTTGATGGCATGGCTCTTGAAGCATCGCTCCTAAGGACCAAAGGTTTTTCCAAGGCTGTCATTCAGACTATGCTGAAGGCCCACAAACTGGCCTCTGCCCGTATCTACTTTAGAGTGTTGCACGCTTACGTCACCTGGTGCACTGCTGAGTGTTATGATGCCACTAAGTTTAGAACTTCCAGAATTTTGGCATGTCCTCAAAGAGGTTTAGACCTAGGCCTTCGTCTTGCTTCTCTCAAAGTACACATTTCTGCCTTGTCAGCTTGTTTCCAATACAAGATTGCCTCCATTCCTGATGTGCATACGTTTCTTCAGGGTGTTATTCGCTTTAAACCTCCCTATGTCCCTCCAGTGGCTCCATGAGATCTGTCTATTGTATTGGAGGCTTTTCCAGAAGCCCCGTTCGAGCCTCTTAACTCTGTGGACCTCAAATGGCTGCAAGGCGGCTACGTGGTCTTCGGTACACACGTTTCTTAGGTTTTATGCATTTGATACATTCGCCTCCCAGGATGCTTTCTTTGTACGCCAGATTCTCTCATCCACTCAGTACTGCTTTGGGACGTCCCCCATGTTCCCTTTGGAACCCTATGTACCCTGCTGCGGTAGAGAATTTATGATGGACTTACCTTTGATAACTCGCTTTCTGCGAAGTACATAGGGTCCACAGGGTGCCCACCCTGACGAAGCTGGCCTCTGGTTCCCTTCTCCTGTCGTGAGAATGTGTTCTTATGTACCTAACATCTTCCTTCTCTCTTGCCTGCTTCCTGCATTGAGCTGGTTAACAAAACTGATGGCCTGTGCCTGGAGGCGGTGTTATAGATGAGGGAAGCCGTGCATTTTGGGATATGCTGAAAGCTTTAACTGTTTATTGCCCAGATTCCTGATCTACCACCTACAACCCCGATGTTCCCTGTGGACCCTATGTACTTCATTGAAAGAGTTATCAAAGGTAAGTCTATCGTTACTCTTTCTTTCTACGTCCTAGAGGATGCAGGGTACTCTGAAAGGACCATGGGGTATAGACTGGCTCCGCAGCAGACATGGGCACTTTAAGACTTTAAATGGGTGTGAACTGGCTCCTCCCTCTATGCTCCTCCTCCAGACCTCAGTTAGATTCTGTGCCCAGAGGAGACTGGTCACACACAGGGGGCTCTCCTGAGTTTCTCTGGAAATAGACTTTTGTTAGGTTTTTTATGTTCAGGGAGCACTGCTGGCAACAGTAACTGGGTGCTTGAAAAACGAGGGGGGGGGGGGGGGGGGCACAAATTTGGTGTTGGTTAATATTGTTATAATATATAACAGCACTTACAGGTTTCTGACCGGTGGGGTGCTGGGTGTGAGCTGGCAAACTCTTTCTCTGTCCCTCTGAAAGGCCTTGCTGTGGGTCTGTCCCCTGTAGCCCAGTGTGTTGAGTGGTGTTGGTACGTGTGTGTCGACATGTCTGAGGCTGATGCTCTTCCCAGGAGGAGGCGCATGTGGGGACTGAACAGAATGAAGGAGTGACACCGCCGACTGCTGATTGGGTGGAGATCTGGAGCATTTTGAATAAGAGTGTGGCTTTGTTACATAAGAGGTTGGATAAATCCGAGGCTCAGAACCAGGCATGGAGGCAGTCCATGGGAGAGGTAGTCCCACTCACTCGGGCACTCTCGAGTCCCAAAAAGTTAATTTACCCAGATAGCAGACACAGATACCGACACGGACTCTGACTCCAGTGTCGACTATGATAATGCCAAGCTACATCCTAAGGTGGTTAAGAGTATTCAATACATGATCGTGGCAATAAAAGATGTGTTACATATCACAGAGGACCCCGCTGTCCCTGACACAAGGGTCTGCATGTTTAAGGGGAAGAAGCCGGAGGTAACGTTTCCTTCCACGCATGAAATGAATGCTCTTTTTGAAAAGGCCTGGGAAACCCCGGATAAACGGTGGCAGATTCCCAGGAGAATTGCTATGGCATATCCGTTTCCTTCCCAGGATAGGGGTAGGTGGGAGTCGACCCCCACATTGGACAAAGCTCTAGCGCGTTTGTCCAGGAAGGTGGCGTTGCCGTCACCTGAGATGACGGCCCTTAAGGATCCGGCTGATCGTAGACAGGAAACTACCTTGAAGTCTATTTATGTCACGACAGGTACGCTGCTCAGGCCGGCCATGGCGTCGGCATGGGTGAGTAACGCTATTGAAAAGTAGGCTGATACCTTGTTATCTGAAATAGACACTCTGGATAGGGATAGCGTACTGTTGACACTGGGTCATATCAAGGACGCTACGATCTATCTCAAGGATACTGCGAGGGATATTGGCCTCTTGGGGTCGAGGGCCAATGCCATGGCAGTCTCGGCTAGGAGGGCATTGTGGACTTATCAATGGAATGGTGATGCTGATTCAAAAAAGGCTATGGAGGCTCTGCCCTATAAGGGGGAGGTTTTATTTGGTGAAGGCCTCGCGGACCTGGTTTCTACAGCTACCGCGGGTAAGTCCTCGTTTCTGCCTTTTGTTCCTCCGCAGCAAAAGAAGACGCCTCAATACCAGATGCAGTCCTTTCAGTCGCAGAAGTTCCGGAAAGGATGTGGGTCATCCTTCCTTGCCAGAGTTAAGGGAAAGAGAAAGAGATCACCGGCCGTGGCAGGGTCTCAGGAGCAGAAGTCCTCCCCGGCTTCTGCCAAGTCCACCATATGACCCTGGGGCTCCCCTGAGGGAGTCCGCACCGGTGGGGGTGCGTCTTCAGCTTTTCAGTCAGGTCTGGGTTCACTCTGGCCTGGACCCTTGGGTGCTAGAAATTGTGACCCAAGAGTACAAACTGGAGTTTCAAGACGTGCCTCCACGCCGATTTTTCAAATCAGCCTCACCAGCTTCCCTTCCGGAAAGGGAGGTAGTGAGTACGGCAATACTGAAGTTGTGTCAGCAGCGGGTCATTGTCGAGGTGCCCCCGTCACAACGGGGGGAAGGGTTTTTTTTTTAAACATATGTTTATTTGGATTTTTCAATTTTTTCCAATACAAAACATTAGACAAAAACATAAGACATCTAGAGAGACATCCAGAAAGACAATGTAGACCAAGAAAAATTTTGATAATTAACCATGTGGTAAAATCAGACCATAGTAAAATGGGTCTGTATAATTCAGGACAATAACTATAACAGAACAGACTAGGTGCAGCAAGGGGAGACAAGCTACCCCTTGACTTCAGAGGTTTGGACGAATTCGTCTGAAATCCACATAGAAAATAAGGACCATAAAAAAGCTTGCAAGACTTTACGTAAAGTGCTGTATTAACCAAAAATCTACATAACCTTGCTTTTCCAAACCAAAATTTTTTGGATGAGGTCTATCAAAAGGAGGTCGAGAGATAAGAGACAAGACAGAGGGAGTACAGGAGGGGGGAGGAGAGATAGATAGAACCGGAAAAGGGAGGGATATAAGGTGGAGAGGAGATGAGGGGGGGGGGGGGGGGTTGGATATCGGAGACCAGCCAGACAACGCCCTAACAATCAAAGAATATCGTATAGTGGGACCATATAGGATAACTATTAATCAAAGAGTGTAGTGATCAAATATCTTTAGTATTTGGGAGCGTTCTTCTATTGGACGGGTATTAATGTATGGGTTCCATTTCTTAGTAAAGCATTTAGCTCTCAACTGGACGTTGGGGTATAAAGAGTATCTATCGTAATACATTAATTTATTTAGTAGGGCGTGAACTTCTGCCATTGAGGGGGCTATCCTTGAGATCCAGGAGTTTAGAATCACTATTTTAGCAACAGTTACCAAAACCGTAAAGAAGGGGATAAGGTGTCTATTCCAAACTTCCAGGACCCATGAATCAAAATTGGCAAACAACATTGGGATCGGGCCAAAGGGTATATTTAAAGCAAAGGAGGAATTTATAAAATTCCTCAGTTTGTGCCAAAATCGTTTTACATGGCCGCAATCCCAAAAGTTGTGAAACAAAGAGGCTGAGGAAGAGTGGCATTTAGGACAAGACCCATCCTCCTCCCGAACATAGTGGCTTCGCTGCTGCTGAGAAATATACGCCCTATGTAGTGATTTCAAGTGTACTTCTTGTAAAGAGGCTGTATGTAGAATTTTCAATGTTTTGTGGTAGTATTTGAATATTAAGGATTCAGGTAAACAGGTAGACAAGTCTCTTCCCCACATCTGAGCGACCGATCCCCACACCGCCTGTTTAGCAGGTGATATCAATTTCTGATATATTAGTCTCGTTTTATACTTGTCCTTCAAGAACAAAGACGACACCTGAGCGATGAGGTCCGGGGTGTCAGGCCGCAACATGATAGGGGGAAGAGATCCGATGTAGTGTTGGAGTTGGAGATAAGGAAAATAATAGACATCCGAGACCCCATACGTTTCCTTCAAGTAAGAGAAAGAAATGAGTTTCCCGCCAGGATCAAAAACTTGCGAGGTGCTACGTAACCCCTTCAGCTTGAGCCTGTAAAAGAGTGTTTCCTGCATCCCCGGTAAAAATAAAGGATTGCCCCATAGAGGTACCCATTTTGAATTTTGAGGGGATTTTCCTAATTTTTTGTTAACAGCCCACCAAGCATTGTAAGTGTCTTTGAAAAGTATATTTGTATAAATCGTTGCAGGCAGGTTTGCTGTATTTGTATGTAAAAGTGCTCCTGGGGCATAAGGGAAGAATAAAGCACAATCCAGGTCATAGGAGGTGTATTTGCTTGTTTCAAGTAACCAGTCATAGATATAGCGGAACATTAGGGCCCGTGAGTATTGAAGAATGTCGGGGAAGCCCCAGCCTCCATCCGATTTAGATAATTGTAGTTTTTGTCTAGAGATGCGTGTTTTTTTTTGTCTCCAAATAAAAGACTGGAAAATCGAATACAGCTCCCCTACATCGTGTAGAGTAAGTCTAATAGGCAACATTTGCATAGAGTAAGTGAGCTTTGGGAGCAAGATTGTTTTCACTACTTCTAATCTGCCCAGCAGCGATAAAGGGAGGTTGCACCAATTCTCCAGGGTTTTAGCGAAATATGTGATGGTTGGGGTGTAGTTAAGTTTATAGAGAAGCGCTAGATCTCTCGGGATTAAGATACCTAGATATTTGATGTGGGACTGCACAATTTTGATAGAGGACAGAGAGGCACTATTAGAGAATGAGGGGGGGGGGGACCTGTAAGCATAAGCAGTTCAGATTTTTCTATGTTAATTTTGTACCCTGAGAAAGAGCTGAAATTCTGGATGATTTTAAAAATTTGGGGAATAGAGGTTTCGGGGTCAGAGAGAAAAAGAAGCATGTCGTCTGCAAAAAGAGATAAACGTAAATCAAGGGAGCCAATGGAAATACCCGAGAACAAAGGGGATTGTCTCAAGGCTATTGCCAGTGGCTCCAGCGCCAAAACAAATAGTAGAGGGGATAGGGGGCATCCCTGTCTGGTGCCTCTCTTGATCGGAAAATGGGAAGATAAATTGCCATTACAGATCAGCTGGGAGGAGGAACCAGAGTATAATGTTTGGAGGATTGTTATAAACCGATGCGGGAAGCCAAAACGAATCAGGGAGTCGTAAAGATGGTCCCAGTGCACCATGTCAAAAGCCTTTTCGGCATCAAGCGATAGGATGGCTTTCGAAAGCTCAGACCTGGGGCACCGGGAGTCACTCATCACCGCCAGAACCCGTCGAATGTTCACTACCGGGTTTCGACAACATACAAATCCCGTTTGGTCAGAGTGTATCACACTAGGTAAAATCACTTTAAGTCTGTTGGCCAAAATTTTAGTCAGTATCTTGTAGTCAATATTAAGAAGAGATATTGGTCTATAAGAGCCGGGGTTAGAAAGGTCACGCCCAGGTTTTGGGAGAAGTCTCAGAACTGCTAAATTAAAATATGTCGGAAGCGAGCCCGATTCCATGATAGTGTTGAACACAGAGGCCAGAGTCGAGGCCACCAGCGGGCCAAGGAGTTTGTAGTAATCAGGAGTTAGGCCATCTGGGCCAGGTGCTTTACCTGATGTAAGTCCCGCTATAGCCTCAACCACCTCGATCTCTGATATTGGGACCAACAAGGAAGCTCCCTGGGACTCCTCAATTTGTGGGACGGGTAATGCCTCCCAAAAGGAAGAAGTATCAACCTGGGGAGGGGGTGGGGATGAGTATAAGGATGTATAAAAGTCTTGCAGTACCTGAGTGGTCTGGTCATTATTAGTAGATAAGGATCCATCTAACGTCTTCAGAGGGTGTATAGAAGATGAGGGGCGTTGACCCTTAAGGAGGTTTGACAGAGTCTTACTAGGTTTATTCCCAAACTTGTAAAACCGATAACCCGACCGGAAAGAATAATTTGTTTCTAATTTGGTGAGAAGAGCATCAAAAATAGTTTTTGCAGATGAATAAGTTAATTTCTCTGACGTCCTAGTGGATGCTGGGAACTCCGTAAGGACCATGGGGAATAGCGGCTCCGCAGGAGACTGGGCACAAAAGTAAAGCTTTAGGACTACCTGGTGTGCACTGGCTCCTCCCCCTATGACCCTCCTCCAAGCCTCAGTTAGATTTTTGTGCCCGGCCGAGAAGGGTGCACACTAGGGGCTCTCCTGAGCTTCTTAGTGAAAGTTTAGTTTTAGGTTTTTTATTTTCAGTGAGACCTGCTGGCAACAGGCTCACTGCATCGAGGGACTAAGGGGAGAAGAAGCGAACCTGCCTGCTTGCAGCCAGCTTGGGCTTCTTAGGCTACTGGACACCATTAGCTCCAGAGGGACCGAACACAGGCCCAGCCTCGGAGCTCGGTCCCAGAGCCGCGCCGCCGGCCCCCTTACAGAGCCAGAAGCAAGAAGAGGTCCGAAAAAATCGGCGGCAGAAGACATCTGTCTTCAACAAGGTAGCGCACAGCACTGCAGCTGTGCGCCATTGTTACTCAGGCACACTTCACACTTCGGTCACTGAGGGTGCAGGGCGCTAGGGGGGGGCGCCCTGAGCAGCAATGTAAACACCTTGGCTGGCATAAATACACCACATATAACCCCCAGGGCTATATGGATGTATTTTAACCCCTGCCAGAACTCACCAAAAGGCGGGAGAAAAGGCCGCCGAGAAGGGGGCGGAGCCTATCTCCTCAGCACACGGGCGCCATTTTCCATCACAGCTCCGCTGGAAGGACGTCTCCCTGACTCTCCCCTGCAGTCCTGCACTATAGAAAAGGGTAAAAAAAGAGAGGGGGGCACTAATTTGGCGCAGTTTTAATACTAACAGCAGCTATAAAGGGAAAAGCACATTTTGTAGTGGTATTCCTGTCTATATATAGCGCTCTGGTGTGTGCTGGCATACTCTCCCTCTGTCTCCCCAAGGGGCTAGTGGGGTCCTGTCCTCTATCAGAGCATTCCCTGTGTGTGTGCGGTGTGTCGGTACGATTGTGTCGACATGTTTGAGGAGGAAAATGAGATGGAGGCGGAGCAATTGCCTATTATAGAGTTGTCACCCCCTAGGGAGTCGACACCTGAGTGGATGAGCTTATGGAAGGAATTGCGTGACAGTGTCAGCTCTTTACGACAGACAGTTGACGACATGAGACAGCCGGCTACTCAGCTTGTGCCTGTCCAGGGGTCTCAAACGCCATCAGGGGCTTTAAAACGCCCGTTACCTCAAATGGCAGACACAGACACGGATACTGACTCCAGTGTCGATGATGAGGAGACAAACGTGACTTCCACTAGGGCCACACGTTACATGATTGAAGCAATGAAAAATGTATTGCATATCTCTGATAATACAAGTACCACTAAAAAGGGTATTATGTTTGGTGAGAAAAAACTGCCTGTAGTTTTTCCTGTATCAGAGGAATTAAATGAAGTGTGTGATGAGGCGTGGGTTTCCCCCGATAAAAAACTGATAATTCCTAAAAGGTTATTGGCATCGTACCCTTTCCCGCCAGAGGATAGGGCACGTTGGGAAACACCCCCTAGGGTGGATAAAGCGCTCACACGCTTGTCTAAACAGGTAGCACTACCCTCTCCTGATACTGCCGCCCTAAAGGAACCTGCCGATAGAAAGCTGGAGAATATCCTAAAATGTATATACACTCACACGGGTGTTATACTGCGACCAGCAATCGCCTCAGCCTGGATGTGCAGTGCGGGCCTGGCGTGGTCGGATTCCCTGACTGAAAATATTGATACCCTAGATAGGGACAGTATATTACTGACTATAGAGCATTTGAAGGATGCATTTCTATATATGCGTGATGCACAGAGGGATATTTGCCGACTGGCATCAAGATTTAGCGCGCTGTCCATTTCTGCAAGAAGAGGTTTATGGACGCGGCAGTGGTCAGGTGATGCGGATTCTAAAAGGCACATGGAAGTATTGCCTTATAAGGAGGAGGAGTTATTTGGGGTAGGTCTATCAGACCTGGTAGCCACGGCAACTGCTGGAAAATCCACATTTTTACCCCAGGTAGCTTCTCAACCTAAGAAGACGCCGTATTATCAGGCGCAGTCCTTTCGGCCCCATAAGGGCAAGCGGGCAAAAGGCGCCTCATTTCTGCCCCGTGGCAGAGGGAGAGGAAAAAGGCTGCAACAAACAGCCAGTTCCCAGGAACAAAAGCCCTCTCCCGCCTCCGCAAAGTCCTCAGCATGACGCTGGGGCTTTACAAGCGGACTCAGGCACGGTGGGGGCCCGTCTCAAGAAGTTCAGTGCGCAGTGGGCCCACTCGCAAGTGGACCCCTGGATCCTTCAGGTGGTATCTCAGGGGTACAAATTGGAATTCGAGACGTCTCCCCCCCGCCGTTTTCTAAAGTCTGCTTTACCGACGTCTCCCTCAGACAGGGAGGCAGTATTGGAAGCCATTCACAAGCTGTATTCCCAGCAGGTGATAATCAAGGTACCCCTCCTACAACAGGGAAAGGGGTACTATTCCACACTATTTGTGGTACCGAAGCCGGACGGCTCGGTGAGACCAATTTTAAACCTAAAATCCTTGAACACTTACATACAAAGGTTCAAATTCAAGATGGAGTCACTCAGAGCAGTGATTGCAAACCTGGAAGAAGGGGACTATATGGTGTCTCTGGACATCAAAGATGCTTACCTACATGTCCCAATTTACCCTTCTCACCAAGGGTACCTCAGGTTTGTGGTACAGAACTGTCACTATCAGTTTCAGACGCTGCCGTTTGGATTGTCCACGGCACCCCGGGTCTTTACCAAGGTAATGGCCGAAATGATGATACTCCTTCGAAGGAAGGGAGTTTTAGTTATCCCTTACTTGGACGATCTCCTGATAAGGGCAAGATCCAGGGAACAGTTGGAAGTCGGGGTAGCACAATCTCAGATAGTGCTGCGCCAGCACGGTTAGATTCTCAATATTCCAAAATCGCAGCTGATCCCGACGACACGACTTCTATTCCTAGGGATGATCCTGGACACAGTCCAGAAAAAGGTGTTTCTCCCGGAGGAGAAAGCCAGGGAGTTATCCGAACTAGTCAGAAATCTCCTAAAACCAGGCCAAGTCTCAGTGCATCAATGCACAAGGGTCCTGGGAAAGATGGTGGCTTCTTACGACGCAATCCCATTCGGCAGATTCCACGCAAGAACCTTCCAGTGGGATCTGCTAGACAAATGGTCCGGGTCGCATCTTCATATGCATCAGCGGATAATCTTGTCACCAAGGACAAGGGTGTCTCTCCTGTGGTGGTTGCAGAGTGCTCATCTTCTAGAGGGCCGCAGATTCGGCATTCAGGACTGGGTCCTGGTGACCACGGATGCCAGCCTGAGAGGCTGGGGAGCAGTCACACAGGGAAGAAATTTCCAGGGCTTGTGGTCAAGCCTGGAGACATCACTTCACATAAATATCCTGGAGCTAAGGGCCATCTACAATGCTCTAAGCCTAGCAAGACCTCTGCTTCAAGGTCAGCCGGTGCTGATCCAGTCAGACAACATCACGGCAGTCGCCCACGTAAACAGACAGGAGGGCAATGGCAGAAGTTGCAAGGATTCTTCGCTGGGCGGAAAATCATGTGATAGCACTGTCAGCAGTGTTCATTCCGGGAGTGGACAACTGGGAAGCAGACTTCCTCAGCAGACACGACCTCCACCCGGGAGAGTGGGGACTTCACCCAGAAGTCTTCCACATGATTGTGAACCGTTGGGAAAAACCAAAGGTGGACATGATGGCGTCCCGCCTCAACAAAAAACTAGACAGGTATTGCGCCAGGTCAAGGGACCCTCAGGCAATAGCTGTGGACGCTCTGGTAACACCGTGGGTGTACCAGTCAGTGTATGTGTTCCCTCCTCTGCCTCTCATACCCAAGGTACTGAGAATCATAAGAAGGAGAGGAGTAAGGACTATACTCGTGGCTCCGGATTGGCCAAGAAGGACTTGGTACCCGGAACTTCAAGAGATGCTCACAGAGGACCCGTGGCCTCTACCTCTAATAAAGGACCTGCTCCAGCAGGGACCCTGTCTGTTCCAAGACTTACCGCGGCTGCGTTTGACGGCATGGCGGTTGAACGCCGGATCCTGAAGGAAAAAGGCATTCCGGATGAAGTCATCCCTACCCTGATCAAAGCCAGGAAGGATGTAACCGTACAGCATTATCACCGTATTTGGCGTAAATATGTTGCGTGGTGCGAGGCCAGGAAGGCCCCTACAGAGGAATTTCAACTGGGTCGTTTCCTGCAAACAGGACTGTCTATGGGCCTAAAATTAGGGTCCATTAAGGTTCAAATTTCGGCCCTGTCGATTTTCTTCCAGAAAGAACTGGCTTCAGTTCCTGAAGTTCAGACGTTTGTCAAGGGAGTACTGCATATACAGCCTCCTTTTGTGCCTCCAGTGGCACCTTGGGATCTCAATGTAGTTTTGGGGTTCCTAAAATCACATTGGTTTGAACCACTCACCACTGTGGACTTAAAATATCTCACATGGAAAGTGGTAATGCTGTTGGCCCTGGCTTCAGCCAGGCGTGTCTCAGAATTGGCGGCTTTATCCTATAAAAGCCCTTACCTAATTTTTCATACGGACAGGGCAGAATTGAGGACTCGTCCTCAATTTCTCCCTAAGGTGGTTTCAGCGTTTCACTTGAACCAGCCTATTGTGGTACCTGCGGCTACTAGGGACTTGGAGGACTCCAAGTTGCTGGACGTAGTCAGGGCCCTGAAAATATATGTTTCCAGGACGGCTGGAGTCAGAAGATCTGACTCGCTGTTTATCCTGTATGCACCCAACAAGCTGGGTGCTCCTGCTTCTAAGCAGACTATTGCTCGTTGGATTTGTAGTACAATTCAGCTTGCACATTCTGTGGCAGGCCTGCCACAGCCAAAAATCTGTAAATGCCCACTCCACACGGAAGGTGGGCTCATCTTGGGCGGCTGCCCGAGGGGTCTCGGCTTTACAACTTTGCCGAGCAGCTACTTGGTCAGGGGCAAACACGTTTGCTAAATTCTACAAATTTGATACCCTGGCTGAGGAGGACCTGGAGTTCTCTCATTCGGTGCTGCAGAGTCATCCGCACTCTCACGCCCGTTTGGGAGCTTTGGTATAATCCCCATGGTCCTTACGGAGTTCCCAGCATCCACTAGGACGTCAGAGAAAAATGAGATTTCTCTATCGTCCTAGTGGATGCTGGGGTTCCTGAAAGGACCATGGGGAATAGCGGCTCCGCAGGAGACAGGGCACAAAAGTAAAGCTTTCCGATCAGGTGGTGTGCACTGGCTCCTCCCCCTATGACCCTCCTCCAAGCCAGTTAGATTTTTGTGCCCGGCCGAGAAGGGTGCAATTCTAGGTGGCTCTCCTAAAGAGCTGCTTAGAGAAAGTTTAGCTTAGGTTTTTTACTTTACAGTGAGTCCTGCTGGCAACAGGATCACTGCAACGAGGGACAGAGGGGAGAAGAAGTGAACTCACCTGCGTGCAGGATGGATTGGCTTCTTGGCTACTGGACATCAGCTCCAGAGGGACGATCACAGGTACAGCCTGGATGGTCACCGGAGCCTTGCCGCCGGCCCCCTTGCAGATGCTGAAGTAAGAAGAGGTCCAGAATCGGCGGCAGAAGACTCCTCAGTCTTCTAAAGGTAGCGCACAGCACTGCAGCTGTGCGCCATTTTCCTCTCAGCACACTTCACACGGCAGTCACTGAGGGTGCAGGGCGCTGGGAGGGGGGCGCCCTGGGAGGCAAATGAATACCTATTTTGGCTAAAAATACCTCACATATAGCCTCCGGAGGCTATATGGAGATATTTAACCCCTGCCAGAATCCGTTAAGAGCGGGAGACGAGGCCGCCGAAAAAGGGGCGGGGCCTATCTCCTCAGCACACAGCGCCATTTTCCCTCACAGAAAGGCTGGAGGGAAGGCTCCCAGGCTCTCCCCTGCACTGCACTACAGAAACAGGGTTAAAACAGAGAGGGGGGGCACTAATTTGGCGATATGCTTATATATATTAAGATGCTATAAGGGAAAACACTTATATAAGGTTGTCCCTATATAATTATAGCGTTTTTGGTGTGTGCTGGCAAACTCTCCCTCTGTCTCTCCAAAGGGCTAGTGGGTCCTGTCCTCTATCAGAGCATTCCCTGTGTGTGTGCTGTGTGTCGGTACGTGTGTGTCGACATGTAGGAGGACGATGTTGGTGAGGAGGCGGAGCAATTGCCTGTAATGGTGATGTCACTCTCTAGGGAGTCGACACCGGAATGGATGGCTTATTTAGGAAATTACGTGATAATGTCAACACGCTGCAAGGTCGGTTGACGACATGAGACGGCCGACAAACAATTAGTACCGGTCCAGACGTCTCAAAAACACCGTCAGGGGTTTTAAAACGCCCGTTTACTTTAGTCGGTCGACACAGACACAGACAGGGACACTGAATCCAGTGTCGACGGTGAATAAACAAACGTATTCCTTATTAGGGCCACACGTTAAAGGCAATGAAGGAGGTGTTACATATTTCTGATACTACAAGTACCACAAAAGAGGGTATTATGTGGGATGTGAAAAAACTACCATAGTTTTTCCTGAATCAGATAAATTAAATAAAGTGTGTGATGATGCGTGGGTTCCCCCCGATAGAAAATTATGGGCGGTATACCCTTTCCCGCCAGAAGTTAGGGCGCGTTGGGAAACACCCCTTAAGGTGGATAAGGCGCTCACACGCTTATCAAAACAAGTGGCGGTACCGTCTATAGATAGGGCCGTCCTCAAGGACCAGCTGACAGGAGGCTGGAAAAATATCATAAAAAGTATATACACACATACTGGTGTTATACTGCGACCAGCGATCGCCTCAGCCTGGATGTGCAGAGCTGGGGTGGCTTGGTCGGATTCCCTGACTAAAAATATTGATACCCTTGACAGGGACAGTATTTTATTGACTATAGAGCATTTAAAGGATGCATTTCTATATATGCGAGATGCACAGAGGGATATTTGCACTCTGGCATCATGAGTAAATGCGATGTCCATAACTGCCAAAAGATGTTATGGACACGACAGTGGTCAGGTGATGCAGATTCCAAACGGCACAAAGGTGTATTGCCGTATAAAGGATGAGGAGTTATTTGGGGTCGGTCCATCGGACCTGGTGGCCACGGCAACTGCTGGAAAATCCACCGTTTTTTACCCTAAGTCACATCTCTGCAGAAAAAGACACCGTCTTTTCAGCCTCAGTCCTCTCGTCCCTATAAGATCATATCTGCCCAGGGATAGAGGAAAGGGAAGAAGACTGCAGCAGGCAGCCCATTCCCAGGAACAGAAGCGTTCCACCGCTTCTGACAAGTTCTCAGCATGGCGCTGAGACCGTACAGGACCCCTGGATCCTACAAGTAGTATCCCAGGGGTACAGATTGGAAGGTCGAGACGTTTCACCTTCGCAGGCTCCTGAAGTCTGCTTTACCAAGGTCTCCCTCCGACAAGGAGGCAGTATGGAAAAAAATTCACAAGCTGTATTCCCAGCAGGTGATAACTAAATTACCCCTCCTACTACAAGAAAAGGGGTATTATTCCACACTATATTGTGGTACTGAAGCCAGAAGGCTAGGTGAGACTTATTCTAAAAAAATTTTTGAACACTTACAAAGGTTCAAATCAAGATGGAGTCACTCAGAGCAGTGATAACGAACCAGGAAGAAGAGGACTATATAGTGTCCCGGGACATCAGGGATGCTTACCTCTATGTCCCAAATTTGCCCTTCTCACTAAGGGTACCTCAGGTTCGTGGTGCAGAACTGTCACTATCAGTTTCAGACGCTGCCGTTTGGATTGTCCACGGCACCCCGGGTCTTTACCAAGGTAATGGCCGAAATGATGATTCTTCTTCGAAGAAAAGGCGTCTTAAGTATCCCTTACTTGGACGATTTCCTGATAAGGGCATAGTCCAGGGAACAGTTGGAGGTCGGAGTAGCACTATCTCGGATACTGCTACAACAGCACGGGTGGATTCTAAATATTCCAAAATCGCAGCTGATCCGACGACACGTCTGCTGTGCCTAGGGATGATTCTGGACACAGTCCAGAAAAAGGTGTTTCTCCCGGAAGAGAAAGCCAGGGAGTTATCCGAGTTAGTCAGGAACCTCCTAAAAACAGTGCATCATTGCACAAGGGTCCTGGTAAAAATGGTGGCTTCCTACGAAGCAATTCCATTCGGCAGATTTCACGCAAGAACTTTTCAGTGGGATCTGCTGGACAAATGGCCCGGATCGCATCTTCAGATGCATCAGCGGATAACCCTATATCCAAGGACAAGGGTGTCTCTCCTGTGGTGGTTATAGAGTGCTCATCTTCTAGAGGGCCGCAGATTCGGCATTCAGGATTGGATGCTGGTGACCACGGAGCCCAGCCCGAGAGGCTGGGGAGCAGTCACACAGGGAAAAAATTTCCAGGGAGTGTGATCAAGTCTGGAGACTTTTCTCCACATAAATATACTGGAGCTAAGGGTAAATTTATAATGCTCTAAGCTTAGCAAGACCTCTGCTTCAGGGTCAGCCGGTATTTATCCAGTGGGAAAAACATCACGGCAGTCGCCCACGTAAACAGACAGGGCGACACAAGAAGCAGGAGGGCAATGGCAAAAACTGCAAGGACTTTTCGCTGGGCGGAAAATCATGTGATAGCACTGTCAGCAGTGTTTCATCCCGGGAATGGAAACTGGGAAGCAGACTTCCTCAGCAGGCACGACCTCCACCCGGGAGAGTGGAAACTTCATCGAGAAGTTTTTTCCACATGATTGTAAACCGTTGGGAAATACCAAAGGTGGACATGATGGCGTCCCGTCTGAACAAAAAACGGGACAGGTATTGCGCCAGGTCAAGAGAACCTCAGGCAATAGCTGTGGACGTTCTGGTAACACCGTGGGTGTACCAGTCGGTGTATGTGTTCCCTCCTCTGCTTCTCATACCTAAGGTGCTGAGAATTATAAGACGTAGAGGAGTAAGAACTATACTCATGGCTCCGGATTGGCCAAGAAGGACTTGGTACCCGGAACTTCAAGAGATGCTTACAGAGGTCTTATGGCCTCTGCCGCTAAGAAGGAACTTGCTTCAGCAAGTACCATGTCTGTTCCAAGACTTACCGCAGCTGCGTTTGTCGGCATGGCGGTGGAAAGCCGGATCCTAAGGGAAAAAGGCATTCCGGAAGAAGTCATTCCTACCCTGGTCAAAGCCAGAAAGGAGGTGACCGCACAACATTATCACCACATGTGGCGAAAATATGTTGCGTGGTGTAAGGCCAGGAAGGCCCCACAAAGAAATTTCAACTCGGTCGTTTCCTGCATTTCCTGCAAACAGGAGTGTCTATGGGCCTCAAATTGGGGTCCATTAAGGTTCAAATTTCGGCCCTGTCGATTTTCTTCCAGAAAGAATTGGCTTCAGTTCCTGAAGTCCAGAAGTTGTCAAGGGAGTATTGCATATACAACCCCCTTTTGTGCCTCCAGTGGCACTGTGGGATCTCAACGTAGTTCTGGGATTCCTCAAATCACATTGGTTTAAAACCAGTCAAATCTGTGGATTTGAAGCATCTCACAGGAAAAGTGACCATGCTCTTGGCCCTGGCCTGGACCAGGCGAGTGTCAAATTGGTGGTTTTTTCTCAAAAAAGCCCATATCTGTTTGTCCATTCGGACAGGGCAGAGCTGCGGACTCGTCCCCAGTTCTCTCCCTAAGGTGGTGTCAGTGTTTTACCTGAACCAGCTTATTGTGGTGCCTTGCACCTACTAGGGACTTGGAGGACTCCAAGTTGCTAGATGTTGTCAGGGCCCTGAAAATATGTTCCAGGACGGCTGGAGTCAGGAAAACTGACTTGCTGTTATCCTGTATGCACCCAACAAACTGGGTGCTCTTGCTTCTAAGCAGACTATTGCTAGTTGGATGTGTAATACAATTCAGCTTGCACATTCTGTGGCAGGCCTGCCACAGCCAAAATATGTAAATGCCCATTCCACAAGGAAGGTGGGCTCATCTTGGGCGGCTGCCCGAGGGGTCTCGGCTTTACAACTTTGCCGAGCAGCTACTTGGTCAGGGGCAAACACGTTTGCTAAATTCTACAAATTTGATACCCTGGCTAAGGAGGACCTGGAGTTCTCTCATTCGGTGCTGCAGAGTCATCCGCACTCTCCCGCCCGTTTGGGAGCTTTGGTATAATCCCCATGGTCCTTTCAGGAACCCCAGCATCCACTAGGACGATAGAGAAAATAAGAATTTACTTACCGATAATTCTATTTCTCGGAGTCCGTAGTGGATGCTGGGCGCCCATCCCAAGTGCGGATTATCTGCAATACTTGTACATAGTTACAAAAATCGGGTTATTATTGTTGTGAGCCATCTTTTCAGAGGCTCCGCTGTTATCATACTGTTAACTGGGTTTAGATCACAAGTTGTACGGTGTGATTGGTGTGGCTGGTATGAGTCTTACCCGGGATTCAAAATTCCTCCCTTATTGTGTACGCTCGTCCGGGCACAGTACCTAACTGGCTTGGAGGAGGGTCATAGGGGGAGGAGCCAGTGCACACCACCTGATCGGAAAGCTTTACTTTTGTGCCCTGTCTCCTGCGGAGCCGCTATTCCCCATGGTCCTTTCAGGAACCCCAGCATCCACTACGGACTCCGAGAAATAGAATTATCGGTAAGTAAATTCTTATTTTTACTTACCGATAAATCTATTTCTCGTAGTCCGTAGTGGATGCTGAGCGCC
The DNA here is from genome assembly GCF_028390025.1 of Pseudophryne corroboree. NCBI lineage: Eukaryota > Metazoa > Chordata > Amphibia > Anura > Myobatrachidae > Pseudophryne > Pseudophryne corroboree. Next base: position 476,818,830 of record NC_086452.1, on the reverse strand, counting down.
CATCCCAAGTGCGGATTGTCTGCAATACTTGTACATAGTTATTGTTACAAAAATCGGGTTATTATTGTTGTGAGCCATCTTTTCAGAGGCTCCTCTGTTATCATGCTGTTAACTGGGTTCAGATCACACGTTGTACGGTGTGATTGGTGTGGCTGGTATGAGTCTTACCCGGGATTCAAAATCCTTCCTTATTGTGTACGCTCGTCCGGGCACAGTATCCTAACTGAGGCTTGGAGGAGGGTCATAGGGGGAGGAGCCAGTGCACACCAGCTAGTCCTAAAGCTTTTACTTTGTGCCCAGTCTCCTGCGGAGCCGCTATTCCCCATGGTCCTTACGGAGTTCCCAGCATCCACTACGGACTACGAGAAATAGAATTATCGGTAAGTAAATTCTTATTTTTGTAACCGGGGAGGGAAGGGATTTAAAGTTTTCTCCTTCATCCACTAGGGGCCACTGGAGTGTAGTTACTATGGGGAAATAGTAGGTAGTAATTGGGAGCTGGCACTTTAAAAATTCTCACACTGTGGCTAGCTCCTCCCCTACTATCTCCCCTCCAAGCCAGTCTTAGTTTAGTGCCCGAGGTGAGCTGGTTCACTTGGGTTTAGCTGAAGAAATTTTTCTTTTTTCTTTATTATTTTATTTTTCTTTCACACACTCACAGACTGGCAGCTCTGCCACTGCCAGTCTGCACCGCGGGAGCTGCCGGCGGGGTCCCATCGCAGCTGCGTGCGGCTCGGGATGGGCCCCGGCTGAGGGAGACACTGAGCTCTCCTGAGTTGGCGGACACCGCTGCGTGCGGCGCGTGTATGGGCCACTCCATCCAGCAGAAGATTCCGGCAGCATGGCAGCGGTTTGTATCAAAAATGGTCGGACATCGCTGCGTGCGGCGCGTGTTGGGGCCACTCCATCACAGAAGATTCAGGCCGGACACCGCTGCGTGCGGCGCGTGTCGGGGCCACTCCATCAGAAGAAGGACAGTGGTGAGTACAATCTCCCCCCCTCCAGACTGATGTGTGATTTTACATAATATGTGCACTTAGATGTGATGGTCTTTACTGTGTTGTGCCCTGCATCTAACCCCCTTATAACGCTGCAGTGGAAGAGAGGGCGCACTTTCTAGTTTGAACTTGGCGCCATTATGTGGGGGGCGGAGCTTCAGCCCGCTCTGTAAGCGGGCTCAGCGCTCTTCAATCCCCGGCTGCAGCAGACAGGCAGCCGGGTGATACATTTACATTACCCGGCCGCAGCATACAAGCAGCCGGGTAATACATAGCGGGTTTTTAAATTTAAAAGTGGCGCCGGAACAGAGGGGCGGAGCTAACTCCCGCTCCGTCCGGCGGCGGGCTCAGACTCTCAGCTCCCCGGCCGCAGCATACAGGCGGCCGGGGGGGTTACACACCGCTCCCCAGCCGCAGCATATACAAGGCGGCCGGGGGTTGCACACCGCTCCCCGGCCGCAGCATACAGGCGGCCGGGGAGTTACATTTACAATATACGGGCGCTCCCCGGCAGCAGCAAACAGGCGCCCGGGGGTTACATTTACCCGCACCCCGACCGCAGCAAGGCGGCCGGGGGATACATTGGCAGGGGGGGCGGAGCTAACTCCCGCTCTGTACGGCGGGCTCTCTCCGCTCCCCGCGCCGCTGCAGCACGCCGCTCCAGTGTGTGTGGGGTCTCAGACTGAAGGCTCATTCCTCTCCTGGCTGTGCAGGGAGGATTTCTTTGCAAGGAGGGGTGAGTAAAAGTTTTATAACCCGCTTTACTCAGCGGGCTCCCAGGTCTCACTGTCGCTAGGCAACAAACCCTGTCTCTGGGGTTTTTAGCTTTTCCATACTTCATGCTGCTGAAATATAGCTACATTCCTCCCTGCAGTAGAGTCCTCTACCCGGCATTTTCCTACATGCAAATCAGGGAACCTGCTCTATTACGGTAGCTGGGACTCAGCTCATTAATAATTAAAAAATCTACTGTGCAGTATTTATTTACCTACAAATACACAGTATTTATCTACCCTATTGGGTTCACATAGACAGTATTTATCTACCCGGTTGGTTTCACGGTGGTGTGTGTATATATACATATATAGCTATGTTTGTGTATATATATATATATATATATATATATATATATATATATATTTAAGTGCGTGTGGGTATGTATATAGATATAGCCATAAAATACCAGATATAGGGGATAAAACAGATTATGCACACTTCCGCAATGTTTTCTAGAAACAGAATACCCCACCTTGCCACATAACATTTTCCACCATCTTTTCTCACAGGCTGGTCACCATTTTGAAAAGCCAGCGGAACCTCAGAGAATCATCTGGTGCACCTTAATTAGCGGTACACTACATACAGGGCGGGGTGTTGCCTTCCCTTTATTATTCTTGGGTGTTACTAATGCTATTTGTAATTGGGGAATGTGTGTAAGGCATCAGACAAATAGCGCTGTGGCTCAGTACGCTAGTAGTGGGTATCTGAACAGGGGTTTGAATCCAAACAAAACTTTAAGGAGAGCTCCTATAGCCTAGGGCTAAGACTCCTGTCCCACAGCGCAGCGCTACTGGTTCAGGTCTCCGCTGCTCCAGAAAGTTTAGTTGAATCGTGTCGGTCACACATTATAGTGCAGACCTTACGTAGGGCTGTGTTTATTTAACCCACCTTTTCTCCTTTCGTTTGTCTCACCTGGGATAGTCAAAGAATTCCCTCTTAGGTGTGAAGTATGCGGTGGAGCCATCTGCTTAGCCCTCCACACACCTGCAGGACACTCCTGTTTGAACAGCTCAGATTATGCAGGTAATGTCACTGTTAACCAGAGACCTTGTACGTCATTTCACCTTTCCAAAGGGAACCTTGCTAACATTCCATGCATTACTGATGATGTCTGTTTTCTGTGGATCTGAACCAGTGTCTCAGAATATCCAGGTACATCATACAGCAGTTCATCTGATACTGCAGGTAAAGGAGGCGGACACGTCAAGTCCATCAGGGTTCCACGCCAATGACGAAATTACAGCGACTGGTCCAGTTTCGGATGAGCTGGGCAGACTCCGGTAGGCGGCCGACAGACACCCGAATACCCAATATCAGGTATCAAACAATGTTTGTTTCTCTATCGTCCTAGTGGATGCTGGGGTTCCTGAAAGGACCATGGGGAATAGCGGCTCCGCAGGAGACAGGGCACAAAAAGTAAAGCTTTAGGATCAGGTGGTGTGCACTGGCTCCTCCCCCTATGACCCTCCTCCAAGCCTCAGTTAGATTTTTGTGCCCGGCCGAGAAGGGTGCAATCTAGGTGGCTCTCCTAAAGAGCTGCTTAGAAAAGTTTAGCTTAGGTTTTTTTATTTTACAGTGAGTCCTGCTGGCAACAGGATCACTGCAACGAGGGACTTAGGGGAGAAGAAGTGAACTCACCTGCGTGCAGGATGGATTGGCTTCTTTGGCTACTGGACATTAGCTCCAGAGGGACGATCACAGGTACAGCCTGGATGGTCACCGGAGCCTCGCCGCCGGCCCCCTTGCAGATGCTGAAACAAGAAGAAGGTCCAGAATCGGCAGCATGAAGACTCCTCAGTCTTCTTAAGGTAGCGCACAGCACTGCAGCTGTGCGCCATTTCCTCTCAGCACACTTCACACGGCAGTCACTGAGGGTGCAGGGCGCTGGGAGGGGGGCGCCCTGGGAGGCAATGAAAACCTATTTTTGGCTAAAAATACCTCACATATAGCCTCCGGGGGCTATATGGAGATATTTAACCCCTGCCAGAATCCGTTAAGAGCGGGAGACGAGGCCGCCGAAAAAGGGGCGGGGCCTATCTCCTCAGCACACAGCGCCATTTTCCCTCACAGAAAGGCTGGAGGGAAGGCTCCCAGGCTCTCCCCTGCACTGCACTACAGAAACAGGGTTAAAACAGAGAGGGGGGGCACTAATTTGGCGTTAGAAATATATAAAAAAGATGCTATAAGGGAAAACACTTATATAAGGTTGTCCCTATATAATTATAGCGTTTTTGGTGTGTGCTGGCAAACTCTCCCTCTGTCTCTCCAAAGGGCTAGTAGGTCCTGTCCTCTATCAGAGCATTCCCTGTGTGTGTGCTGTGTGTCGGTACGTGTGTGTCGACATGTATGAGGACGATGTTGGTGAGGAGGCGGAGCAATTGCCTGTAATGGTGATGTCACTCTCTAGGGAGTCGACACCGGAATGGATGGCTTATTTAGGGAATTACGTGATAATGTCAACACGCGCCAAGGTCGGTTGACGACATGAGACGGCCGACAAACAATTAGTACCGGTCCAGACGTCTCAAAAACACCGTCAGGGGTTTTAAAACGCCCGTTTACTTTAGTCGGTCGACACAGACACAGACAGGGACACTGAATCCAGTGTCGACGGTGAATAAACAAACGTATTCCTTATTAGGGCCACACGTTAAGGGCAATGAAGGAGGTGTTACATATTTCTGATACTACAAGTACCACAAAAGAGGGTATTATGTGGGATGTGAAAAAACTACCGTAGTTTTTCCTGAATCAGATAAATTAAATGAAGTGTGTGATGATGCGTGGGTTCCCCCCGATAGAAAATATGGGCGGTATACCCTTTCCCGCCAGAAGTTAGGGCGCGTTGGGAAACACCCCTTAGGGTGGATAAGGCGCTCACACGCTTATCAGAACAAGTGGCGGTACCGTCTATAGATAGGGCCGTCCTCAAGGAGCCAGCTGACAGGAGGCTGGAAAAATATCATAAAAAGTATATACACACATACTGGTGTTATACTGCGACCAGCGATCGCCTCAGCCTGGATGTGCAGAGCTGGAGTGGCTTGGTCGGATTCCCTGACTAAAAATATTGATACCCTTGACAGGGACAGTATTTTATTGACTATAGAGCATTTAAAGGATGCATTTCTATATATGCTAGATGCACAGAGGGATATTTGCACTCTGGCATCAAGAGTAAGTGCGATGTCCATATCTGCCAGAAGATGTTTATGGACACGACAGTGGTCAGGTGATGCAGATTCCAAACGGCACAAAGGTGTATTGCCGTATAAAGGAAGAGGAGTTATTTGGGGTCGGTCCATCAGACCTGGTGGCCACGGCAACTGCTGGAAAATCCACCGTTTTTACCCTAAGTCACATCTCTGCAAAGGGAAGAAGACTGCAGCAGGCAGCCCATTCCCAGGAACAGAAGCGTTCCACCGCTTCTGACAAGCTCTCAGCATGACGCTGAGACCGTACAGGACCCCTGGATCCTACAAGTAGTATCCCAGGGGTACAGATTGGAATGTCGAGACGTTTCCCCTGCGCAGGCTCCTGAAGTCTGCTTTACCAAGGTCTCCCTCCGACAAGGAGGCAGTATGGGAAACAATTCACGAGCTGTATTCCCAGCAGGTGATAATTAAATTACCCCTCCTACAACAAGAAAAGGGGTATTATTCCACACTATATTGTGGTACTGAAGCCAGAAGGCTAGGTGAGACCTATTCTAAATCTAAAAAAATTTGAACACTTACAAAGGTTCAAATCAAGATGGAGTCACTCAGAGCAGTGATAACGAACCGGGAAGAAGGGGACTATCTGGTGTCCCGAGACATCAGGGATGCTTACCTCCATGTCCCAAATTTGCCCTTATCACTAAGGGTACCTCAGGTTCGTGGTACAGAACTGTCACTATCAGTTTCAGACGCTGCCGTTGGATTGTCCACGGCACCCCGGGTCTTTACCAAGGTAATGGCCGAAATGATGGTTCTTCTTCGAAGAAAAGGCGTCTTAATTATCCCTTACTTGGACGATCTCCTGATAAGGGCAAAGTCCAGGGAACAGTTGGAGGTCGGAGTAGCACTATCTCGGATACTGTTACAACAGCAGGGGTGGATTCTAAATATTCCAAAATCGCAGCTGATCCCGACAACAAGTCTCCTGTGCTTAGGGATGATTCTGGACACAGTCCAGAAAAAGGTGTTTCTCCCGGAAGAGAAAGCCAGGGAGTTATCCGAGCTAGTCAGGAACCTCCTAAAATCAGTGCATCATTGCACAAGGGCCATGGTAAAAAAAATGGTGACTTCCTTCGAAGCAATTCCAGTCGGCAGATTTCATGCAAGAACTTTTCAGTGGGATCTGCTGGACAAATGGTCCGGATCGCATCTTCAGATGCATCAGCGGATAACCCTATATCCAAGGACAAGGGTGTCTCTCCTGTGGTGGTTACAGAGTGCTCATCTTCTAGAGGGCCGCAGATTCGGCATTCAGTTTTGGATGTTGGTGACCACGGAGGCCAGCCCGAGAGGCTGGGGAGCAGTCACACAAGGAAAAAATTTCCAGGGAGTGTGATCAAGTCTGGAGACTTTTCTCCACATAAATATAGCTAAGGGTAAATTTATAATGCTCTAAGCTTAGCAAGACCTCTGCTTCAAGGTCAGCCGGTATTGATCCAGTGGGATAAAACATCACGGCAGTCGCCCACGTAAATAGACAGGGCGGCACAAGAAGCAGGAGGGCAGTGGCAAAAACTGCAAGGACTTTTCGCTGGGCGGAAAATCATGTGATAGCACTGTCAGCAGTGTTTCATTCCGGGAATGGAAACTGGGAAGCAGACTTCCTCAGTAGGCACGACCTCCACCCGGCAGAGTGGGAACTTCATGGGGAAGTTTTCCACATGATTGTAAACCGTTGGGAATTACCAAAGGTGGACATGATGGCGTCCCGTCTGAACAAAAAACGGGACAGGTATTGCGCCAGGTTAAGAGACCCTCAGGCAATAGCTGTGGACGTTCTGGTAACACCGTGGGTGTACCAGTCGGTGTATGTGTTCCATCCTCTGTTTTTCATACCTAAGGTACTGAGAATTATAAGACGTAGAGGAGTAAGAACTATACTCATGGCTCCGGATTGGCCAAGAAGGACTTGGTACCCGGAACTTCAAGAGATGCTCACAGAGGACTTATGGCCTCTGCCGCTAAGAAGGGACTTGTTTCAGCAAGTACCATGTCTGTTCCAAGACTTACCGCAGCTGCGTTTGACGGCATGGCGGTGGAACGCCGGATCCTAAGGGAAAAGGCATTCAGGAAGAGGTCATTCCTACCCTGGTCAAAGCCAGAAAGGAGGTGACCGCACAACATTATCACCACATGTGGCGAAAATATGTTTCGTGGTGTGAGGCCAGGAAGGCCCCACGAAGAAATTTCAACTCGGTCGATTCCTGCATTTCCTGCAAACAGGAGTGTCTATGGGCCTCAAATTGGGGTCCATTAAGGTTCAAATTTCGGCCCTGTCGATTTTTCTTCCAGAAAGAATTGGCTTCAGTTCCTGAAGTCCAGAAGTTTGTCAAGGGAGTATTGCATATACAACCCCCTTTTGTGCCTCCAGTGGCACTGTGGGATCTCAACGTAGTTCTGGGATTCCTCAAAACACATTGGTTTAAAACCAGTCAAATCTGTGGATTTGAAGCATCTCACATGAAAAGTGAACATGCTCTTGGACCTGGCCTGGACCAGGCGAGTGTCAAATTGGTGGTTTTTTTCTCAAAAAAGCCCATATCTGTTTGTCCATTCGGACAGGGCAGAGCTGCGGACTCGTCCCCAGTTCTCTCCCTAAGGTGGTGTCAGTGTTTCACCTGAACCAGCTTATTGTGGTGTCTTGCGCCTACTAGGGACTTGGAGGACTCCAAGTTGCTAGATGTGGTCAGGGCCCTGAAAATATAGGTTCCAGGAAGGCTGGAGTCAGGAAAACTGACTTGCTGTTATCCTGTATGCACCCAACAAACTGGGTGCTCTTGCTTTTAAGCAGACTTTTGCTAGTTGGATGTGTAATACAATTCAGCTTGCACATTCTGTGGCAGGCCTGCCACAGCCAAAATATGTAAATGCCCATTCCACAAGGAAGGTGGGCTCATCTTGGGCGGCTGCCCGAGGGGTCTCGGCTTTACAACTTTGCCGAGCGGCTAATTAGTCAGGGGCAAACACGTTTGTAAAATCCTACAAATTTGATACCCTGGCTAAGGAGGACCTGGAGTTCTCTCATTCGGTGCTGCAGAGTCATCCGCACTCTCCCGCCCGTTTGGGAGCTTTGGTATAATCCCCATGGTCCTTTCAGGAACCCCAGCATCCACTAGGACGATAGAGAAAATAAGAATTTACTTACCGATAATTCTATTTCTCGGAGTCCGTAGTGGATGCTGGGCGCCCATCCCAAGTGCGGATTATCTGCATTACTTGTACATAGTTACAAAAATCGGGTTATTATTTGTTGTGAGCCATCTTTTCAGAGGCTCCGCTGTTATCATACTGTTAACTGGGTTCAGATCACAGGTTGTACAGTGTGATTGGTGTGGCTGGTATGAGTCTTACCCGGGATTCATAAATCCTTCCTTATTGTGTACGCTCGTCCGGGCACAGTATCCTAACTGAGGCTTGGAGGAGGGTCATAGGGGGAGGAGCCAGTGCACACCACCTGATCCTAAAGCTTTACTTTTTGTGCCCTGTCTCCTGCGGAGCCGCTATTCCCCATGGTCCTTTCAGGAACCCCAGCATCCACTACGGACTCCGAGAAATAGAATTATCGGTAAGTAAATTCTTATTTTCTCTAACGTCCTAAGTGGATGCTGGGGACTCCGTAAGGACCATGGGGAATAGCGGCTCCGCAGGAGACTGGGCACATCTAAAGAAAGCTTTAGGACTATCTGGTGTGCACTGGCTCCTCCCCCTATGACCCTCCTCCAAGCCTCAGTTAGATCTCTGTGCCCGAACGAGAAGGGTGCACACTAGGGGCTCTCCTGAGCTTCTTAGTGAAAGTTTTAGATTAGGTTTTTTATTTTCAGTGAGACCTGCTGGCAACAGGCTCACTGCATCGAGGGACTAAGGGGAGAAGAAGCGAACTCACCTGCGTGCAGAGTGGATTGGGCTTCTTAGGCTACTGGACATTAGCTCCAGAGGGACGATCACAGGCCCAGCTTGGATGGGTCCCAGAGCCGCGCCGCCGGCCCCCTTACAGAGCCAGAAGCCAGAAGAGGTCCGGAAAATCGGCGGCAGAAGACGTCCTGTCTTCAACAAGGTAGCGCACAGCACTGCAGCTGTGCGCCATTGCTCTCAGCACACTTCGGTCACTGAGGGTGCAGGGCGCTGGGGGGGGCGCCCTGAGACGCAATAAAAACACCTTGGATGGCAAAAAAATGCATCACATATAGCTCCTGGGCTATATGGATGCATTTAACCCCTGCCAGAATCCATAAAAAAGCAGGAGAAAAGTCCGCGAAAAAGGGGCGGAGCCTATCTCCTCAGCACACTGGCGCCATTTTCCCTCACAGCTCCGTTGGAGGGAAGCTCCCTGTCTCTCCCCTGCAGTCACTACACTACAGAAAGGGTTAAAAAAGAGAGGGGGGCACTAATTAGGCGAAGTATTAACTATACAGCAGCTATAAGGGGAAAAACACTTATATAAGGTTATCCCTATATATAGCGCTCTGGTGTGTGCTGGCAAACTCTCCCTCTGTCTCCCCAAAGGGCTAGTGGGGTCCTGTCCTCTATCAGAGCATTCCCTGTGTGTGTGCTTTATGTCGGTACTTTTGTGTCGACATGTATGAGGAGAAAAATGTGGAGACGGAGCAGATTGCCTGTAATAGTGATGTCACCCCCTAGGGGGTCGACACCTGAGTGGATGAACTGTTGGAAGGAATTACGTGACAGTGTCAGCTCTGTATAAAAGACAGTGGTTGACATGAGACAGCCGGCTACTCAGCTTGTGCCTGTCCAGACGTCTCATAGGCCGTCAGGGGCTCTAAAGCGCCCGTTACCTCAGATGGCAGATATAGACGCCGACACGGATACTGACTCCAGTGTCGACGGTGAAGAGACGAATGTGACTTCCAGTAGGGCCACACGTTACATGATTGAGGCAATGAAAAATGTTTTACACATTTCTGATAATACGAGTACCACCAAAAAAGGGGTATTATGTTCGGTGAGGAAAAACTACCTGTAGTTTTCCTGAATCTGAGAAATTAAATGAGGTGTGTGATGATGCGTGGGTTTCCCCCAATAACAACGGATAATTTCTAAAATGTTATTGGCATTATATCCGTTCCCGCCAGAGGTTAGGGTGCGTTGGGAAACACCCCCTAGGGGGGATAAAGCGCTCACACGCTTGTAAGGGCTCTACCTTCGCCTGAGATGGCCGCCCTTAAGGATCCTGCTGATAGAAAGCAGGAGGGTATCCTAAAAGGTATTTACACACATACTGGTGTTATACTGCGACCAGCAATCGCCTCAGCCTGGATGTGCAGTGCTGGGTTGGCGTGGTCGGATTCCCTGACTGAAAATATTGATACCCTAGATAGGGACAGTATATTTTTGCCTTTAGAGCATTTAAAAGATGCATTTTTATATATGCGTGATGCACAGCGGAATATTTGCCGACTGGCATCAAGTCTAAGCGCGTTGTCCATTTCTACCAGTAGAGGGTTATGGACACGTCAGTGGTCAGGTGATGCGTATTCCAAACGGCATTTGGAAGTATTGCTTTATTAAGGGAGGAGTTATTTGGGGTCGGTCTTTCAGACCTGGTGGCCACGGCAACAGTTGGGAATTCCACGTTTGTACCCCAGGTCGCCTCTCAACATGAGAAGACGCCGTATTATCAGGCGCAGTCTTTTTGTGGACAAGCGGGCAAAAGGTTCCTCATTTCTGCCCCGTGACAGAGGGAGAGGAAAAAGGCTGCAGAAATCAGCCAGTTCCCAGGAACAGAAACCCTCTCCCACCTCTGCCAAGCCCTCAGTATACGCTGGGGCTTTACAAGCAGAATCAGGCACGGTGGGGGGCCCGTCTCAATGAATTTGAGCGCGCAGTGGGCTCACTCGCAAGTAGACCCCTGGATCCTTCAGGTGATATCTCAGGGGTACAAATTAGAATTCGAGACGTCTCCCCCTCGCCGTTTCCTAAAGTCGGCTTTACCGATGTCTCCTTCTGACAGGGAGACAGTTTTGGAAGCCATTCACAAGCTGTATTCCCAGCAGGTGATAATCAAGATACCCCTCCTGCAACAGGGAACGGGGTATTATTCCACACTGTTGTGGTACCGAAGCCGGACGGCTCGGTGAGACCGATTCTAACTCTAAAATCTTTGAACACTTACGTACAGAGGTTCAAATTCAAGATTGAGTCACTCAGAGCAGTGATTGCGAACCTGGAAGAAGGGGACTACATGATGTCTCGGGACATCAAGGATGCTTACCTTCATGTCAAAATTTACCCTTCTCACCAAGGGTACCTCAGGTTTATGGTACAGAACTGTCACTATCAGTTCAGACGCTGCCGTATGGATGGTACACGGCACCCCGGGTCTTTACCAAGGTAATGGCCGAAATGATGATATTCCTTCGAAGGAAGTGAATTTTAGTTATCCCTTCCTTGGACAATTCCCTGATAAGGGTAAGATCCAGGGAACAGTTGGAGGTCGGTGTAGCACTATCTCAGGTAGTGTTGCGGCAGCACGATTGGATTCTCAATATTCCAAAATCGCACCTGGTTCCGACGACGTGTCTTCTGTTGCTAGGGATGATCCTGGACACAGTCCAGAAAAAGGTGTTTCTCCCGGAGGAGAAAGCCAGGGAGTTATCCGAGCTAGTCAGGAACCTCCTAAAACCGAGCCAAGTCTCAGTGCATCAATGCACAAGGGTTCTGGGTAAAATGGTGGCTTCCTACGAAGCAATCCCATTCGGCAGATTCCACGCAAGAACTTTCCAGTGGGACCTGCTGGACAAATGGTCCGGATCGCATCTTCAGATGCATCAGCGGATAACCCTGTCACCAAGGACAAGGGTGTCCCTCCTGTGGTGGTTGCAGAGTGCTCATCTTCTAGAGGGCCGCAGATTAGGCATTCAGGACTGGGTCCTGGTGACCACGGATGCCAGCCTGCGAGGCTGGGGAGCAGTCACACCGGGAAGGAATATCCAGGGCTTATGGTCAAGCCTGGAGACATCACTTCACATAAATATCCTGAAGCTAAGGGACATTTACAATGCTCTGAGCTTAGCAAGACCTCTGCTTCAAGGTCAGCCGGTGTTGATCCAGTCGGACAACATCACGGCAGTCACCCACGTAAACAGACAGGGTGGCACAAGAAGCAGGAGGGCAATGGCAGAAGCTGCAAGGATTCTTCGCTGGGCGGAAAATCATGTGATAGCACTGTCAGCAGTATTCATTCCGGGAGTGGACAACTGGGAAGCAGACTTCCTCAGCACGACCTCCACCCGGGAGAGTGGGGACTTCACCCAGAAGTCTTCCACATGATTAAAAACTCGACAGGTATTGCGCCAGGTCCAGGGACCCTCAGGCAATAAGCTGTAGACGCTCTGGTAACACCGTGGATGTACCAGTCAGGGTATGTGTTCCCTCCTCTGCCTCTCATACCCAAGGTACTGAGATTGATAAGATGGAGAGGAGTAAGCACTATATTCGTGGTTCCGGATTGGCCAAGAAGGACTTGGTAACCGGAACTTCAAGAGATGCTCACGGAGGATCCGTGGCCTCTACCTCTAAGAAGGGACCTGCTCCAGCAAGGACCCTGTCTGTTCCAAGACTTACCGCGGCTGCGTTTGACGGCATGGCGGTTGAACGCCGGATCCTGAAGGAAAAAAGGCATTCCGGATGAAGTCATCCCTATCCTGATCAAAGCCAGGAAGGATGTAACCGCAAAAACATTATCACCGCAATTGGCGAAAATATGTTGCGTGGTGCGAGGCCAGTAAGGCCCGACGGAGGAAATTCAACTGGGTCGATTCCTACATTTCCTGCAAACAGGAGTGTCTATGGGCCTGAAATTGGGGTCCATTAAGGTTCAAATTTCGGCCTTGTCAATTTTCTTCCAAAAAGAACTAGCTTCAGTCCCTGAAGTTCAGACGTTTGTAAAAGGGGTACTGCATATACAGCCTCCTTTTGTGCCTCCAGTGGCACTTTGGGATCTCAATGTAGTTTTGGGTTCCAAAAGTCACATTGGTTTGAACCACTTAAATCTGTGGAGTTAAAATATCTCACATGGAAAGTGGTCATGCTGTTGGCCCTGGCCTGGGCCAGGCGCGTGTCAGAATTGGCGGCTTTATCCTGAAAAAGCCCTCATCTGATTTTCCATTCGGACAGGGCGGAATTGAGGACTCGTCCTCAGTTTCTCCCCAAGGTGGTTTCAGCGTCTCACCTGAACCAACCTATTGGTGGTGCCTGCGGCTACTAGGGACTTGGAGGCCTCCAAGTTGCTAGACGTTGTCAGTGCCCTGAAAATATATATGTTTCCAGGACGGCTGGAGTCAGGAAATCTGACTCGCTGTTTATCCTGTGTGCACCCAACAAGCTGGTTGCTCCTGCTTCTAAGCAGACTATTGCTCGTTGGATTTGTAGTACAATTCAGCTTGCACATTCTGTGGCAGGCCTGCCACAGCCAAAAATCTGTAAATGCCCACTCCACAAGGAAGGTGGGCTCATCTTGGGCGGCTGCCCGAGGGGTCTCGGCTTTACAACTTTGCCGAGCAGCTACTTGGTCAGGAGCAAATACGTTTGTAAAATTCTACAAAATTGATATCCTGGCTGAGGAGGACCTGGAGTTCTCTCATTTGGTGCTGCAGAGTCATCCGCACTCTCCCGCCCGTTTGGGAGCTTTGGTATAATCCCCATGGTCCTTACGGAGTCCCCAGCATCCACTTAGGACGTTAGAGAAAATAAGAATTTACTTACCGATAATTCTATTTCTCATAGTCCGTAGTGGATGCTGGGCGCCCATCCCAAGTGCGGATTGTCTGCAATACTTGTACATAGTTATTGTTACAAAAATCGGGTTATTATTGTTGTGAGCCATCTTTCAGAGGCTCCTCTGTTATCATGCTGTTAACTGGGTTCAGATCACAGGTTGTACAGTGTGATTGGTGTGGCTGGTATGAGTCTTACCCGGGATTCAAAATCCTTCCTTATTGTGTACGCTCGTCCGGGCACAGTATCCTAACTGAGGCTTGGAGGAGGGTCATAGGGGGAGGAGCCAGTGCACACCAGATAGTCCTAAAGCTTTCTTTAGATGTGCCCAGTCTCCTGCGGAGCCGCTATTCCCCATGGTCCTTACGGAGTCCCCAGCATCCACTACGGACTATGAGAAATAGAATTATCGGTAAGTAAATTCTTATTTTTTCCTATCCTTTCCACGCAGATGGCAGGAGATGGTATCAGAACCTCTCTAGGGTATACCCCTCAATGTATCGCCAGTCCAACAAGCCGCCGTTTTCCTGAGGCAACCTTGCTCAGGGATTCATCGACATATGCGGCAGCGCGGTTCTACCGTGTCCGGAGCAAGTAGGTTGGCGAACAATTGTCCTCTAGGTTACAGGATGTTTCGCATCAGGATCAATTGATACTTTGGTACAGGTCAGAATCACGATTCTGCTTTATGTTCTTTGGAGGTCTCCACGTCTGCAGACTCGGACCCTGCATCTTCGCTTGGCTGTCTTAACCCGACGACCTCTGGGGCTGCGACAGTGACAGGTGAACATGAAATCCTACGGGGCAGATGGTTCTGGGGAAGGAACTTTCTGCAGGATTTCTTGAACCATTGGAGGTAAGTCCACTTTGCTTTCTCCTACTACTGCCCCAGCTCCAAGACAGACCTTTACTGGTCTTTCCTTTAGATTTTTCCGTGCCCTTTCAGGCTTTCGACTCCACACGGGTGATATCTTCGTCGCCAGGGGGTTTTCAGGGTAAAAAGGCTGAAGCAGAGGTTCAACATCCTCGGTCCAGTCGGATTTTATGTCATCCTATACACCCATTACACAGACTTTCCTACCACCTGGAGGGTCCCAGGGTAGGCGCAGGTCGATGGGAGAAGGCTTGGCCGGTTACAACCGTCTCAGGAGTCCCTCGGCATGGGTCGGCCGATTTACGATGACAAGAGAGTCATACTGCAGGCTGCGCTCCATAGGTTTCTAACCGCAAAGGGTATTGATCCCTGTTTTTCACATATCATTTGAATTAGGACAGTTCTCAGGCCCTTGTTTTCTTTTCACGTTCCGAAGCCAAGTGGCTCGGACAGGCCTATTCTAGCCTTACAATCCTTTTAGTCTGTGATTGCTAGTTTGAACAAGAAAGGGAGTTTTACGTCTCCCTTGTCTTCAGAGATGCCTGTTTACTGATTTCCGTTGGGACAGGCTTTTCTCAGATTCGCATTACAGGATTCTCATTTTCACTGTCAGTCCTTTCCTCTCGGTCTCTCTTCCGCTCCCACAGAGTTTAGGAAGATCACAGAATATCTCTTTTTCAAGGGCAGTGGGTGACGTTGGTTCCCTAATGGGACAATTTACTGCTACTATCCCACTCTGTACATTAGGTGGCTTCTGAATATCCGGAGGATCCAGGAGCTTCTGATTCGGCACAGATCCACTTTATGCTCCGCATAGACGTTTCTCAACACGGTCCGTCAGAGGATTTCTCTAACGTCCTAAGTGGATGCTGGGGACTCCGTAAGGACCATGGGGAATAGAGGCTCCGCAGGAGACTGGGCACATCTAAAGAAAGCTTTAGGACTAACTGGTGTGCACTGGCTCCTCCCCCTATGACCCTCCTCCAAGCCTCAGTTAGATTTCTGTGCCCGACGAGAAGGGTGCACACTAGGGGCTCTCCTGAGCTTCTTAGTGAAAGTTTTAGTTTAGGTTTGTTATTTTCAGTGAGACCTGCTGGCAACAGGCTCACTGCATCGAGGGACTAAGGGGAGAAGAAGCGAACTCACCTGCGTGCAGAGTGGATTGGGATTCTTGGCTACTGGACATTAGCTCCAGAGGGACGATCACAGGCCCAGCCTGGATGGGTCCCGGAGCCGCGCCGCCGGCCCCCTTACAGAGCCAGAAGAGCGAAGAGGTCCGGAAAAATCGGCGGCAGAAGACGTTCCTGTCTTCAATAAGGTAGCGCACAGCACTGCAGCTGTGCGCCATTGCTCTCAGCACACTTCATACTCCGGTCACTGAGGGTGCAGGGCGCTGGGGGGGGCGCCCTGAGACGCAATAAAACATGATAAAAATACATTACATGGCAAAAAATACATCACATATAGCTCCTGGGCTATATGGATGCATTTAACCCCTGCCAGAATATACAGAAAAACGGGAGATAAGGCCGCCGAAAAGGGGGCGGAGCCTATCTCCTCAGCACACTGGCGCCATTTTCCCTCACAGCTCAGTTGGAGGGAAGCTCCCTGGCTCTTCCCTGCAGTCACTACACTACAGAAAGGGTTAAAAAAAGAAAGGGGGGCACTAATTAGGCGCAGTATTAAAACATACAGCAGCTATAAGGGGAAAAACACTTATATAAGGTTATCCCTGTATATATATATATAGCGCTCTGGTGTGTGCTGGCATACTCTCCCTCTGTCTCCCCAAAGGGCTAGTGGGGTCCTGTCCTCTATCAGAGCATTCCCTGTGTGTGTGCTGTGTGTCGGTACGTTTGTGTCGACATGTATGAGGAGAAAAATGATGTGGAGACGGAGCAGAGTGTCTGTAACAGTGATGTCACCACCTAGGGGGTCGACACCTGAGTGGATGTGCTGTTGAAAATTACGTGACAGTATCAGCTCTGTATAAAAAAACAGTGGTTGACATGAGACAGCCGGCTACTCAGCTTGTGCCTGTCCAGACGTCTCATAGGCCGTCAGGGGCTCTAAAGCGCCCGTTACCTCAGATGGCAGATACAGACGCCGACACGGATACTGACTCCTGTGTCGACGGTGAAGAGACAACCGTGATTTCCAGTAGGGCCACACGTTACATGATTGAGACAATGGAAAATGTTTTATACATTTCTGATAATACGAGTACCACCAACAAGGGGTATTATGTTCGGTGAGGGAAAAACTACCTGTAGTTTTCCTGAATCTGAGAAATAAAATGAGGTGTGTGATGATGCGTGGGTTTCCCCCCGATAACAATTGATAATTTCTTAAAAAGTATTGGTGTATACCCTTTCCCGCCAGAGGTTAGGGTGCGTTGGGAAACACCCCCTAGGGGGGATAAGGCGCTCACACGCTTGTAAGAACAAGGGCTCTACCCTCTCATGAGATGGCCGCCCTTAAGGATCCTGCTGATAGAAAGCAGGAGGGTATCCAAAAATGTATTCACACACATACTGGTGTTATACTACGACCAGCAATCGCCTCAGCCTGGAGGTGCAGTGCTGGGTTGGCATGGTCGGATTCCCTGACTGGAAATATTGATATCCTAGATAAGGATAGTATATTATTGCCTATAGAGCATTTAAAAGATGCATTTCTATATATGCATGATGCACAGCGGAATATTTGCCGACTGGCATCAAGTATAAGTGCGTTGTCCAATTCTACCAGTAAAATGGTCAGGTGATACGGATTCCAAACGGCATTTGGAAGTATTGCCTTTGAAAAGGGACATTTGGGGTCGGTCTTTTAGACCTGGTGGCCACGGCAACAACTGGGAAATCCACGTTTGTACCCCAGGTCGCCTCTCAAAATAAGACGCCGTATTATCAGGCGCAGTCCTTTGTTGGCAAGCGGACAAAAGGTTCCTCTTTTCTGCTCGTGACAGAGGGAGAGGAAAAAGGCTGAAGAGATTAGCCAGTTCCCAGGAACAGAAACCCTTTCCCGCCTCTGCCAAGCCCTCAGTATGACGCTAGGGCCTTACAAGCTCAGGCACGGTGGGGGCCCGTTCTCAATGAATTTCAGTGCGCAGTGGGCTCACTCGCAAGTAGACCCCTGGATCCTTCAGGTAATATCTCAAGGGTACATATTGGAATTCGAGACGTCTCCCCCTCGCCGTTTCCAAAAGTCGGCTTTACCGACGTCTCCCTCTGACAGGGAGGCAGTTTTGGAAGCCATTCACAAGCTGTATTCCCAGCAGGTGATAATCAAGGTACCCCTCCTGCAACAGGGAACGGGGTATTATTCCACACTATTGTGGTACCGAAGCCAGACGGCTCGGTGAGACCGATTCTAAATCTAAATCTAAAATCTAAAATCTTTGAACACTTACATAC
The DNA here is from genome assembly GCF_028390025.1 of Pseudophryne corroboree. NCBI lineage: Eukaryota > Metazoa > Chordata > Amphibia > Anura > Myobatrachidae > Pseudophryne > Pseudophryne corroboree. Next base: position 476,800,811 of record NC_086452.1, on the reverse strand, counting down.
AGAGGTTCAAATTCAAGATTGAGTCACTCAGAGCAGTGATTGCGAACCTGGAAGAAGGGGACTACATGATGTCTCGGGACATCAAGGATGCTTACCTTCATGTCAAAATTTACCCTTCTCACCAAGGGTACCTCAGGTTATGGTACAGAACTGTCACTATCAGTTCAGACGCTGCCGTAGGGATGGTCCACGGCACCCCGGGTCTTTACCAAGGTAATGGCCGAAATGATATCCCTTCGAAGGAAGGGAATTTTAGTTATCCCTTACTTGGACGATTCCCTGATAAGGGTAAGATCCAGGGAACAGTTGGAAGTCGGTGTAGCACTATCTCAGGTAGTGTTGCGGCAGCACGATTGGATTCTCAATATTCCAAAATCGCAGCTGGTTCCGACGACTTGTCTTCTGTTTCCTAGGGATGTTCCTGGACATAGTCCAGAAAAAAGGTGTTTCTCCTGGAAGAGAAAGCCAGGGAGTTATCCGAGCTAGTCAGGAACCTCCTAAAACCGAACCAAGTCTCAGTGCATCAATGCACAAGGGTTCTGGGTAAAAATGGTGGCTTCCTACGAAGCAATCCCATTCGTTAGATTCCACGCAAGAACTTTCCAGTGAAACCTACTGGACAAATGGTCCGGGTCGCATTTTCAGATGCATCAGCGGATAACCCTGTCACCAAGGACAAGGGTATCCATCCTGTGGTGGTTGCAGAGTGCTCATCTTCTAGAGGGCCGCAGATTCGGCATTCAGGACTGGGTCCTGGTGACCACGGATGCCAGCCTGCGAGGCTGGGGAGCAGTCACACAGGGAAGGAATATCCAGGGCTTAGGGTCAAGCCTGGATACATCACTTCACATAAATATCCTGAAGCTAAGGGCCATTTACAATGCTCTAAGCTTAGCAAGACCTCTGCTTCAAGGTCAGCCGGTGTTGATCCAGTCGGACAACATCATGGCAGTCACCCACGTAAACAGACAGGATGGCACAAGAAGCAGGAGGGCAATGGCAGAAGCTGCAGGGATTCTTCGCTGGGCGGAAAATCATGTGATAGCACTGTCAACAGTATTCATTCCGGGAGTGGACAACTGGGAAGCAGACTTCCTCAGCACGACCTCCACCCGGGAGAGTGGGGACTTCACCCAGAAGTCGTCCACATGATTAAAAAACTCGACAGGTATTGCGCCAGGTCAAGAGACCCTCAGGCAATAGTTGTAGACGCTCTGGTAACACCGTGGGTGTACCAGTCAGTGTATGTGTTCCCTCCTCTGCCTCTCATACCCAAGGTACTGAGATTGATAAGATGGAGAGGAGAAAGCACTATATTCGTGGCTCCGGATTGGCCAAGAAGGACTTGGTAACCGGAACTTCAAGAGATGCTCACGGAGGATCCGTGGCCTCTACCTCTAAGAAGGGACCTGCTCCAGCAAGGACCCTGTCTGTTCCAAGACTTACCGCGGCTGCGTTTGACGGCATGCCGGTTGAACACCGGATCCTGAAGGAAAAAAGGCATTCCGGATGAAGTCATCCATATCCTGATCTAAAGCCAGGAAGGATGTAACCGCAAAAACATTATCACCGCAATTGGCGAAAATATGTTGCGTAGTGCGAGGCCAGTAAGGCCCGACGGAGGAAATTCAACTGGGTCGATTCCTACATTTCCTGCAAACAGGAGTGTCTATGGGCCTGAAATTGGGGTCCATTAAGGTTCAGATTTCGGCCCTGTCAATTTTCTTCCAAAAATGAACTAGCTTCAGTCCCTGAAGTTTAGACGTTTGTAAAAGGGGTACTGCATATACAGCCTCCTTTTGTGCCTCCAGTGGCAATTTGGGATCTCAATGTAGTTTGGGTTCCAAAAGTCACATTGGTTTGAACCACTTAAATCTGTGGAGTTAAAATATCTCACATGGACAGTGGTCATGCTGTTGGCCCTGGCCTGGGCCAGGCGCGTGTCAGAATTGGCGGCTTTATCCTGTAAAAGCCCTTATCTGATTTTCCATTCGGACAGGGCGGAATTGAGGACTCGTCCTCAGTTTCTCCCTAAGGTGGTTCCAGCGTTTTCACCTGAACCAACCTATTGTGGTGCCTGCGGCTACTAGGGACTTGGAGGAATCCAAGTTGCTGGATGTTGTCAGGGCCCTGAAAATATATGTTTCCAGGACGGCTGGAGTCAGGAAATCTGACTCGCTGTTTATCCTGTGTGCACCCAACAAGCTGGGTGCTCCTGCTTCTAAGCAGACTATTGCTCGTTGGATTTGTAGTACAATTCAGCTTGCACATTCTGTGGCAGGCCTGCCACAGCTAAAATCTGTAAAAGCCCGTTCCACAAGGAAAGTGGGCTCATCTTGGGCGGCTGCCCGAGGGGTCTCGGCTTTACAACTTTGCCGAGCAGCTACTTGGTCAGGGGCAAACACGTTTGCTAAATTCTACAAATTTGATACCCTGGCTGAGGAGGACCTGGAGTTCTCTTTCGGTGCTGCAGAGTCATCCGCACTCTCCCGCCCGTTTGGGAGCTTTGGTATAATCCCCATGGTCCTTACGGAGTCCCCAGCATCCACTTAGGACGTTAGAGAAAATAAGAATTTACTTACCGATAATTCTTTTTCTCATAGTCCGTAGTGGATGCTGGGCGCCCATCCCAAGTGCGGATTGTCTGCAATACTTGTACATAGTTATGGTTACAAAAATCAGGTTATTATTGTTGGGAGCCATCTTTTCAGAGGCTCCTCTGTTATCATGCTGTTAACTGGGTTCAGATCACAAGTTATACGGTGTGATTGGTGTGGCTGGTATGAGTCTTACCCGGGATTCAAAATCCTTCCTTATTGTGTACGCTCGTCCGGGCACAGTATCCTAACTGAGGCTTGGAGGAGGGTCATAGGGGGAGGAGCCAGTGCACACCAGTTAGTCCTAAAGCTTTCTTTAGATGTGCCCAGTCTCCTGCGGAGCCGCTATTCCCCATGGTCCTTACGGAGTCCCCAGCATCCACTACGGACTATGAGAAATAGAATTATCGGTAAGTAAATTCTTATTTTTTCATTCCTCGGCACCAGGTACTCTATTCCTTCAGTCAAGTTGCGACGCAATGAGTGGTCGCCTCCATTCCTCTCTGAGCGGGGGACAACAATCTTCTTTCCAGGTCAGGCCACCAGGTCAGACTCCTGGGTGAGGGAACATTCCCCGGAGTTTGGTCAGCTGGTCCGCTGTGGGCGGAAATTTCGGATCGACCTCAGGGCGTTCTGACTGACTCTTTAACCCTTTATTACTCTCGGACGTGAGCTCTGGCTGCAGTAGGCGAGGAGGCCCTCAGGGCTCCGGGGAGTTTTCTGGTTATTCTATCCTGCCTCCTTTTCTATTTCTACCTCATGTTCAGTAACACAGGAGGGGATTATGCGTGCTAGTCCTCTCGGTGGCGCTGGTTGGGTCACGCATGACTTGAAGATACAGATACGCCTGTTGTCAGTAGAGGAGCCTTGGCTCCTACCTCGACTGGACTGTCTACTTCAACAGGCTCCTTTTTTCTCCTTGTTCAATCTTACACTGGTTTCGTTTACCCGTGTGACTGTTCACGAGACCTCAGAAGGGAGGAGTTCCCTAGTTCGGTTAGGCCTACTGGGCCCCGATTTCAGAAGTCTGTTACCTCTTCTCGCTTTTGCCACTTTTGGCAAACTTTATGGGACATAATAAGGATAAAAGGGGTTTTTCCCCCTTCTTCCAGTTACCATTCATCTTTGGTTTCTCTGGGAGGTTTTGATCCGCTGCGCTTCAAACCACACTGACCGGAATTTTGGTCTCTGCCTTTTTCGGTTTTCTTCCAAATGAAATTAGCCTAGCGGCCGTAAGTTCGGCCTCTTTTTCAGGGAGTACTCTATTGGCAACTCCCCTGGCTGTGCTTCGGCCTCAGCGGTCGTTTCTTCCAGAGGGGATGTCCATTTTTCATATAAACCTGACACTAGTGTTTTTCAGTCCTCTCTGAATGTTGTCAGGGCTTGCCAACTCTCTCTACAGAGGTCTCGGGCTATTCGATGAAGTGTTTTTCTTCTTTGTTCTGTACGATGCTCCCGTACTAAATAGCCGGGGTCCCAGCATACGCTGGGCAGTTGGATACATTTGACCATCAGACAGTCTTCTTGGCGGTTACTAGGGAGCCTCCGTTTTCCATTTCAGCGCACTTTACGCGCATTGTAAGACCTTCGTGGGAAGCTGCCCGCGGGGTCTCCATGAATATTTTGTCGGGCGGCTACTTGGTCAAACCGACATTCGTTTTGTCAAATTCTACAAGTTTGACACTTTTACGGCCTCTGCATCACTGTTTGGCCGAGCAGTTTTTACAGGACTCTCAGCGCTTTCCCACCCGTTTTTGGGAGCTCTGGGACGTCCCCATTGTAACTACACTCCAGTGGCCCCTAGTGGATGAAGGAGAAATCAGGATTTTGGTACTTACCGATAAATCCCTTTCTCCGATTCCACAGGGGCCACTGGACGCCCGCCCAGCGCTGTTCCTCCTGGTTTTTTGCTTAACGGTTTGCAGATCACCATATGACTGCTTGTTGAGTTCAGGCTAGCCTGGTTTTTGTCAGGTTCTGTTCCAGGTTTAGTTTGGGTTCGCCTGGTTTACAGGGCGTCGCTAACCTCCTCTACCTTAAGGTTTGTTTATTACAGCTCTCCTCGGGCACAGTTTTACGTAGACTGGCTTGGAGGGGAGATAGTAGGGGAGGAGCTAGCCACAGTGTGAGAATTTTTAAAGTGCCAGCTCCCAATTACTACCTACTATTTCCCCATTGTAACTACACTCCAGTGGCCCCTGTGGAATCGGAGAAAGGGATTTATCGGTAAGTACCAAAATCCTGATATTGAAGGCATTTGTTAAGGCAAGTTGTGCAGAGACATAGTCCTTTAACAAAGCTTTCCTCGATGAGGATGACAGAGCAATCCTAGTACCTCTCACCACTGCTTTTGAGGCTTGCCAAAACAAAGGCGGATTAGTGGATCGCATGTCAGCATTGTGTAAAACATATTCATTCCAACTATCCCTGACCTTTTTTCTAAAATCAGGTGATGTAGCAAGCGCAGGGGGGCAACGCCAAGAGATAAAATTTCTCTGAAAAGGATTCAATTGCAGCTCCACCCAAATCACAGCATGATCTGAGAGGGATATAGGCTCAATTTCGGATCGGACTACTTTAGATAGTAAGAATTCTGACATTAAAATGTAATCTATACGCGACAAAGTGCCTCTCGCAGCCGATAGGCAGGTGAAGTCACGGTCAGTCGGGTGCAGAACCCTCCAAATGTCTAGCAATTGGAGTTTCTTGGCTAGGGAAGGGATACCAAATTTAGGTGGGTTGCCGCCATGTTCCTTCGGGAATTGTTTATCTAAAAATTTTGAGGAGATAGCATTCCAATCCCCACAAAGAATAATAGGGGAGTTTGCGAAGGGTGTCAATTTAGTCAGTATTAACCGAAAGAAATGTTTGCTGTATGTATTAGGGGCGTATACATTACAGAGGGTATAAGGTTGGTCATTATACTTTACGTGACATAGTACCCATCTGCCCTCCACATCTACAGAGAGGGAAACAACTTCAACAGAGCTGTTCCTTTTGGACAGAATCACAACCCCTCTGGATTTTTTGGAATATGAAGCGGCTGCCAGTACCCTCCATCCCAAAATATTCAGTCTCTGGACATCTGGGGGGAGGAGATGAGATTCTTGTAAAAACACAATATCTAAGTGCAATTTTTGCAGGTATAATAAAACCTTTTTCCGTTTTTGTGGGGAGTTCATGCCCCCCACATTCCAGCTTCCCACTTTAAGGGATGACATCATCCCAAAGATGAAGAAGCAAATATAATGGCCGCCGCGTAGGCCTGGCCCCGATACCCATCAAGAAGAGAGAAAGAGGAAAGAACAAAGACAGAACAATAGGACAAACATTAAAAAACACATAAAGCATTAAACGAGCATATTTCGCCAAATGACATTCCGGATTGGGAATCTCATCAAGATATAAGTACATTATTAATAGGAAGAGCAACCGGCAACCACCCTATAGAGAAAGGATATAGCAGCCCGGCTGTCGCAGCGGCACCCGCCCGGGAATAGCTATAACCAAATATTTCACAGGTAAGAGCTGTAGGTAAACAAAAGTAAGTAAGTTTGAGTAGAGAGGTGTATAGTGTAGTAAATAGGCAGGGACAGGAGTATACAATAAAGGAATTAATGAGCAGCGGAGGATAGTAGATGGAAGTCTGGAACAATTCACATTTCACTTGACTCAATAGTAGGACACCAAGAGAACTGGTGTCTATATACAGAGAGGAGCAATGAGGAAAAGGTGTGTAGGAGAGAAAAGAAGAGCACGGAGGCTCTCGAGCGCTCATGCATGCATATTATCGTGAGATATTGTATATATGGCAGCATGGAAAAACATGTTAGAAAATTAAGGTTATATATCTAAGGTAGCATAGTAAAAACCTGAAAGAAAACAATTTTAGAATTAAGGCATCGCTAACATAAATCACGGAGAAATAGCTAAACAAAGCTGCGTGAAATAATGCCTGCAGAGCAGGCCACCGTCACATGTCCGAGGACAAGAAAGCAACCCCAAGTGAGATCAGTCACATCGATCTGAGTCCTCAGATTGTAGCTGGAGATATGCTTCGGCATCACGTACAGACAGAAAGTCTTTGAAAGAGTCGCCTTTGTATATGCGCAGCCGCGCCGGGTATAGTAGTGCAAATTTCTGATGAATCTGAATCAACTTAGAACATAAAGGAGAAAATTCTTTCCTGGCTTTAGTGAGTTCTGCGGAATAGTCCTGAAAAATTAGCAGAGAGTGTCCCTCCCAGGACAAGTTGCGGTGTTTGCGGGATGCATGCCATAATATTTCCTTGTGTAAAAAGTTCAATACTTTAAAAATCACAGCTCGGGGTCTGCCGCCATCTTGTAGTCTAAACGGGCCGAGGCGGTGAGCCCTCTCAATAACTATGTCTGCACATTCAGATTTAACTTGTAGAAGTGCAGGTAAAGTGTCCCGTACAAACATCAATAAATCTGACCCTTTCACCGTCTCCGGCAGGCCTATAATTCTCAGATTCTGCCTTCTGGCCCTGTTCTCCAGTTCATCTGTTTTATTATGAAGGTTGTAACAAGCTTTAGTATTCAGACTAACTGCCTTTTTCAGATTGGCTATGTCTGCAAAGCATTCCCCTAAACGGAGCTCAGTTACTGAGAGTCTTTGAGAGAATTGAGCTAACTGCTTGTTAATGTCTGCAGTTTGCTCTTTCAACAGGGGACCGACAGTTTCTTTAATTGCTTGCACAATATCAGAGTACGTGACTGGGGCCGCCGGGGTCTGTATTCCCGCCATCACGTGCGGAGGACTGTCACCCTCTGAGGGGTAATGAGAGGAAGGAGACTTGCTCCAGGCAGACTGCGGGGGAGAGCTTGGGGGAGCCAAGAATGAGTGCTGGGGCTGCAGGGTAGGAGGCGACTCACCTCCCGTCCCGGCCGCTGCCGCCATTTTAGGTGCTGTGCGGCTCTGATCCCTGTCTTTGCGGGCCTTGCTGCGTGTCATCAGAGGCCGAAAATAGCGCTCCATAAACCGGGGGGAGCCACTACGATTGTGCCGGGGTCCAGCGGACCAGCTGCGGGAGGCTCAAGAGCCGTTTCGAGGGCACTAAACAGCGGGAGGCAGCGGAGCTCTGAAATCAGCTGCTGCTCATGCGGCCGCCGGAACCGGAAGTCCGGGGGGAAGGCTTTTATTCAAGCCTGTTTGTGGTCCCGAAGCCGGATGGCTCGGTCAGACCGATTCTGAATTTAAAGTCCCTCAATCTGTATTTGAAAAGTTTCAAATTCAAGATGGAATCTCTGCGTGCAGTGATCTCCAGTCTAGAGGGAGGGGCTTTTATGGTATCAGTCGACATAAAGGATGCTTACCTACATGTCCCCATATATCCTCATCAGACGTACCTGAGGTTCGCTGTTCAGGATTGTCACTACCAATTTCAAACGTTGCCGTTTGGTCTTTCCACGGCCCAGAGGATTTTTACAAAGGTCATGGCGGAAATGATGGTGCTCCTGCGCAAGCAAGGGGTCACAATTATCCCGTACTTGGACGATCTCCTGATAAAGGCGAGATCACAGGAGCTATTGCTAAAAAACGTTGCGCTGTCCCTGACGGTTCTGCAGCAACATGGATGGCTCCTAAATTTGCCAAAGTCGCAGTTGATTCCGACAACACGGCTGTCGTTCTTGGGCATGGTTCTGGACACGGATTTACAGAGAGTTTTTCTCCCGGGGGAAAAAGCTCTGGAAATCCAGTCCATGGTCAAGGACCTTTTGAAACCGGCAAGAGTGTCGATTCATCAGTGCACTCGAGTGCTGGGGAAGATGGTAGCGGCCTACGAGGCCATTACATTTGGATTTCATGCCAGAATGTTTCAGTGGGACCTGTTGGACAAATGGTCCGGGTCCCATCTACACATGCATCGGAGAATATGCCTGTCCCCCAAGACCAAGATTTCTCTACTGTGGTGGCTCCAAAGTTCTCACCTACTGGAGGGTCGCCGGTTCGGGATCCAGGATTGGGTCCTGGTAACCACGGATGCGAGTCTCCGGGGTTGGGGAGCAGTCACTCAAGGGGAGTATTTCCAGGGAAAATGGTCGAGCCAGGAGGCTTGTCTGCACATAAACATCCTGGAATTAAGGGCCATTTACAACGCTCTTCTGCAAGCAGAACATCTCCTTCGCGGCCTACCCGTCCTGATTCAGTCGGACAACATAACAGCGGTGGCGCACGTAAACCGCCAGGGCGGAACAAGGAGCAGAGCAGCGATGGCGGAGGCCACAAAGATTCTTCGCTGGGTGGAACGACATGTAAGCGCTCTGTCAGCGGTCTTCATAACAGGCGTGGACAGCTGGGAGGCAGACTTCCTCAGCAGACACAATCTCCATCCAGGAGAGTAGGGTCTTCATCAAGAGGTCTTTGCAGAAGTGACAAGTCGTTGGGGACTTCCTCAAGTAGACATGATGGCGTCTCGCCTCAACAAGAAGCTTCAGGCATATTGTTCCAGGTCGAGGGACCCTCAGGCACTTGCAGTGGACGCGCTAGTGACGCCGTGGGTGTTTCAGTCGGTCTATGTGTTCCCTCCGCTTCCGCTCATTCCGAAGGTGTTACAAATCATAAGAAGAACAGGATTTCGGACGATACTCGTTGTTCCAGACTGGCCAAGGAGGGCCTGGTATCCGGATCTTCAGGAATTGCTCGTGGAAGATCCCTGGCCTCTTCCTCTGAGAGAGGATCTGTTACGGCAGGGGCCATGCGTGTTCCAAGACTTACCGCGGCTGCATTTGACGGCATGGCGGTTGAACGCCAAATTCTAGCTCGAAAGGGTATTCCCGGAGAAGTCATTCCGACTTTACTGAAGGCTAGAAAGGAGGTAACGGCGAAGCATTACCACCGTATTTGGAGAAAATATGTGTCTTGGTGCGAATCCAAGACGGCAGCTACGGAAGAATTTCAGCTGGGTCGTTTTCTCCATTTTTTGCAATTAGGCGTGGATGCGGGCCTAAAGTTAGGCTCCATTAAAGTACAGATTTCGGCCTTATCTATTTTCTTTCAAAGGGAATTGGCCTTGCTTCTAGAAGTACAGACTTTCGTGAAGGGGGTGCTGCACATACAGCCTCCATTTGTGCCCCCGGTGTCACCGTGGGATCTTAATGTGGTGTTACAGTTCCTAGCGTCACATTGGTTTGAACCGTTACAGACGGTTGAGTTGAAGTTTCTCACTTAGAAGGTGGTCATGCTATTGGCCTTGGCATCCGCGAGGAGGGTGTCAGAGTTGGCGGCTTTGTCTCACAAAAGTCCTTACTTGGTTTTCCATGTTGATAGAGCTGAATTGAGAACTCGTCAACAATTTCTGCCAAAGGTGGTTTCTGCGTTTCACATGAACCAACCTATTGTAGTACCTGTGGCTTCGGAATCCTTGGCGGATTCTAAGTCTCTCGATGTGGTCAGAGCTTTGAAAATTGATATGGCCAGAACGGCTCGTGCTAGGAAAACAGAGGCGCTGTTTGTTCTGTATGCTTCCAACAAGGTTGGGGCTCCTGCTTCTAAGCAGACTATTGCACGCTGGATCTGTAATACAATTCGGCATGCACATTCTACGGCAGGATTGCCGTTACCGAAATCGGTGAAAGCCCATTCTACCAGAAAGGTGGGCTCATCCTGGCCGGCTGCCCGGGGTGTCTCGGCATTACAGCTTTGCCGAGCAGCTACTTGGTCGGGGTCAAACACGTTTGCAAAATTCTACAAGTTTGATACCCTGGATGATGAGGACCTCATGTTTGCTCAATCGGTGTTGCAGAGTCATCTGCACTCTCCTGCCCGGTCTGGAGCTTTGGTATAAACCCCATGGTCCTTTCGGAGTCCCCAGCATCCTTTAGGACGTAGGAGAAAATAAGATTTTAATACCTACAGGTAAATCCTTTTTTTCTAAGTGAGGATGCTGGGCGCCCGTCCAAGTGTGGACTCTATCTGCAGTACTTGTTAATGGTTATTGCTTATGTTACACATAGGTTGTGTTTTGGTTAAGGTCAGCCTGTTGCTGATTGGTTTGATTCACGCTGTTGACTGGTTGTAGTTACAGGCCATGTTGTACTGTGTGCGTGGTGTGAGCTGGTACGAATCTCACCCTTAGTTTAACAAAATCCTTTTCCTCGAAATGTCCGTCTCCTCTGAGCACAGTTCCTATAACTGAGGTCTGGAGGAGGTGCATAGAGGGAGGAGCCAGTTCACACCCATTTAAAGTCTTAAAGTGCCCATGTCTCCTGCGGAGCCCGTCTATACCCCATGGTCCTTTCGGAGTCCCCAGCATCCTCTACGGACTTAGAGAAAAGGATTTACCGGTAGGTATTAAAATCCTATTTTTTCGTCCACTAGGGGTCACTGGAGTACTCTTGGGGATATGGACGTGGCTTTAGCAGGGATAGGCACATTTAAATATTTAAATTAATAACCCTCCACCCCCTCCATACTCCCAAGGTACCTCAGTGTTTTTCTGTGCCTCAGCCGGGACAGACACACGTGGAGGATTCTCCACAGTTTACTTCTATTTTTTATCCCTTCCCAGCTTATAAAGAAGCTTGGGTCCGGGATTGTTGGTGCTGCTGCTGCTGCAGCAATTGGCTTATCGGCACTCAGGAGAGGAGCACCGCCATAGACCAGTATCAAGAGATGTGATTGCAGCCTGGGACTGCAGAAAGAGCTGGACAGAGCTTGTGAGCAGAATCCCCGTCATAGGGGCTCATTCTGAGTTGATCGCTCGCTAGCTACTTTTAGCAGCCGTGCAAACGCATTGTCGCCGCCCACCGGGGAGTGTATTTTTGCTTTGCAGAAGTGCAAACGCTTGTGCAGCAGAGCGACTGCAAAATCCTTCCTACCGCTATGTCTGTCTTTGCCCTGTTTTGTTCTATAACTGTTGTTCTAATTGTAAAGCGCAACGGAATATGCTGCGCTGTATAAGAAACTGCTAATAAAATCAGTTTGTGCAAACAAGACCAGCCTGGTAGTTACTCTTCGTGTGCTTTGATTCTAACGATGGAGGGACGGCTTTTGACTTCTTACACTCGCCCAGCCACGCTTGCGTTTTCCACGACACGCCTGCGTTTTTGTAAGCACTCCCTAAAAACGGTCGGTTACCACTCAGAAACGCCCACTTCATGTCAATCTTCCTGCGTTCTTCCGTGCGACTGAAAGCTTCGCTAGAACCTGTGCAAAACCACAAAGGACTTTGTAACCGTACGTCGCGCGTGCGCATTGCGGTGCATACGCAGAAATGCTGATTTTTAGCATGATTGCTGCGCTGCGAACAACAGCAGCTAGCGATAAATTCGGAATGACCCCCACAGCATCCTCTACATTCAGGTAATGAGCGGTCAGGCAGCTCGCGCTGCTCACTTGCTATATATTGCTGGGGGTGAGGCGCCCGCTATGTGGGGACTGTAAAGTTTTATGTATGTGCCCCCCTGCTGCCGGCCCAGCCGCGGCCTGCCCAAACGCCGCCGCCACTTTCCTGCCCAGCCGCGGACTGCCTAGCAGCTGCCGCTGGGCGCCCACTGCTGCTCCGCGCCTCCCTCCCGCGGTTAGCTTCCGCTAACCGCTACCCTCCTAAGCTTCCTGCCGCGGTCAGCTTCTAAGCTGATGCGGCTTTGTCCTTAGTCGGTCCGCGGTCCGTCAGCATACAGCGATGCAGGGGGGAGATCTCAGGAGGTGGAGAGATTATGGCGCAGCAGCGCAGCGGTTTGTAGAAATAAGGCTGATCTATTCTGTAAGAACTGTGATGAATACATAGTGTATAACTCAGACACTGGCTGCTATCAGGCTATTAAGCCTGTGTTACACTTTTATATCTTGTATATACAGGGGTATTATGTATAATAGCATATGGCAGGATGCCATTTTAACTCTACTTCCTGATTCTTACAGGAAGTTTGCTGCTGTCCTACAACAGTCGGCCACTGAAGGAGCAGGGGTGTTAGTAGGAGTTAGGTACATTTTTACTGAGTCGTGGGACTTGTCTGTCTGTGTACATAATGAGTAAAGCTAATGCAAAATAAAAAAAATTGGATTTTAATTACCTACCGGTAAATCCTTTTCTCGTAGTCCGTAAAGTATGCTGGGGTTCCATTTAGTACCATGGGGTATAGACGAGTCCCTTTGGAGCCATGGGCACTTTAAGAGTTTAATAGTGTGGACTGGCTCCTCCCTCTGCCCTTCCTACCAGACTCAGTCTAGAAACTGTGCCCGAGGAGACGGACACACTTTGAGAGAAGGAAATACACAGATAGTGGTGAGATTCACACCAGCTCACACCGAATTTATAAACCAAGCTGATCAGCATGCAACATGGAGAAACCATGCTAAATAGCATGCAACATGGAGAAGCCATGCAAACCAGCATGCAACATGGAGAAGCCATGCAAACCAGCATGCAACATGGAGAAGCCATGCAAACCAGCATGCAACTTGAAGAAATCAAGCGAACCAGCATGAAACATGAAGAAACCATGCCAACTGGCATGCAACATGAAGAAACCATGTTAACCATCATGCAACATGAAGAAACCATGCTAAGCAGCACGCAACATGAAGAAACCATGTTAATCAGTAGGAACAAGAAGAAACCATGCTAATCAGCAGGAAAGAGGAACAGCAACAGCTGAAACAATACTTAACCAAGTAACAATGCATGAAAACAAAACACTGGGCGGGCGCCCAGCATCCTCTACGGACTATGAAAAAAAGGATTTACCGGTAGGTAATTAAAATCCTATTTTCTCTTACGTCCTAGAGGATGCTGGGGACTCCGTAAGGACCATGAGGATAGACGGGCTCCGCAGGAGACATGGGCACTTTAAGAAAGAACTTTAGGTATGGGTGTGCACTGGCTCCTCCCTCTATGCCCCTCCTCCAGACCTCAGTTTATTACTGTGCCCAGAGGAGACTGGGTGCATTACAGGGAGCTCTCCTGAGTTTCCTGAAAAGAAAGTATTTTGTTAGGTTTTTTATTTTCAGGGAGCCTGCTGGCAACAGACTCCCTGCATCGAGGGACTGAGGGGAGAGAAACAGACCTACTTTAATGTTAGGCTCTATTTCTTAGGCTACTGGACACCATTAGCTCCAGAGGGATCGGTACGCAGGTCTCACCCTCGCCGTCCGTCCCAGAGCCGCGCCGCCGTCCTCGCAGAGCCGGGCGATAGAAGCCGGGTGAGTATGAGAAGAAAGAAGACTTCAGAGGCGGCAGAAGACTTCAGATCTTCAGTGAGGTAACGCACAGCGGTAGAGCTGTGCGCCATTGCTCCCACACAGACACACACAGGCAGACACTGTAAGGGTGCAGGGCGCAGGGGGGGTGCCCTGGGCAGCAATATGAACCTCAGTCTCTGGCAAAAATGTATATATACGGGCTGGGCACTGTATATATAAGAGCCCCCGCCAGTTTTTTTTCAATTTTTTAGCGGGACCGAAGCCCGCCGCTGAGGGGGTGGAGCTTGTTCCTCAGCACTCACAGGGGCCATTTTCTCCACAGCACAGCGCTGAGAGGAAGCTCCCCGGACTCTCCCCTGCTTACACTGTGAAAGAGGATTTTAAAGAAGGGGGGGCACATAATTTGGCGCAAAATACATGATTATAGCGCTATCTGGGTAAACATATTGTGTGTTTTTCCTGGGTCTTTGGCGCTGGGTGTGTGCTGGCATACTCTCTCTCTGTCTCTCCAAAGGGCCTTGTGGGGGAACTGTCTTCAGATAAGACGATTCCCAGAGTGTGTGGTGTGTCGGTACGCGTGTGTCGACATGTCTGAGGTAGAAGGCTCTCCTAGGGAGGAGGGGGAGCAAATGAATGTGGTGTCTCCGTCGACAACGCCGACACCTGACTGGATGGATATGTGGAATGTTTTAAGTGCTAATGTGAATTTATTGCACAAAAGATTGGACAAAGCTGAGGCTAGGGAACAGGCAGGGAATCAACACCTGCCTGTCCCTATATCGCAGGGAACTTCGGGGTCTCAAAAGCACCCACTATCCCAAATAGTAGACACTGATACCGACACGGATTCTGACTCGTGTCGACTACGATGATGCAAAGTTACAGCCAAAATTGGCTAAAAGTATTCGATATATGATTATTGCAATAAAGGATGTACTGCATATCACTGATGACCCCTCTGTCCCTGACACGAGGGTACACATGTTTAAGGGAAAGAAAGCTGAGGTAACCTTTCCCCCCTCTCATGAGCTGAACGAGTTATGTGAAAAAGCTTGGGAATCTCCAGACAAGAAACTGCAGATTCCCAAAAGGATTCTTATGACGTATCCTTTCCCGGCAAAGGACAGGATACGGTGGGAATCCTCCCCTAGGGTGGACAAAGCGTTGACACGCCTATCCAAAAAGGTAGCGCTGCCATCCCAAGATACGGCTACCCTCAGGGATCCTGCTGATCGCAAGCAGGAGGTTACCTTGAAGTCCATTTACGCACATTCTGGTACCTTACTCAGACCGGCGATAGCGTCGGCTTGGGTTTGTAGCGCTGCAATGGCGTGGACAGATACCTTATCGACGGAGATTGATACCCTGGATAAGGATACCATTTTATTGACCCTAGGACATATTAAAGATGCTGTCTTATATATGAGAGATGCTCAAAGAGACATTGGCCTACTGGGTTCTAGAGTCAACGCTATGGCGATTTCTGATAGACGAGTCCTATGGACCCGGCAATGGACAGGTGATGCCGATTCAAAGAGGCATATGGAGGTTTTACCTTACAGGGGTGAGGAATTGTTTGGGGAAGGTCTCTCGGACCTGGTCTCCACAGCTACGGCAGGTAAATCAAATTTTTTGCCTTATATTCCCTCACAACCTAAGAAAGCGCCACATTATAAAATGCAGTCCTTTCGGTCACAGAGAAACAAGAGAGTACGAGGTGCGTCCTTTCTTGCCAGAGGAAAGGGCAGAGAAAAAAAGCTGCAAAACACAGCTAGTTCCCAGGAACAGAAGTCCTCCCCGGCCTCTACTAAATCCACCGCATGACGCTGGGGCTCCGCCCCAGTGGGGGCATGTCTTTGAGTTTTCAGCCACATCTGGGTTCACTCGCAGGTGGATCCCTGGGCAATAGAAATTGTTTCCCAGGGTTACAATCTGGAATTCGAAGAGGTGCCTCCTCACCGATTTTTCAAATTGCCCTACCGGCTTATCCCCCAGAAAGGGAGATAGTGTTAAATGCAATTCACAAATTGTATCTTCAACAGGTGGTGGTCAAAGTTCCCCTACTTCAACAAGGGAGGGGATATTACTCAACCCTGTTTGTAGTCCCGAAACCGGACGGTTCGGTCAGACCCATTTTAAATTTAAAATCCCTGAACCTATACTTGAAAAGGTTCAAGTTCAAGATGGAATCGCTCAGAGCCATCATCGCCAGCCTAGAAGGGGGGATTTTATGGTATCCCTGGACATAAAGGATGCATACCTTCATGTTCCCATATATCCACCTCATCAGGCGTACCTGAGATTTGCGGTACAGGATTGTCATTACCAATTTCAGACGTTGCCGTTTGGGCTTTCCACGCCCCCGAGGATTTTCACCAAGGTAATGGCGGAAATGATGGTGCTCCTGCACAAGCAGGGTGTCACAATTATCCCGTACTTGGACGATCTCATAAAAGCGAGATCACGAGAGCAATTGCTGAACAGCGTGTCACTTTCAGTGAAGGTGTTACAGCAACACGGCTGGATTCTCAATATCCCGAAGTCACAGTTGGTTCCTACGACTCGTCTGACCTTTTTAGGCATGATTCTGGATACGGACCAGAAAAGGGTTTATCTTCCGATAGAAAAGGCCCAGTAACTCATGACTCTGGTCAGGAACCTATTGAAGCCAAAACAGGTATCAGTGCAACACAGCACTTGGGTCCTGGGGAAGATGGTGGCATCTTACGAGGCCATTCCCTTCGGCAGGTTCCATGCGAGGACTTTCCAATGGGACATACTAGACAAATGGTCCGGGTCACATCTACAGATTCATCAGCTGACCACCCTGTCCCCCAGGGCCAGGGTATCTCTCCTGTGGTGGTTACAGAGTGCTCACCTTCTAGATGGTCGCAGGTTCGGCATTCAGGACTGGATTCTGGTAACCACGGATGCGAGCCTCCGAGGTTGGGGAGCAGTCACACAGGAAAGAAACTTCCAAGGTCTTTGGTCAAGTCAAGAGACTTGTCTTCACATCAACGTCCTGGAGCTGAGGGCCATATACAACGCCCTTCGTCAAGCGGAGACCTTGCTTCGCGACCTACCGGTTCTGATTCAGTCAGACAACATCACCGCAGTGGCTCATGTAAACCGCCAAGGCGGCACAAGGAGCAGAGTGGCAATGGCGGAAGCCACCAGGATTCTTCGCTGGGCGGAAAATCATGTAAGCGCACTGTCAGCAGAGTTCATTCCGGGAGTGGACAACTGGGAAGCAGACTTCCTCAGCAGACACGACCTGCATCCAGGAGAGTGGGGACTTCATCAGGAAGTCTTCGCACAGATTGCAAGTCAGTGGGGACTGCCACAGATAGACATGATGGCGTCCCGCCTCAACAAAAAGCTACAGAGGTATTGTGCCAGGTCGAGACCCTCAGGCAGTGGCTGTGGACGCGCTAGTGACACCGTGGGTGTTCCAGTCGGTCTATGTGTTTCCTCCTCTCCCTCTCATCCCGAAGGTGTTGAGAATAATAAGAAAAAGAGGAGTACAGACAATTCTCATTGTTCCAGATAGGCCGCGAAGGGCCTGGTATCCGGATCTGCAGGAGATGCTCACAGAAGATCCGTGGCCTCTTCCTCCAAGACAGGACCTGCTGCAACAGGGGCACTGTCTGTTCCAAGACCTACCGCGGCTGCGTTTGACGGCATGGCGGTTGAATGCAGGATCCTAGCGGAAAAGGGCATTCCGGTTGAGGTCATTCCTACTCTGATAAAGGCTAGGAAGGACGTGACAGCTAAACATTATCACCGTATATGGAGAAAGTATGTTTCTTGGTGTGGGGCCAGGAATGCTCCTACGGAAGAATTCCATCTGGGCCGTTTCCTTCACTTCCTACAAACTGGAGTGAATTTGGGCCTAAAGTTAGGCTCCATTAAGGTTCAGATTTTGGCCTTATCCATTTTCTTTCAGAAGGAATTGGCTTCTCTCCCAGAAGTACAGACTTTTGTGAAGGGAGTGCTGCATATTCAGCCCCCTTATGTACCTCCGGTGGCGCCTTGGGACCTTAACGTGGTGTTGAGTTTCCTTAAGTCGCACTGGTTTGAACCACTTAAAACGGTGGAGTTAAAATATCTCACTTGGAAGGTGGTCATGTTGTTAGCCTTGGCTTAGGCTAGGCGAGTTTCAGAATTGGGGGCTTTGTCTCATAAAAGCCCCTATCTGGTTTTCCATATGGATAGAGCGGAATTGCGGACCCGTCCTCAATTTTTGCCTAAGGTGGTGTCCTCTTTTCATATGAACCAACCTATTGTGGTGCCTGTGGCTACGCGAGATTTGGAGGATTCCGAGTCCCTTGATGTGGTCAGGGCTTTGAAAATTTACGTGGCCAGAACGGCTAGGGTCAGAAAAACAGAAGCACCGTTTGTTCTGTATGCAGCCAACAAGGTTGGCGCTCCTGCTTCAAAACAGACTATTGCTCGCTGGATCTGTAACACGATTCAGCAGGCTTATTCTACGGCTGGATTGCCGTTACCAAAATCGGTTAAGGCCCATTCCACTAGGAAGGTGGGCTCTTGGGCGGCTGCCCGAGGCGTCTCGGCATTACAACTTTGTCGAGCTGCTACTTGGTCGGGTTCAAACACCTTTGCAAAGTTCTATAAGTTTGATACCCTGGCTGAGGAGGACCTCCTGTTTGCTCAATCGGTGCTGCAGAGTCATCCGCACTCTCCCGCCCGTTTGGGAGCTTTGGTATAATCCCCATGGTCCTTACGGAGTCCCCAGCATCCTCTAGGACGTAAGAGAAAATAAGATTTTAAACCTACCGGTAAATCTTTTTCTCGTAGTCCGTAGAGGATGCTGGGCGCCCGTCACAAGTGCGTACTACTTCTGCAAGACTTGTATATAGTTTTGTTTACATAAGGGTTATGTTATAGTTTTCATCGGTCTCGAACTGATGCTGTGTTGTTTCATACTGTTAACTGGTTCGTATATAACACAAGTTATACGGTGTGAATGGTGTGGGCTGGTATGAATCTTGCCCTTGGATTAACAAAAATCCTTTCCTCGTACTGTCCGTCTCCTCTGGGCACAGTTTCTCTGAGGTCTGGAGGAGGGGCATAGAGGAAGGAGCCAGTGCACACCCATACCTAAAGTTCTTTCTTAAAGTGCCCATGTCTCCTGCGGAGCCCGTCTATCCCCATGGTCCTTACGGAGTCCCCAGCATCCTCTACGGAGTACGAGAAAAAGATTTACCGGTAGGTTTAAAATCTTATTTTCTCTTACGTTCTAGAGGATGCAGAACAGATTGACCAAACTTAAGGTCCTCAGAGGCCAAAGCATCAAGCTTGAAAAACGTAGCTAACGTGTTCGACCCTGACCAAGTAGCTGCCCGACAAAGCTGCCAAGCCGAGACAACCCGGGCAGCCGCCCAGGTAGAACCCACTTTACGGGTAGAGAGGGCCTCCACAGAATTTGGACACGGCAATCAAGCCGTAGAATAAGCGCTGGATAGTAAACCTGATCCAACGAGAAATCATCTGCTTAGAAGCAGGAAACCCAACCTTGTTGGGATCATAAAGGACAAACAGAGTGTCCGACTTTCTGTGACGAGAAGTTCTCTTCACATAAAACTTCAAAGCCCTTACAACATCCAAGGATTTTGAAGTAATTGAGTCCGTAGCCACCGGCACCACAATAGGTTGGTTGCTATGAAAAGCCGACACAACCTTTGGAAGAAATTGCTGACGCGTTCTGAGCTCAGCCCTATCTTCATGGAAAATCAAGTAGGGGCTCTTGTAGGACAATGCCCCCAATTCTGACACGCCTAGCAGATGCCATGTCACACTCGGCTGGATTTGAGGATCCGGCAGCTGAGACTTGCCCAAGGGAGTAGTTGTCTGCGGATGAAGAAGACGTGGAGGCTGGATATGGGTGGTCATTCCGAGTTGATCGCAGCAGCAATTTTGTTAGCAGTTGAGCAAAACCATGTGCACTGCAGGAGGGGCAGATATAAGGATCCGGCAGCTGAGACTTGCCCAAGGGAGTAGTTGTCTGCGGATGAAGAAGACGTGGAGGCTGGATATGGGTGGTCATTCCGAGTTGATCGCAGCAGCAAATAAGAATTTACTTACCGATAATTCTATTTCTCGGAGTCCGTAGTGGATGCTGGGGTTCCTGAAAGGACCATGGGGAATAGCGGCTCCGCAGGAGACAGGGCACAAAAGTAAAGCTTTTACAGGTCAGGTGGTGTGTACTGGCTCCTCCCCCTATGACCCTCCTCCAGACTCCAGTTAGGTACTGTGCCCGGACGAGCGTACACAATAAGGGAGGATTTTGAATCCCGGGTAAGACTCATACCAGCCACACCAATCACACCGTACAACTTGTGATCTAAACCCAGTTAACAGTATGATAACAGAGGAGCCTCTGAAAGATGGCTTCCTAAACAATAACCCGAATTAGTTAACAATAACTATGTACAAGTATTGCAGATAATCCGCACTTGGGATGGGCGCCCAGCATCCACTACGGACTCCGAGAAATAGAATTATCGGTAAGTAAATTCTTATTTTCTCTATCGTCCTAAGTGGATGCTGGGGTTCCTGAAAGGACCATGGGGATTATACCAAAGCTCCCAAACGGGCGGGAGAGTGCGGATGACTCTGCAGCACCGAATGAGAGAACTCCAGGTCCTCCTTTGCCAGGGTATCAAATTTGTAAAAATTTACAAACGTGTTCTCCCCTGACCACGTAGCTGCTCGGCAGAGTTGTAATGCCGAGACCCCTCGGGCAGCCGCCCAAGATGAGCCCACCTTCCTTGCGGAATGGGCCTTAACAGATTTAGGCTGTGGCAGGCCTGCCACAGAATGTACAAGTTGAATTTTGTTACAAATCCAACGAGCAATCGACTGCTTAGAAGCAGGTGCACCCAACTTGTTGGGTGCATACAGTATAAACAGCGAGTCAGATTTTCTGACTCCAGCCGTCCTTTAAATGTATATTTTTAAGGCTCTGACAACGTCCAACAACTTGGAGTCCTTCAAGTCGTCTGTAGCCGCAGGCACTACAAGAGGCTGGTTCAGGTGAAACGCTGATACCACCTTAGGGAGAAAATGCGGACGCGTCCGCAGCTCTGCCCTATGTCGAATGGAAAATTAAATAAGGGCTTTTATAAGACAAAGCCGCCAGTTCAGATACTCTCCCGGCCGAAGCCAGGGCCAGTAACATAGTCACTTTCCATGTGAGATATTTCAAATCCACATTCTTTAGTGGTTCAAACCAATTGGATTTGAGGAAATCTAAAACTACATTTAGATCCCACGGTGCCACCTTAGGCACCACAGGAGGCTGTATATGCAGTACTCCTTTGATAAAAATCTGGACCTCAGGGACTGAGGCCAATTCTTTTTGGAAGAATATTGATAGGGCCGAAATTTGAACCTTAATAGATCCCAATTTGAGACCCATAGACAATCCTGATTGCAGGAAATGTAGGAAAACGACCCAGTTGAAATTCCTCCATCGGAGCACTCCGCTGCTCGCACCACGCAACATATTTTCGCCAAATACGGCGATAATGCTTCGCGGTGACTTCCTTCCTTGCCTTTATCAAGGTAGGAATGACTTCTTCTGGAATGCCTTTTCCTTTTAGGATCTGGCATTCAAACGCCATGCCGTCAAACGCAGCCGCGGTAAGTCTTGAAAAAGACAAGGACCCTGCTGAAGCAGGTCCCTTCTCAGAAGTAGAGGCCACGGATCGTCCGTGACCATCTCTTGAAGTTCCGGGTACCAAGTCCTTCTTGGCCAATCCGGAGCCACTAGTCTTACTCCTCTTTGCCGTATAATCCTCAAAACCTTTGGTATGAGAGGCAGAGGAGGAAACACCTATACCGACTGGTACACCCAATGTGTTACCAGCGCGTCCACAGCTATTGCCTGCGGATCTCTTGACCTGGCGCAATACCTGTCCAGTGTCTTGTTGAGGCGAGACGCCATCATGTCCACCATTGGTTTTACCCAACGGTTTAATAGCATGTGGAAAACTTCTGGATGAAGTCCCCACTCTCCCGGGTGAAGGTCGTGTCTGCTGAGGAAGTCTGCTTCCCAGTTGTCCACGCCCGGGATGAATACTGCTGACAGTGCTATCACGTGATTCTCCGCCCAGCGAAGGATCCTGGCAGCTTCTGCCATTGCCCTCCTGCTTCTTGTGCCGCCCTGTCTGTTTACATGGGCGACTGCCGTGATGTTGTCCGACTGGATCAACACCGGTCTTCCTTGAAGCAGAGGTTTCGCCTGGCTTAGAGCATTGTAGATTGCTCTTAGTTCCAGAATGCTTATGTGAAGAGACTTTTTCAGGCTCGACCACACTCCCTGGAAATTTCTTCCCTGTGTGACTGCTCCCCAGCCTCTCAGGCTGGCATCCGTGGTCACCAGGATCCAATCCTGCATGCCGAATCTGCGGCCCTCCAATAGATGAGCCTCCTGCAACCACCACAGAAGGGATACCCTTGTCCTCGGCGACAGGGTTATCCGCAGGTGCATCTGAAGATGCGACCCTGACCATTTGTCCAACAGATCCCTTTGCATGGAATCTGCCGAAAGGGATTGCTTCGTAAGAAGCTACCATTTTTTCCCAGGACTCTTGTGCATTGATGTACAGACACCTTTCCTGGTTTTAGGAGGTTCCTGACCAGGTCAGATAACTCCTTGGCTTTTTCTTCGGGAAGAAAAACCTTTTTCTGAACTGTGTCCAGAATCATCCCCAGGAACAGCAGACGAGTTGTCGGCATTAATTGGGATTTTGGAATATTCAGAATCCATCCGTGCTGCTTTAGCACCTCTTGAGATAGTGCTAAACCCATCTCTAGCTGTTCTCTGGACCTTGCCCTTATTAGGAGATCGTCCAAGTATGGGATAATTAATACGCCTTTTCTTCGAAGAAGAAATATTATCTCGGCCATTACCTTTGTAAAGACCCGAGATGCCGTGGACAAACCAAACGGCAGCGTCTGAAACTGATAGTGACAGTTTTGTACAACGAACCTGAGGTACCCCTGGTGTGAGGGGTAATTGGAACGTGGAGATACGCATCCTTGATGTCCAAGGATACCATAAAGTCCCCTTCTTCCAGGTTCGCTATCACTGCTCTGAGTGACTCCATCTTGAACTTGAACTTCTTTATGTACAGGTTCAAGGACTTCAGATTTAGAATAGGCCTTACCGAGCCATCCGGCTTCGGTACCACAAAAAGAGTGGAATAATACCCCTTCCCTTGTTGTAGAAGAGGTACCTTGACTATCACCTGCTGAGAATACAGCTTGTGAATGGCTTCCAAAACCGTCTCCCTTTCTGAGGGGGACGTTGGTAAAGCAGACTTCAGGAAACGGCGAGGTGGCTCTGTCTCTAATTTCAACCTGTACCCCTGAGATATTATCTGCAGGATCCAGGGATTTACCTGCGAGTGAGCCCACTGCGCGCTGTAATTCTTGAGACGACCGCCTACCGCCCCCGAGTCCGCTTGCGAAGCCCCAGCGTCATGTTGAGGCTTTTGTAGAAGCCGGGGAGGGCTTCTGTTCCTGGGAAGGAGCTGCCTGTTGCTGTCTCTTCCCTCGTCCTCTGCCTCGTGGCAGATATGAATAGCCCTTTGCTCTCTTATTTTTAAAGGAACGAAAGGGCTGCGGTTGAAAGGTCGGTGCCTTTTTCTGTTGGGGAGTGACTTGAGGTAGAAAGGTGGATTTCCCGGCCGTAGCCGTGGCCACCAAATCCGATAGACCGACCCCAAATAACTCCTCTACGCATCGCCTGTCCACTGTCGTGTCCATAAAGCTCTTCTGGCCGAAATGGACATAGCACTTACCCGTGATGCCAGTGTGCAGATATCTCTCTGTGCATCACGCATATAAAGAAATGCATCCTTTATTTGTTCTAACGACAGTAAAATATTGTCCCTGTCCAGGGTATCAATATTTTCGATCAGGGACTCTGACCAAACTACCCCAGCACTGCACATCCAGGCAGTCGCAATATCTGGTCGTAGTATAACACCTGCATGTGTGTATATACCTTTTTGGATATTTTCCATCCTCATATCTGATGGATCTTTAAGTGCGGCCGTCTCAGGAGAGGGTAACGCCACTTGTTTTGATAAGCGTGTTAGCGCTTTGTCCACCCTAGGAGGTGTTTCCCAGCGCTCCCTAACCTCTGGCGGGAAAGGGTATAAAGCCAATAACTTCTTTGAAATTAGCAGTTTTTTTATCGGGGCACCCCACGCTTCATCACACACGTCATTTAATTCTTCTGATTCGGTAAAAACTACTGGTAGTTTTTTCACACCCCACATAATACCCTGTTTAGTGGTACCTGTAGTATCAGCTAAATGTAACATCTCCTTTATTGCCAAAATCATATAACGTGTGGCCCTACTGGAAAATACGGTTAATTCGTCACCTTCACCACCGGAATCAGTGCCTGTGTCTGGGTCTGTGTCGACCGACTGAGGCAAGGGGCGTTTTACAGCCCCTGACGGTATTTGAGGCGCCTGGACAGGCACTAATTGAGTGTCCGGCCGCCTCATGTCGGCAAACGACTGCTTAAGCGAGTTGACGCTATCCCGTAATTCCACAAATAAAGGCATCCATTCTGGTGTCGACCCCCTAGGAGGTGACATCCTCATATTTGGCAATTGCTCCGCCTCCACACCAATAACGTCCTCATACATGTCGACACACACGTACCGACACACAGCAGACACACAGGGAATGCTCTATACGAAGACAGGACCCACTAGCCCTTTGGGGAGACAGAGGGAGAGTCTGCCAGCACACACCAAAAAGCGCTATATATGACAGGGATAGCCTTATGATTAAGTGCTCCCTTATAGCTGCTTTTATATTAATATATTGCCATTTATTTTGCCCCCCCCTCTCTGTTATACCCTGTTTCTGTAGTGCAGTGCAGGGGAGAGACCTGGGAGCCTTCCTGACCAGCGGAGCTGTGACAGAAAATGGCGCCGTGTGCTGAGGAGATAGGCCCCGCCCCTTTTTCGGCGGGCTCGTCTCCCGCTATTTAGTACATTTAGGCAGGGGTAAATATCTCCATATAGCCTCTGGGGCTATATGTGAGGTATTTTTAGCCTTTTTAAAGGTTTTCATTTGCCTCCCAGGGCGCCCCCCCCCAGCGCCCTGCACCCTCAGTGACTGCCGTGTGAAGTGTGCTGAGAGGAAAATGGCGCACAGCTGCAGTGCTGTGCGCTACCTTAAGAAGACTGCAGGAGTCTTCAGCCGCCGATTCTGGACCTCTTCTTGCTTCAGCATCTGTGAGGGGGCCGGCGGCGTGGCTCCGGTGACCATCCAGGCTGTACCTGTGATCGTCCCTCTGGAGCTTCATGTCCAGTAGCCAAGAAGCCAATCCATCCTGCACGCAGGTGAGTTCACTTCTTCTCCCCTCTGTCCCTCGTTGCAGTGATCCTGTTGCCAGCAGGAATCACTGTAAAATAAAAAACCTAAGCTAAACTCTCTAAGCAGCTCTTTATGAGAGCCACCTAGAATTGCACCCTTCTCGGCCGGGCACAAAAATCTAACTGGAGTCTGGAGGAGGGTCATAGGGGGAGGAGCCAGTACACACCACCTGACCTGTAAAAGCTTTACTTTTGTGCCCTGTCTCCTGCGGAGCCGCTATTCCCCATGGTCCTTTCAGGAACCCCAGCATCCACTTAGGACGATAGAGAAATTTTGTTAGCAGTTGAGCAAAACCATGTGCACTGCAGGAGGGGCAGATATAACGTGCAGAGTTAGATTTGGGTGGGGTGTGTTCAAACTGAAATCTGGATTGCAGTGTAAGAATAAAGCAGCCAGTACTTACCCTGCACAGAAACAAAATAACCCACTCAAATGTAACTCTCTTTGCAAATGTTATAATCGCCCCCCCCCCTGTAGTGCACATGGTTTTGCCCAATTGCTAACAAACTTGCTGCTGCGATCAACTCAGAATTACCCCCATAGTTCCTTCTCATGGAACAGGGCTCAATGGAGAATGTAGGCGGAGCTATGAGTCAGTGGGTATTAGTTCTTGTGAAAGAGACTGAGGGAAAGAACTGTGGCTTGTGAACGTTGACTTAAAGACAAGGTCTGAAGACGAAGAACTGCGGACTGTGGCTTGAAAAGACGAGGCTGTGATTAATGAACTGCGGACTGTGAGTGGTGGTTTAAAGACGTGGCTGGAGACAAAGAACTGCGGACTGTGGCTTGAAAGACGAGACTGTAGATAATGAACTGTGGTCTGTGAGTGGTGGTTTAAAGACGTGGCTGGAGACAAAGAACTGCGGACTGTGGCTTGAAAGACGAGGCAGAAAGCCCGAGATCGTCCGTGCCCAAATGGTCTTACTGGACCGGGGTTTCCAGGAGCGCTTCCACAGGCAGTAGTAGGTTAAGAACGGCAGGGCTGCAGCAGCAACTGAGAACCGGCTAAGCAGGGTTAGGAGTAACCAGAATACGACAAGAATCCTGGGAGCACAGGGCTAAAGCACCTACAACAGGGTTGTAACTTGAAGCACTGGACTCCCAGTCATAAATCAGCCCCCTTTTATAAGGAAAACTCTCCCTGGATTGGCTGGAAGAAACAGGAAGCCAAAACTATGCCTCAAACTTGGTCTCCAACATGGCGGCGCCCAGTAATGCAGATTTCTGCATAGCTATACAGCTCACTGCCCCCTGGTCCCCTTGCAACCGCCCCTGCAAGAAAGACCTGCTGTAGCGGCGTCCCACCGCCACGAGTGAAACCCCTTACCGCCGCTACCGCTGGCCACGGACCCGGTGCGGCAGCCCTCCGCCCACAAGCTGCCTGTGAAGCCAGCCCTGCGACCCCAGCGTACTGGTAAGACCCCGGACGCTGACATGCCAATGCCAACAGTGTGA
The DNA here is from genome assembly GCF_028390025.1 of Pseudophryne corroboree. Classification (NCBI taxonomy): domain Eukaryota; kingdom Metazoa; phylum Chordata; class Amphibia; order Anura; family Myobatrachidae; genus Pseudophryne; species Pseudophryne corroboree. The sequence continues at coordinate 476,774,163 of NC_086452.1, read as the reverse complement.
CAGCCTTCCAAGTGAAAAACTTGACCTCAACCTCCAGAGGTTCGAACCAATCCGATTGCAGGAACTGCAGCACCACATTAAGATCCCAAGGTGCCGTAGGGGGCACAAAAGGTGGTTGGATGTGCAGAACCCCTTTCAAGAAAGTCTGAACCTCAGGGAGAGCAGCCAATTGTTTCTGGAAGAAAATGGACAGGGCCGAAATCTGGACTTTTATGGAGCCCAAGCGTAGGCCCACTCCACCGTAGACAACTTCTTGGATTCACACCAAGACACATACTTTTCCCAAATTCGATGGTAATGTTTAGACGTTACTCCCTTCCTAGCCTGTATCAGGGTAGGAATGACCTTTCTCGGAATATCCTTCCGAGGTAAAATCAGGTGTTCAACCTCCATGCCGTCCAACGTAGCCACAGGAAGTCTTGATAGGTGAATGGCTTCTGTTGCAGAAGGTCTTCACGAAGAGGAAGAGGCCTCAGATCCTCCAGCAGTAAATCCAGAAGATCCGCGTACCAAGCCCTTCTTAGTCCATGGGATGAGTGGAAGTGGAGGGAACACACACAGCTCGGGTTTCTGTTAATGACCACATCTCCGATTTCCCCCTACAAAGAGGGACGAGACAGGGGAGATCCTCTGTCTCCAATCCTTTTTGCTCTTGCCATAGAGCCATTGGCCTGTATTATTAGATCTTCCTCGTGGGTGGCGGGTTACCTGTTGGGGGGCAGGACGGACAAAATTGCTCTTTATGCAGATGATATTCTCTTATTTATAATATTTTTGGGGGGGATTCTCTGGTTTGTCCATTAACTGGGACACGTTCTGCATCCTTCCGTTTAGAGGCCTCTGTCCTGCTCGCCTGCCCGGGGACCTGCAGCTTCGCTGGGTGGATTCTTTTAAATATTTGGGTGTATGGATTACTAATCAGTCTTCACAATTTTCTGACTTGAACATACGTCCACAATTGGACTATTTGCGATCTCGTATCAGAGTGTGGGGAAAATTGCTGCTCACTGTCATAGGTAGAATTAATCTCATTAAAATGGTTGTACTGCCTAAATTGTTTAATGTCCTTCAACACTCCCCTGTCTACCTCCCCCAGAAGCTATTTGCTATTGATGGTCTTTTGTCCTCCCAAGTTTGGTCTAACCGTAGGGCTAGGATTAAATTTGATACTCTAACTAGACCCCGTGACTCAGGTGGTCTTGCTCTTCCCAAATTTAGGTTATACTACCTGGCAGCTCAGTTGTCCCACCTAATACCCTGGGTTGCCAACCCCTCTGAGAATATGTTGATCTCCAGCCTATTATCGAATAAAAAATATATATATGTAGCCTGCATTGGCTCTCCGATTTACAGATGTATCCCTAAAATCAATTAGGAATATATGACCCCACAGGATCAATTAAACCAAAGATTTGGTTCCATAAAAAATGTATTTATTGACACAAATGAACTCACTGACATATAACATACATAAAGTGCAATTTTTGGACCTGATAACAGTGACCAATTTAAAGTGACCATGCAGTTGGTAAACAAGGATCTCTCACCATATGGTAGGATTGCGGTGGGCTAGCTTGTAAAAGCAATGTTGGTCCAAGGCTGAAATAGCCCGGCACCACCGCAATCGGCTTAATTCAGCGTGAAAGTCCTTCAGCTTTCGTCACTGCTCCTCGTCCAAAAAACTCCTCCGTTCAAAGACAACGCGTTTCGGTCATGTACTTATGACCTTTTTCAAGTATTGGATGGAGGATCCTTTCCCTGGGGCTGTATTTATACCCCTTTCGCTGATTACAACTCCTTACACCTGTTCGTAAACGGTCCATGGTTGCCGAGCATGTTTTCCCGGAAGTGCCGCGTTTTGCGTTCCAACCGCGACCGGAAATGACGCGTTCTGCGTTCCAGCGCTAGCCGGAAGTGAGATAACTTGCGCTCCATTTCAATACCAATATTATAGGTATAGCGTTTTTGGTTCTAACTAATTCCACTTTACTGGATTTGCACGATGCATCTCTCTCTTTGTTGGCTACAAATTTATAGTTGGTCCATATGGGAATAAATGGATTGATCACACAAACCGAGGCCATCTCCGCCATCTTTGAAGAGGGAAAATAGCCCATTTCCTGAGGTAATCATTCAAAAAGGCTTTTATCCATTACTGGGATTTCTTACTCCTTTTGAAGAAAGGGACCCCCTCTGACCAAGCTACGTGGTACTTCGTATTCCCACTAGTCCATCCCTATTACCCGAGAGGGGTCCCTCTTCTGTGCTAATATTATGTATGGAGTTTCCATCACGAATTCATGTAGGACATGCATCGCCGTTATTGATGTATATATAAAATAAGAATTTACTTACCGATAATTCTATTTCTCATAGTCCGTAGTGGATGCTGGGGACTCCGAAAGGACCATGGGGAATAGCGGCTCCGCAGGAGACTGGGCACAAAAGTAAAAAGCTTTAGGACTACCTGGTGTGCACTGGCTCCTCCCCCTATGACCCTCCTCCAAGTCTCAGTTAGGATACTGTGCCCGGACGAGCGTACACAAGAAGGAAGGATTTTGAATCCCGGGTAAGACTCATACCAGCCACACCAATCACACCGTACAACTTGTGATCTGAACCCAGTTAACAGCATGATAACAGAAGGAGCCTCTGAAAAGATGGCTCACAACAACAATAACCCGATTTTTGTAACAATAGCTATGTACAAGTAATGCAGACAATCCGCACTTGGGATGGGCGCCCAGCATCCACTACGGACTATGAGAAATAGAATTATCGGTAAGTAAATTCTTATTTTCTCTAACGTCCTAGTGGATGCTGGGGACTCCGAAAGGACCATGGGGATTATACCAAAGCTCCCAAACGGGCGGGAGAGTGCGGATGACTCTGCAGCACTGAATGAGAGAACTCCAGGTCCTCCTCAGCCAGGGTATCAAATTTGTAGAATTTAGCAAACGTGTTTGCCCCTGACCAAGTAGCTGCTCGGCAAAGTTGTAAAGCCGAGACCCCTCGGGCAGCCGCCCAAGATGAGCCCACTTTCTGTGTGGAATGGGCTTTTACAGATTTTGGCTGTGGCAGGCCTGCCACAGAATGTGCAAGCTGAATTGTACTCCAAATCCAACGAGCAATCGTCTGCTTAGAAGCAGGAGCACCCAGCTTGTTGGGTGCATACAGGATAAACAGCGAATCAGATTTTCTGACTCCAGCCATCCTGGAAACATATATTTTCAGGGCCCTGACTACGTCCAGCAACTTGGAATCCTCCAAGTCCCTAGTAGCCGCAGGCACCACAATAGGCTGCTTTAAGTGAAAAGCTGAAACCACCTTAGGGAGAAATTGAGGACGAGTCCTCAATTCTGCCCTGTCCGTATGAAAAATTAGGTAAGGGCTTTTATAGGATAAAGCCGCCAATTCTGAGACACGCCTGGCTGAAGCCAGGGCTAACAGCATTACCACTTTCCATGTGAGATATTTTAAGTCCACAGTGGTGAGTGGTTCAAACCAATGTGATTTTAGGAATCCCAAAACTACATTGAGATCCCAAGGTGCCACTGGAGGCACAAAAGGAGGCTGTATATGCAGTACTCCCTTGACAAACGTCTGAACTTCAGGAACAGAAGCCAGTTCTTTTTGGAAGAATATTGACAGGGCCGAAATTTGAACCTTAATGGACCCTAATTTGAGGCCCATAGACAGTCCTGTTTGCAGGAAATGCAGGAAACGACCCAGTTGAAATTCCTCTGTAGGGGCCTTCCTGGCCTCGCACCACGCAACATATTTACGCCAAATACAGTGATAATGTTGTACGGTTGCATCCTTCCTGGCTTTGATCAGGGTAGGGATGACTTCCTCCTGAATGCCTTTTTCCTTCAGGATCCGGCGTTCAACCGCCATGCCGTCAAACGCAGCCGCGGTAAGTCTTGGAACAGACATGGTCCCTGCTGGAGCAGGTCCTTTCTTAGAGGTAGAGGCCACGGGTCTTCCGTGAGCATCTCTTGAATTTCCGGGTACCAAGTCCTTCTTGGCCAATCCGGAGCCACGAGTATAGTCTTTACTCCTCTCCTTCTTATGATTCTCAGTACTTTTGGTATGAGAGGAAGAGGAGGGAACACATACACCGACTGGTACACCCACGGTGTTACCAGAGCGTCCACAGCTATTGCCTGAGGGTCCCTTGACCTGGCGCAATATCTGTCCAGTTTTTTGTTGAGGCGGGACGCCATCATGTCCACCTTTGGTTTTTCCCAACGGTTCACAATCATGTGGAAGACGTCTGGGTGAAGTCCCCACTCCCCCGGGTGAAGATCGTGTCTGCTGAGGAAGTCTGCTTCCCAGTTGTCCACTCCCGGAATGAACACTGCTGACAGTGCTATCACATGATTCTCCGCCCAGCGAAGAATCCTTGCCACTTCCATCATTGCCCTCCTGCTTCTTGTGCCGCCCTGTCTGTTTACGTGGGCGACTGCCGTGATGTTGTCCGACTGGATCAACACTGGCTGACCCTGAAGCAGAGGTCTTGCCTGACTTAGGGCATTGTAAATGGCCCTTAGTTCCAGGATATTTATGTGAAGTGACGTTTCCATGCTTGACCACAAGCCCTGGAAATTTCTTCCCTGTGTGACTGCTCCCCAGCCTCTCAGGCTGGCATCCGTGGTCACCAGGACCCAATCCTGAATGCCGAATCTGCGGCCCTCTAGGAGATGAGCACTCTGTAACCACCACAGGAGAGACACCCTTGTCCTTGGAGACAGGGTTATCCGCTGATGCATTTGAAGATGCGATCCGGACCATTTGTCCAGCAGATCCCACTGAAAAGTTCTTGCGTGGAATCTGCCGAATGGAATCGCTTCGTAAGAAGCCACCATCTTTCCCAGGACCCTTGTGCATTGATGTACTGACACTTGGCCTGGTCTTAGGAGGTTCCTGACTAGGTCGGATATCTCCTTGGCTTTCTCTTCCGGGAGAAACACCTTTTTCTGTACTGTGTCCAGAATCATCCCTAGGAACAGCAGACGTGTCGTCGGAATCAGCTGCGATTTTGGAATATTTAGAATCCATCCGTGCTGTCGTAGTACTACTTGAGATAGTGCTACTCCGACCTCTAACTGTTCTCTGGACCTTGCCCTTATCAGGAGATCGTCCAAGTAAGTGATAAAGCTGGATTCCTTTATCGTATAAACAACCCTTAATGAAGTCTAAGAACACTGTACGCTGATCACTTAAGAAGTACCGTAAGGGTACGCTAGTTGCGTAACGATCGCTCAGCCGAAGGCGAGGCGCTCAAGCGTCACGTTCGCTCACGGCCCAGTGATCACAGGACAACACGTTATTGGCTATGACTAGAGTAATGATTCGCTACGGCGTAGCGGACGCTCGAGACCACGAGGAGATCACCAGCGGCGCAGATGCTCACAACGCTATACCTTTATGTCTAAACCTTTTATCAAAGTAATACACAGAATACCTTAATGTGAATACAGGGTGTAAGTGCAACCTTGTGTAACCTGACTAACTACAAAGCTGCTTGAGCGTCACCGACGCTCAAGTGAACACTTAACACTATGAGAAAAATACACAGATACCTGTTTAGGGTCCAAAGCCTATTATCTGTATTATAACTATTATGCTCGCAAAAAGAATCACAGTACAAATGATACACTACAATATAACAGAGACTTCCTAACCAAATAACTATACAAGAAATACAATACAATACTATGCTGATCTAATACAATACGATAATAGTCAATGGGAGATACAAGAGAAAGAGAAGGGTGAGAGAGAGAGACGGAGAGAGAGAGAGAGACGGAGAGAGAGAGATTGGCTGAGAGAGAGATTGGCTCACAGTAAGACAATGATTACGGAGAGAAACTTACGCACAAAGGGTATGATCGCATGCGCCTCGATATCCAGCTCCCGATTATCAGCAAGAAAACCGTTGATGAGAGTGAAGTTGGACATGGTCGGCCTGCCTATTTATGCCCCACACACAATGCAATCTCATAGTCCCTACAATCCCATTGTCCATTGGACGAAGGAATTCGGCCCCGCATCATAACAAAAGGTCATAGGTTGATTCATACAGGTGGGCTGTGACGATTTCCAACAGCTCAGGTGGGTGGGAAAAAGGGTTTCCCGCCGCATACCTGAGTATGAGTAAATAATAGAAATGGACATAAACTTCTTATGTCCATAACTATCCGCACGAGCGATTAATACGCTCCAAACCAACACCGGAATATTGTTAATTAAATACTCTTCCGATGGGTACCAAACACTGCTGTATGATTCCTGTTAGACCCTTCGCACAATACAAAGAGGGATTCCTCCGTTCAGGGACATTCTATATTAACCAAACTTTCAGAATCTATCAAAGGGACCATGGTCTACAAACTACATTAATTGTGAAATTATGTAACGAATGAGTCGCACGCTACGGTTACATAAACTCTACCGTAAATACGCATACCGTGCGTCCGCGGGTGCACGCTATTGCGGGTATGCGCCTTCACGGGAGAGCGTACGCATGCGCAGCGCAGACCAGTGTGCGGTGCAAATATGGCAGAGTGTATGGGGATATTTTTCTGACTTTGACATAAGGGATAATTAAGACACCTTTTCTTCGAAGAAGAATCATCATTTCGGCCATTACCTTGGTAAAGACCCGGGGTGCCGTGGACAATCCAAACGGCAGCGTCTGAAACTGATAGTGACAGTTCTGTACCACAAACCTGAGGTACCCTTGGTGAGAAGGGCAAATTGGGACATGGAGGTAAGCATCCTTGATGTCCAGAGACACCATATAGTCCCCTTCTTCCAGGTTCGCTATCACTGCTCTGAGTGACTCCATCTTGAACTTGAACCTTTTTATGTAAGTGTTCAAGGATTTCAGATTTAAAATGGGTCTCACCGAGCCGTCCGGCTTCGGTACCACAAACAGCGTGGAATAATACCCCTTTCCCTGTTGTAGGAGGGGTACCTTGATTATCACCTGCTGGGAATACAGCTTGTGAATGGCTTCCAATACCGCCTCCCTGTCGGGGGGGAGACGTTGGTAAAGCAGACTTCAGGAACCGGCGAGGGGGAGACGTCTCGAATTCCAATTTGTACCCCTGAGATACTACCTGCAGGATCCAGGGGTCCACTTGCGAGTGAGCCCACTGCGCGCTGAAATTCTTGAGACAGGCCCCCACCGTGCCTGAGTCCGCTTGTAAGGCCCCAGCGTCATGCTGAGGACTTGGCAGAAGCGGGGGAGGGCTTCTGTTCGTGGGAAGAGGCTGTCTGCTGCAGTCTTTTTCCCCTTCCTCTGCCCCGGGGCAGATATGAGTGGCCTTTTGCCCGCTTGCCCTTATGGGGACGAAAGGACTGAGCCTGAAAAGACGGTATCTTTTTCTGCTGCGAGGTGACTTGGGGTAAAAAGGTGGATTTTCCAGCCGTTGCCGTGGCCACCAGGTCCGATAGACCGACCCCAAATAACTCCTCCCCTTTATACGGCAATACTTCCATATGCCGCTTGGAATCCGCATCCCCTGACCACTGTCGCGTCCATAATCCTCTTCTGGCAGAAATGGACATCGCACTTACTCTTGATGCCAGAGTGCAAATATCCCTCTGTGCATCTCGCATATATAGAAATGCATCCTTTAAATGCTCTATAGTCAATAATATATTGTCCCTGTCCAGGGTATCAATATTTTCAGTCAGGGAATCCGACCAAGCCACCCCAGCACTGCACATCCAGGCTGAGGCGATTGCTGGTCGCAGTATAATACCAGTATGTGTGTATATACTTTTAAGGATATTTTCCAGCTTCCTATCAGCTGGTTCCTTGAGGGCGGCCGTATCAGGGGACGGTAACGCCACTTGTTTTGATAAGCGTGTGAGCGCCTTATCTACGCTAGGGGGTGTTTCCCAACGCGCCCTAACCTCTGGCGGGAAAGGGTATAATGCCAATAACTTTTTAGAAATTAGCAGTTTTTTATCGGGGGAAACCCACGCTTCATCACACACCTCATTTAATTCATCTGATTCGGGAAAAACTACGGGTAGTTTTTTCACACCCCACATAATACCCTTTTTTGTGGTACTTGTAGTATCAGAAATGTTCAAAACCTCCTTCATTGCCGTGATCATGTAACATGTGGCCCTACTGGAAAATACGTTTGTTTCCTCACCGTCGACACTGGAGTCAGTGTCCGTGTCTGTATCGACCTGAGGTAACGGGCGCTTTAGAGCCCCTGACGGTGTTTGAGACGCCTGTACAGGTATTAACTGATTTGCCGGCTGTCTCATGTCGTCAACAGTCTTTTGTAAAGTGCTGACACTATCACGTAATTCTTTCCATAAGACCATCCAGTCAGGTGTCGACTCCCTAGGGGGTGACATCACTAACACAGGCAATTGCTCCGCCTCCACACCATTTTCCTCCTCATACATGTCGACACAACGTACCGACACACAGCACACACACAGGGAATGCTCTGATAGAGGACAGGACCCCACTAGCCCTTTGGGGAGACAGAGGGAGAGTTTGCCAGCACACACCAGAGCGCTATATATATATATATATATATACAGGGATAACCTTATATAAGTGTTTTTCCCTAATATAGCTGCTGTATATATTTATATGCCAATTTAGTGCCCCCCCCCTCTCTTGTTTTACCCTGTTTCTGTAGTGCAGGACTGCAGGGGAGAGTCAGGGAGCCTTCCTCCAACGGAGCTGTGAGGAAAAAATGGCGCCAGTGTGCTGAGGAGATAGGCTCCGCCCCTTTTTCGGCTGCCTTTCTCCCGCTTTTTTATGTAAAAATAGGCAGGGGTTAAATACATCCATATAGCCCAGGAGCTATATGTGATGTATTTTTTGCCAAAAAGGTGTTTTTATTGCGTCTCAGGGCGCCCCCCCCCCCAGCGCCCTGCACCCTCAGTGACCGGAGTGTGAAGTGTGCTGAGAGCAATGGCGCACAGCTGCAGTGCTGTGCGCTACCTTATTGAAGACAGGACGTCTTCTGCCGCCGATTTTCCGGACCTCTTCCGTCTTCTGGCTCTGTAAGGGGGACGGCGGCGCGGCTCTGGGACCCATCCATGGCTGGGCCTGTGATCGTCCCTCTGGAGCTAATGTCCAGTAGCCTAAGAAGCCCAATCCACTCTGCACGCAGGTGAGTTCGCTTCTTCTCCCCTTAGTCCCTCGGTGCAGTGAGCCTGTTGCCAGCAGGTCTCACTGAAAATAAAAAACCTACTTTAAACTTTTACACTAAGCAACTCAGGAGAGCCCCTTAGCCTGCACCCGTCTCGTTCGGGCACAAAAATCTAACTGAGGCTTGGAGGAGGGTCATAGGGTGAGGAGCCAGTGCACACCAGGTAGTCATAAAGCTTTTTACTTTTGTGCCCAGTCTCCTGCGGAGCCGCTATTCCCCATGGTCCTTTCGGAGTCCCCAGCATCCACTAGTATAATAAAAACACCTTTTTTGGCAAAAAATACATCACATATAGCTCCTGGGCTATATGGATGCATTTAACCCCTGCCAATTTTTCCATAAAAAAGCGGGAGAAAGGCCGCCGAGAAGGGGGCGGAGCCTATCTCCTCAGCACACTGGCACCATTTTTTCCTCACAGCTCCGTTGGAGGAAGGCTCCCTGACTCTCCCCTGCAGTCCTGAACTACAGAAACAGGGTAAAACAAGAGAGGGGGGGGCACTAATTTGGCAGATAAATATATACAGCAGCTATATTAGGGAAAAACACTTATATAAGGTTATCCCTATATATATATATATATATATATATATATATATATATATAGCGCTCTGGTGTGTGCTGGCAAACTCTCCCTCTGTCTCCCCAAAGGGCTAGTGGGGTCCTGTCCTCTGTCAGAGCATTCCCTGTGTGTGTGCTGTGTGTCGGTACGTTGTGTCGACATGTATGAGGAGGAAAATGGTGTGGAGGCGGAGCAATTGCCTGTGCTAGTGATGTCACCCCCTAGGGAGTCGACACCTGACTGGATGGTCTTATGGAAAGAATTACGTGATAGTGTCAGCACTTTACAAAAGACTGTTGACGACATGAGACAGCCGGCAAATCAGTTAATACCTGTACAGGCGTCTCAAACACCGTCAGGGGCTCTAAAACGCCCGTTACCTCAGGTCGATACAGACACTGACTCCAGTGTCGACGGTGAGGAAACAAACGTATTTTCCAGTAGGGCCACACGTTACATGATCACGGCAATGAAGGAGGTTTTGAACATTTCTGATACTACAAGTACCACAAAAAAGGGTATTATGTGGGGTGTGAAAAAACTACCCGTAGTTTTTCCTGAATCAGATGAATTAAATGAGGTGTGTGATGAAGCGTGGGTTTCCCCCGATAAAAAACTGCTAATTTCTAAAAAATTATTGGCATTATACCCTTTCCCGCCAGAGGTTAGGGCACGTTGGGAAACACCCCCTAGGGTAGATAAGGCGCTCACACGCTTATCAAAACAAGTGGCGTTACCGTCTCCTGATACGGCCGCCCTCAAGGAACCAGCTGATAGGAAGCTGGAAAATATCCTAAAAAGTATATACACACATACTGGTATTATACTGCGACCAGCAATCGCCTCAGCCTGGATGTGCAGTGCTGAGGTGGCTTGGTCGGATTCCCTGACTGAAAATATTGATACCCTGGACAGGGACAATATATTATTGACTATAGAGCATTTAAAGGATGCATTTCTATATATGCGAGATGCACAGAGGGATATTTGCACTCTGGCATCAAGAGTAAGTGCGATGTCCATTTCTGCCAGAAGAGGGTTATGGACGCGACAGTGGTCAGGTGATGCGGATTCCAAACGGCATATGGAAGTATTGCCGTATAAAGGGGAGGAGTTATTTGGGGTCGGTCTATCGGACCTGGTGGCCACGGCAACGGCTGGGAAATCCACCTTTTTACCCCAGGTCACCTCTCAGCAGAAAAAGATACCGTCTTTTCAGGCTCAGTCCTTTCGTCCCCATAAGGGCAAGCGGGCAAAAGGCCACTCATATCTGCCCCGGGGCAGAGGAAGGGGAAAAAGACTGCAGCAGACAGCCTCTTCCCACGAACAGAAGCCCTCCCCCGCTTCTGCCAAGTCCTCAGCATGACGCTGGGGCCTTACAAGCGGACTCAGGCACGGTGGGGGCCCGTCTCAAGAATTTCAGCGCGCAGTGGGCTCACTCGCAAGTGGACCCCTGGATCCTGCAGGTAGTATCTCAGGGGTACAAATTGGAATTCGAGACGTCTCCCCCTCGCCGGTTCCTGAAGTCTGCTTTACCAACGTCTCCCCCCGACAGGGAGGCGGTATTGGAAGCCATTCACAAGCTGTATTCCCAGCAGGTGATAATCAAGGTACCCCTCCTACAACAGGGAAAGGGGTATTATTCCACGCTGTTTGTGGTACCGAAGCCGGACGGCTCGGTGAGACCCATTTTAAATCTGAAATCCTTGAACACTTACATAAAAAGGTTCAAGTTCAAGATGGAGTCACTCAGAGCAGGGATAGCGAACCTGGAAGAAGGGGACTATATGGTGTCTCTGGACATCAAGGATGCTTACCTCCATGTCCCAATTTGCCCTTCTCACCAAGGGTACCTCAGGTTTGTGGTACAGAACTGTCACTATCAGTTTCAGACGCTGCCGTTTGGATTGTCCACGGCACCCCGGGTCTTTACCAAGGTAATGGCCGAAATGATGATTCTTCTTCGAAGAAAAGGCGTCTTAATTATCCCTTACTTGGACAATCTCCTGATAAGGGCAAGGTCCAGAGAACAGTTAGAGGTCGGAGTAGCACTATCTCAAGTAGTACTACGACAGCACGGATGGATTCTAAATATTCCAAAATCGCAGCTGATTCCGACGACACGTCTGCTGTTCCTAGAGATGATTCTGGACACAGTACAGAAAAAGGTGTTTCTCCCGGAGGAGAAAGCCAGGGAGTTATCCGACCTAGTCAGGAACCTCCTAAGACCAGGCCAAGTGTCAGTGCATCAATGCACAAGGGTCCTGGGAAAGATGGTGGCTTCTTACGAAGCGATTCCATTCGGCAGATTCCACGCAAGAACTTTTCAGTGGGATCTGCTGGACAAATGGTCCGGATCGCATCTTCAAATGCATCAGCGGATAACCCTGTCTCCATGGACAAGGGTGTCTCTCCTGTGGTGGTTACAGAGTGCTCATCTCCTAGAGGGCCGCAGATTCGGCATTCAGGATTGGGTCCTGGTGACCACGGATGCCAGCCTGAGAGGCTGGGGAGCAGTCACACAGGGAAAAAATTTCCAGGGCTTGTGGTCAAGCATGGAAACGTCACTTCACATAAATATCCTGGAACTAAGGGCCATTTACAATGCCCTAAGTCAGGCAAGGCCTCTGCTTCAGGGTCAGCCGGTGTTGATCCAGTCGGAAAACATCACGGCAGTCGCCCACGTAAACAGACAGGGCGGCACAAGAAGCAGGAGGGCAATGACGGAAGTTGCAAGGATTCTTCGCTGGGCGGAAAATCATGTGATAGCACTGTCAGCAGTGTTCATTCCGGGAGTGGACAACTGGGAAGCAGACTTCCTCAGCAGACACGATCTTCACCCGGGGGAGTGGGGACTTCACCCAGAAGTCTTCCACATGATTGTGAACCGTTGGGAAAAACCAAAGGTGGACATGATGGCGTCCCGCCTCAACAAAAAACTGGACAGATATTGCGCCAGGTCAAGGGACCCTCAGGCAATAGCTGTGGACACTCTGGTAACACCGTGGGTGTACCAGTCAGTGTATGTGTTCCCTCCTCTGCCTCTCATACCCAAGGTACTGAGAATCATAAGAAGGAGAGGTGTAAAGTAGAGATGAGCGGGTTCGGTTTCTCTGAAACCGAACCCGCACGAACTTCATGTTTTTTTCACGGGTCCGAGCAGACTCGGATCCTCCCGCCTTGCTCGGTTAACCCGAGCGCGCCCCGAACGTCATCATGACGCTGTCGGATTCTCGCGAGACTCGGATTCTATATAAGGAGCCGCGCGTCGCCGCCATTTTCACACGTGCATTGAGATTGATAGGGAGAGGACGTGGCTGGCGTCCTCTCCATTAGAAATTAGATTAGAAGAGAGAGAGAGATTGTGCAGAGTCAGACAGAGTTTACCACAGTGACCAGTGCAGTTGTTGTTAGTTAACTTTTATTTATTTTAATATAATATATCCGTTCTCTGCTATATCCGTTCTCTGCCTGAAAAAAAACGATACACAGCAGCAGCCAGTCACACAGTGTGACTCAGTCTGTGTGCACTCAGCTCAGCCCAGTGTGCTGCACATCAATGTATAAAAGGCAAAGCTTATAATAATTGTGGGGGAGACTGGGGAGCACTGCAGGTTGTTATAGCAGGAGCCCCCAGGAGTACATAATATTATATTAATTTAAAATTAAACAGTGCACACTTTTGCTGCAGGAGTGCCACTGCCAGTGTGACTAGTGGTGACCAGTGCCTGACCACCAGTATAGTAGTATATTGTTGTATGTATTGTATACTATCTCTTTATCAACCAGTCTATATTAGCAGCAGACACAGTACAGTGCGGTAGTTCACGGCTGTGGCTACCTCTGTGACGGCAGTCGGAACTCGGCAGGCAGTCCGTCCATCCATAATTGTATTACAATATATACCACCTAACCGTGGTATTTTTTTTTCTTTCTTTATACCGTCGTCATAGTGTCATACTTGTTACGAGTATACTACTATCTCTTTATCAACCAGTGTACAGTGCGGTAGTTCACGGCTGTGGCTACCTCTGTGTCGGCAGTCGGCAGGCAGTTCGTCCATCCATAATTGTATTATTATTATAATATATACCACCTAACCGTGGTTTTTTTTTCATTCTTTATACCGTCATAGTGTCATACTAGTTGTTACGAGTATACTACTATCTCTTTATCAACCAGTGTACAGTGCGGTAGTTCACGGCTGTGGCTACCTCTGTGTCGGCAGTCGGCAGGCAGTCCGTCCATCCATAATTGTATTATTATTATAATATATACCACCTAACTGTGGTATTTTTTTTTCTTTCTTTATACCGTCGTCATAGTGTCATACTAGTTGTTACGAGTATACTACTATCTCTTTATCAACCAGTGTACAGTGCGGTAGTTCACGGCTGTGGCTACCTCTGTGTCGGCAGTCGGCAGGCAGTCCGTCCATCCATAATTGTATTATTATTATAATATATACCACCTAACCGTGGTTTTTTTTTCATTCTTTATACCGTCGTCATAGTGTCATACTAGTTGTTACGAGTATACTACTATCTCTTTATCAACCAGTGTACAGTGCGGTAGTTCACGGCTGTGGCTACCTCTGTGTCGGCAGTCGGCAGGCAGTCCGTCCATCCATAATTGTATTATTATTATAATATATACCACCTAACCGTGGTTTTTTTTTCATTCTTTATACCGTCGTCGTAGTGTCATACTAGTTGTTACGAGTATACTACTATCTCTTTATCAACCAGTGTACAGTGCGGTAGTTCACGGCTGTGGCTACCTCTGTGTCGGCAGTCGGCAGGCAGTCCGTCCATCCATAATTGTATTATTATTATAATATATACCACCTAACCGTGGTTTTTTTTTCATTCTTTATACCGTCGTCATAGTGTCATACTAGTTGTTACGAGTATACTACTATCTCTTTATCAACCAGTGTACAGTGCGGTAGTTCACGGCTGTGGCTACCTCTGTGTCGGCAGTCGGCAGGCAGTCCGTCCATCCATAATTGTATTATTATTATAATATATACCACCTAACCGTGGTTTTTTTTTCATTCTTTATACCGTCGTCATAGTGTCATACTAGTTGTTACGAGTATACTACTATCTCTTTATCAACCAGTGTACAGTGCGGTAGTTCACGGCTGTGGCTACCTCTGTGTCGGCAGTCGGCAGGCAGTCCGTCCATCCATAATTGTATTATTATTATAATATATACCACCTAACCGTGGTTTTTTTTTCATTCTTTATACCGTCGTCATAGTGTCATACTAGTTGTTACGAGTATACTACTATCTCTTTATCAACCAGTGTACAGTGCGGTAGTTCACGGCTGTGGCTACCTCTGTGTCGGCAGTCGGCAGGCAGTCCGTCCATCCATAATTGTATTATTATTATAATATATACCACCTAACCGTGGTTTTTTTTTCATTCTTTATACCGTCGTCATAGTGTCATACTAGTTGTTACGAGTATACTACTATCTCTTTATCAACCAGTGTACAGTGCGGTAGTTCACGGCTGTGGCTACCTCTGTGTCGGAACTCGGCAGGCAGTCCGTCCATCCATAATTGTATTATATACCACCTAACCGTGGTTTTTTTATACCACCTAACCGTGGCAGTCCGTCCATAATTGTATACTAGTATCCAATCCATCCATCTCCATTGTTTACCTGAGGTGCCTTTTAGTTCTGCCTATAAAATATGGAGAACAAAAAAGTTGAGGTTCCAAAATTAGGGAAAGATCAAGATCCACTTCCACCTCGTGCTGAAGCTGCTGCCACTAGTCATGGCCGAGACGATGAAATGCCAGCAACGTCGTCTGCCAAGGCCGATGCCCAATGTCATAGTACAGAGCATGTCAAATCCAAAACACCAAATATCAGAAAAAAAAAGGACTCCAAAACCTAAAATAAAATTGTCGTCGGAGAAGCGTAAACTTGCCAATATGCCATTTACCACACGGAGTGGCAAGGAACGGCTGAGGCCCTGGCCTATGTTCATGGCTAGTGGTTCAGCTTCACATGAGGATGGAAGCACTCAGCCTCTCGCTAGAAAAATGAAAAGACTCAAGCTGGCAAAAGCAGCACAGCAAAGAACTGTGCATTCTTCGAAATCCCAAATCCGAATTCCGAGCCCACCCGCTGGCGGTGATGCAGGGCAGTCTGGAGCGACTGCTGATGCTGACATCTGGTCCGGACTGAAGGACCTGACAACCATTACGGACATGTCGTCTACTGTCACTGCATATGATTCTCTCACCATTGATAGAATGGTGGAGGATTATATGAGTGACCGCATCCAAGTAGGCACGTCACACAGTCCGTACTTATACTGGCAGGAAAAAGAGGCAATTTGGAGGCCCTTGCACAAACTGGCTTTATTCTACCTAAGTTGCCCTCCCACAAGTGTGTACTCCGAAAGAGTGTTTAGTGCCGCCGCTCACCTTGTCAGCAATCGGCGTACGAGGTTACATCCAGAAAATGTGGAGAAGATGATGTTCATTAAAATGAATTATAATCAATTCCTCCGCGGAGACATTGACCAGCAGCAATTGCCTCCACAAAGTACACAGGGAGCTGACATGGTGGATTCCAGTGGGGACGAATTGATAATCTGTGAGGAGGGGGATGTACACGGTGATATATCGGAGGATGATGATGAGGTGGACATCTTGCCTCTGTAGAGCCAGTTTGTGCAAGGAGAGATTAATTGCTTCTTTTTTGGTGGGGGTCCAAACCAACCCGTCATTTCAGTCACAGTCGTGTGGCAGACCCTGTCACTGAAATGATGGGTTGGTTAAAGTGTGCATGTCCTGTTTTGTTTATACAACATAAGGGTGGGTGGGAAGGGCCCAAGGACAATTCCATCTTGCACCTCTTTTTTCTTTTATTTTTCTTTGCGTCATGTGCTGTTTGGGGAGGGTTTTTTGGAAGGGACATCCTGCGTGACACTGCAGTGCCACTCCTAGATGGGCCCGGTGTTTGTGTCGGCCACTAGGGTCGCTTATCTTTCTCACACAGTCAGCTACCTCATTGCGCCTCTTTTTTTCTTTGCGTCATGTGCTGTTTGGGGAGGGTTTTTTGGAAGGGACATCCTGCGTGACACTGCAGTGCCACTCCTAGATGGGCCCGGTGTTTGTGTCGGCCACTAGGGTCGCTTATCTTTCTCACACAGTCAGCTACCTCATTGCGCCTCTTTTTTTCTTTGCGTCATGTGCTGTTTGGGGAGGGTTTTTTGGAAGGGACATCCTGCGTGACACTGCAGTGCCACTCCTAGATGGGCCAGGTGTTTGTGTCGGCCACTAGGGTCGCTAATCTTACTCACACAGCTACCTCATTGCGCCTCTTTTTTTCTTTGCGTCATGTGCTGTTTGGGGAGGGTTTTTTGGAAGGGACATCCTGCGTGACACTGCAGTGCCACTCCTAGAAGGGCCCGGTGTTTGTGTCGGCCACTAGGGTCGCTTATCTTTCTCACACAGTCAGCTACCTCATTGCGCCTCTTTTTTTCTTTGCGTCATGTGCTGTTTGGGGAGGGTTTTTTGGAAGGGACATCCTGCGTGACACTGCAGTGCCACTCCTAGATGGGCCCGGTGTTTGTGTCGGCCACTAGGGTCGCTAATCTTACTCACACAGCTACCTCATTGCGCCTCTTTTTTTCTTTGCGTCATGTGCTGTTTGGGGAGGGTTTTTTGGAAGGGACATCCTGCGTGACACTGCAGTGCCACTCCTAGATGGGCCCGGTGTTTGTGTCGGCCACTAGGGTCGCTAATCTTACTCACACAGCTACCTCATTGCGCCTCTTTTTTTCTTTGCGTCATGTGCTGTTTGGGGAGGGTTTTTTGGAAGGGACATCCTGCGTGACACTGCAGTGCCACTCCTAGATGGGCCCGGTGTTTGTGTCGGCCACTAGGGTCGCTGAGCTTAGTCATCCAGCGACCTCGGTGCAAATTTTAGGACTAAAAATAATATTGTGAGGTGTAAGGTGTTCAGAATAGACTGAAAATGAGTGTTAATTATGGTTATTGAGGTTAATAATACTATGGGATCAAAATGACCCCCAAATTCAATGTTTTAAGATGTTTTTTAGGGTTTTTTGAAAAAACCACCCGAATCCAAAACACACCCGAATCCGACAAAAAAAATTCGGTGAGGTTTTGCCAAAACGCGGTCGAACCCAAAACACGGCCGCGGAACCGAACCCAAAACCAAAACCCGAAAAATTTCAGGCGCTCATCTCTAGTGTAAAGACTATACTCGTGGCTCCGGATTGGCCAAGAAGGACTTGGTACCCGGAAATTCAAGAGATGCTCACGGAAGACCCGTGGCCTCTACCTCTAAGAAAGGACCTGCTCCAGCAGGGACCATGTCTGTTCCAAGACTTACCGCGGCTGCGTTTGACGGCATGGCGGTTGAACGCCGGATCCTGAAGGAAAAAGGCATTCCGGATGAAGTTATCCCTACCCTGATCAAAGCCAGGAAGGATGTAACTGTGCAACATTATCACCGTATTTGGCGTAAATATGTTGCGTGGTGTGAGGCCAGGAAGGCCCCTACAGAGGAATTTCAACTGGGTCGATTCCTGCATTTCCTGCAAACAGGACTGTCTATGGGCCTCAAATTAGGGTCCATTAAGGTTCAAATTTCGGCCCTGTCAATATTCTTCCAGAAAGAACTAGCTTCAGTTCCTGAAGTTCAGACGTTTGTCAAGGGGGTACTGCATATACAGCCTCCTTTTGTGCCTCCAGTGGCACCTTGGGATCTCAATGTAGTTTTGGGATTCCTAAAATCACATTGGTTTGAACCACTCACCACTGTGGACTTAAAATATCTCACATGGAAAGTGGTAATGCTGTTGGCCCTGGCTTCGGCCAGGCGTGTGTCAGAATTGGCGGCTTTATCCTATAAAAACCCTTACCTAATTTTTCATACGGACAGGGCAGAATTGAGGACTCGTCCTCAATTTCTCCCTAAGGTGGTTTCAGCATTTCACTTAAACCAGCCTATTGTGGTGCCTGCGGCTACTAGGGACTTGGAGGATTCCAAGTTGCTGGATGTAGTCAGGGCCCTGAAAATATATGTTTCCAGGACGGCTGGAGTCAGAAAATCTGACTCGCTGTTTATCCTGTATGCACCCAACAAGCTGGGTGCCCCTGCTTCTAAGCAGACGATTGCTCGTTGGATTTGTAGTACAATTCAGCTTGCACATTCTGTGGCAGGCCTGCCACAGCCAAAATCTGTAAAAGCCCATTCCACACGGAAAGTGGGCTCATCTTGGGCGGCTGCCCGAGGGGTCTCGGCTTTACAACTTTGCCGAGCAGCTACTTGGTCAGGGGCAAATACGTTTGCAAAATTCTACAAATTTGATACCCTGGCTGAGGAGGACCTGGAGTTCTCTCATTCGGTGCTGCAGAGTCATCCGCACTCTCCCGCCCGTTTGGGAGCTTTGGTATAATCCCCATGGTCCTTTCGGAGTCCCCAGCATCCACTAGGACGTCAGAGAAAATAAGAATTTACTTACCGATAATTCTATTTCTCATAGTCCGTAGTGGATACTGGGCGCCCATCCCAAGTGCGGATTGTCTGCAATACTTGTACATAGTTATGGTTACAAAAATCGGGTTATTATTGTTGTGAGCCATCTTTTCAGAGGCTCCTCTGTTATCATGCTGTTAACTGGGTTCAAATCACAAGTTGTACGGTGTGATTGGTGTGGCTGGTATGAGTCTTACCCGGGATTCAAAATCCTTCCTTATTGTGTACGCTTGTCCGGGCACAGTATCCTAACTGAGGCTTGGAGGAGGGTCATAGGGGGAGGAGCCAGTGCACACTAGGTAGTCCTAAAGCTTTACTTTTGTGCCCAGTCTCCTGCGGAGCCGCTATTCCCCATGGTCCTTACGGAGTTCCCAGCATCCACTACGGACTACGAGAAATAGAATTATCGGTAAGTAAATTCTTTTTTTTCTGATATAAACCCAGGTACCTCAAAAAAGGGTATTATGTTTGGGGAGAAAAAACTACCAATAGTTTTTCCCCCATCTGAAGAATTAAATGGTGTGTGAAGAAGCGTGGGCTTCCCCCGATAAGAAACTGGTAATTTCTAAAAGGTTACTAATGGCGTACCCTTTCCCGCCAGAGGATAGGTCACGTTGGGAAACATCCCCTAGGGTGGATAACGCGCTCACACGCTTGTCAAAGAAGGTGGCACTACCGTCTCCGGATACGGCCGCCCTAAAGGAGCCTGCTGATAGGAAGCAGGAGGCTATCCTGAAGTCTGTATATACACACACAGGTATTAGCATGGATGTGCAGTGCTGCAGCTGCGTGGTCAGATTCCCTGTCGGAAAATATTGATACCCTAGACAGGGACACTATATTGCTAACCGTAGAGCATATTAAAGACGCAGTCTTATATATGAGAGATGCACAGAGGGATATTTGCCGGCTGGCATCTAAAATAAGTGCAATGTCCATTTCTGCCAGGAGAGGGTTATGGACTCGGCAGTGGACAGGTGATGCAGATTCTAAAAGGCACATGGAAGTTTTGCCTTATAAGGGTGAGTAGTTGTTCGGGGATGGTCTCTCAGACCTAGTTTCCACAGCAACAGCTGGGAAGTCAGCATTTTTGCCCCATGTCCCCTCACAGCCTAAGAAAGCGCCGTATTATCAGGTACAGTCCTTTCGACCCCAGAAAAACAGGCGGGGAAAAGGCGGGTCCTTTCTGTCTAGAGGCAGAGGTAGGGGAAAAAATCTGCAACAAACAGCAGGTTCCCAGGAACAAAAGTCCTCCCCCGCTTCTTCCAAGTCCGCCGCATGACGGTGGGGCT
The DNA here is from genome assembly GCF_028390025.1 of Pseudophryne corroboree. NCBI lineage: Eukaryota > Metazoa > Chordata > Amphibia > Anura > Myobatrachidae > Pseudophryne > Pseudophryne corroboree. The sequence goes on along the minus strand of NC_086452.1, from coordinate 476,753,575 downwards.
CCACAGGTGGAGACAGGTACGGTGGGGGGCCGCCTCAAAAATTTCAGCGATCAGTGGGCTCGCTCACAGGTGGATCCCTGGATCCTTCAAGTAGTATCTCAGGGGTACAAGCTGGAATTCGAGGCGTCTCCCCCCACCGTTTCCTCAAATCTGCCTTGCCGACAACTCCCTCGGGCAGGGAGGCTGTGCTAGAGGCAATTCACAAGCTGTATTCCCAGCAGGTGATAGTCAAGGTGCCCCTACTTCAACAAGGACGGGGTTACTATTCCACACTGTTTGTGGTACCGAAACCGGACGGTTCGGTGAGACCCATTTTAAATTTGAAATCCTTGAACACATACATAAAAAAATTCAAGTTCAAGATGGAATCGCTCAGGGCGGTTATTGCAAGCCTGGACGAGGGGGATTACATGGTATCCCTGGACATCAAGGATGCTTACCTGCATGTCCCCATTTACCATCCTCACCAGGAGTACCTCAGATTTGTGGTACAGGATTGCCATTACCAATTCCAGACACTTCCGTTTGGACTGTCCACAGCATCGAGGGTGTTTACCAAGGTAATGGCAGAAATGATGATACTCCTTCGAAAAAAGGGAGTTTTAATTATCCCGTACTTGGATGATCTCCTTATAAAGGCGAGGTCCAAGGAGCAGTTGTTGGTCGGAGTAGCACTATCTCGGGAAGTGCTACAACAGCACGGATGGATTCTAAACATTCCAAAGTCACAGCTGGTTCCTTCCACACGCCTACTGTTCCTGGGGATGGTTCTGGACACAGAACAGAAAGAAGTGTTTCTCCCGCAGGAGAAAGCCAAGGAGCTGTCATCTCTAGTCAGAGACCTCCTGAAACCGAAACAGGTATCGGTGCATCACTGCACACGAGTCCTCGGAAAAATGGTAGCTTCATACGAAGCAATTCCATTCGGCAGGTTCCATGCAAGAACCTTCCAGTGGGACCTCTTGGACAAGTGGTCGGGATCGCATCTTCAGATGCATCGGCTGAAAACCCTGTCTCCAAGGACCAGGGTGTCTCTGCTGTGGTGGCTGCAGAGTGCTCATCTTCTAGAGGGCCGCAGATTCGGCATACAGGACTGGGTCCTGGTGACCACGGATGCCAGCCTTCGAGGCTGGGGGGCAGTCACACAGGGAAGAAATTTCCAAGGACATTGGTCAAGTCAGGAGTCGTCCCTACACATAAATATTCTGGAACTGAGGGCCATTTACAATGCCCTAAGTCAGGCAAGGCCCCTGCTTCAAAACCAGCCGGTACTGATCCAATCAGACAACATCACGGCAGTCGCCCATGTAAACCGACAGGGCGGCACAAGAAGCAGGGTGGCGATGGCAGAAGCCACAAGGATTCTCCGATGGGCGGAAAATCACGTCTTAGCACTGTCAGCAGTGTTCATTCCGGGAGTGGACAACTGGGAAGTAGACTTCCTCAGCAGACACGACCTACACCCCGGAGAGTGGGGACTTCATCCAGAAGTCTTCAAACTGTTGGTAAACCGTTGGGAAAGGCCACAGGTGGACATGATGGCGTCCCGCCTCAACAAAAAGCTAAAGAGATATTGCGCCAGGTCAAGGGACCCACAGGCGATAGCGGTGGACGCTCTAGAGACACCGTGGGTGTACCAGTCGGTTTATGTGTTCCCTCCTCTGCCTCTCATACCAAAGGTACTGAGAATAATAAGAAGGCGAGGAGTAAGAACGATACTCGTGGTTCCGGATTGGCCAAGAAGAGCTTGGTACCCAGAACTTCAAGAAATGATATCAGAGGACCCATGGCCTCTACTGCTCAGACAGGATCTGCTACAGCAGGGGCCCTGTCTATTCCAAGACTTACCGCGGCTGCGTTTGACGGTATGGCGGTTGAATTCCGGATCCTAAAGGAAAAGGGCATTCCGGAGGAAGTCATTCCTACGCTGATAAAAGCCAGGAAAGAAGTAACCGCAAACCATTATCACCGTATTTGGCGAAAATATGTTGCGTGGTGTGAGGCCAGGAAGGCCCCTACAGAGAAATTTCAGCGGGGTCGTTTTCTGCACTTCCTACAGTCGGGAGTGACTATGGGCCTAAAATTGGGTTCCATTAAGGTCCAGATTTCGGCTCTGTCGATTTTCTTCCAGAAAGAACTGGCTTCAATGCCTGAAGTTCAGACATTTGTAAAGGGAGTGCTACATATTCAGCCCCCTTTTGTGCCTCCTGTGGCACGTGGTGTTGAGTTTCCTGAAATCACATTGGTTTGAGCCACTTAAAACTGTGGATCTGAAATATCTCACGTGGAAAGTGGTCATGTTATTGGCCTTGGCTTCGGCCAGGCGTGTGTCAGAATTGGCGGCTTTGTCATGTAAAAGCCCTTATCTGATTTTCCATATGGATAGGGCAGAATTGAGGACTCGTCCCCAGTTTCTCCCTAAGGTGGTATCAGCTTTTCACTTGAACCAACCTATTGTAGTGCCTGCGGCTACTAGGGACTTGGAAGATTCCAAGTTACTGGACGTAGTCAGGGCCTTGAAAATTTATGTTTCCAGGACGGCTGGAGTCAGGAAAACTGACTCGCTTTTTATCCTGTATGCACCCAACAAACTAGGTGCTCCTGCTTCTAAGCAGACTATTGCTCGTTGGATTTGTAGCACAATTCAGCTGGCGCATTCTGCGGCTGGATTACCGCATCCTAAATCAGTAAAAGCCCATTCCACGAGGAAAGTGGGCTCTTCTTGGGCGGCTGCCCGAGGGGTCTCGGCTTTACAACTTTGCCGAGCTGCAACTTGGTCAGGGGCAAACACGTTTGCAAAATTCTACAAATTTGATACCCTGGCTGAGGAGGACCTTGAGTTCTCTCATTCGGTGCTGCAGAGTCATCCGCACTCTCCCGCCCGTTTGGGAGCTTTGGTATAATCCCCATGGTCCTTACGGAGTTCCCAGCATCCACTAGGACGTCAGAGAAAATAAGATTTTACTCACCGGTAAATCTATTTCTTGTAGTCCGTAGTGGATGCTGGGCGCCCATCCCAAGAGCGGATTGTCTGCAATACTTGTATATAGTTATTGCCTAACTAAAGGGTTATTGTTGAGCCATCTGTTGAGAGGCTCAGTTATATTCATACTGTTAACTGGGTATAGTATCACGAGTTATACGGTGTGATTGGTGTGGCTGGTATGAGTCTTACCCGGGATTCAAAATCCTTCCTTATTGTGTCAGCTCTTCCGGGCACAGTGTCCTAACTGAGGTCTGGAGGAGGGTCATAGTGGGAGGAGCCAGTGCACACCAGATAGTACCTAATCTTTCTTTTAGAGTGCCCAGTCTCCTGCGGAGCCCGTCTATTCCCCATGGTCCTTACGGAGTATCCAGCATCCACTACGGACTACGAGAAATAGATTTACCGGTGAGTAAAATCTTATTTTTTTATGGAACCAAATCTTTGGTTTAATTGATCCTGTGGGGTCATATATTCCTAATTGATTTTAGGGACACATCTGTAAATCGGAGCGCCAATGCAGGCTACATATATATATTTTTTTCCATATTTGAACTTTAGGGAATTCATGTGTTTTTCCCTCTATGTGTAGAAGCAAGGCTGCCCTGATTTATTTACTGCGCATTTACTGTTGTTGTACACCCCATATTTTTTTCTCCAGCCTATTATCGACTACTCGGACGACTCTATTGCCGCTACAGCTTTTACTGAGTGACAATACTACTGTCCTCGCTCTGCCAATTGTCAAACAGGCTATTATGGTATGGAAGCAAGTTCATTGCTTGATGCAGGAAGAGGGATGGGACCCTGACACCCCACTGACTTACACACGTGCCCTTCCTCACTTTGCTTCTTTACAAATGGGGTCGGTGTGGGGGCGCTGGCAGGGCCGGTGCAAGGTCTCTATGCACCCTAGGCAAATCTCCAGCCTAGCGCCCCCTAACCTGCAAACCCCCCCCACCTTTCGGAGGGGAGATGCAGGTGGCCACTAGGTGGACTAAGGTATATTGCATTATTATACATATACAGAAAGAAGATACAACACTCAAGGACTTTTAAAGTGAAAAAGTATATTTCCGTGACTTTGTTTACAATATACAGTACTTTTACTTTCAAATCCTTGAGTGATGACCGTTCTTTCTGCCTATGTATACATGCTAGCTGGCATGTGGGCAATTGTATAGGACACTGAGGCCAATTTAATTTTTATTGCCGAGTGCTGGGATAATTTTCTATCTATCTATTATACACTGCATCTGTTTATGGGGGCTGGTGGGATATTTAATTGTATGTGTATACATACATACGGCATTATATACATACATATATACATATATGTGCATGCTCCTTATTGTGTTCCATCCCCCCATCTGTAAGTTAATTACTGCCCCTCCTCCATATGTACTGCATTGTACCCCAGTGCCTGTGTTTCCCTATTATGCTGTTTACAAGTGCAAACCACCCATCAGGCTGTAAGATGTGTACTGTCTGTGGTCCTGCAGAAACCCCCATGGGTTACTTACCTAATAGTTGTTTCCTTGTTTTCCCTCATAATTGGTATGGCTCCTCTTACAGGCGGCAGCAGCATTCCTTCGTTGCTGCAGGTGCAGACATGTAGTCAGGTTCTGCTTGCTGCTGGAGAGTCAGGATCCAGGGACCTGCATCAGGACTATGAGGAGCGGCCGTGGGGGTGCCCCTTGGGAAGCCATAGTTACATCCGCCTCCTATGTGCCTTCATATGACATGATGTTAGCACGGAGGAAGTGCTGAGGCACTCTGTCGTACAGCCTGATAGCGATGGCTGCACCTGATTAGACCTGCAGCAGCAGCCAGCACAGTGTAAGGAGGAGGCCGCACACAAAGTCATCCTTCAGTTTTTTGCTAGATGAATTTAGTGGTGCCCTCCAGGAGCCGGCGCCCCTAGGCAGCCGCCTAATGGTAGAGCCGGCGCTGGGGTATTTGTTCCCTTAGTCACCTATACTTCTCGGGTACATGAACAACTTTGAGGGGAGTTTACCTACCCACGTCTCATTATTATTGATATCTCCAGCTTCATCACGCTTGCAGGTCTCCACTTTAAAGATGCACCTCCTCTCCTCCAGACATCCCCTGTTCACCTGCTTTTTACAAATATTGTAAAAACCGGGGCTGTCTCTGCTCTTTGCTCTGCTCGGTGCCCATCGTTCTGGAAGTCTTCCTAGTCTTAAATCCAAATGGGAAGTTGATTTGGGACCTGTTCCTTTAGACACCTGGGAGAAAGCTTTGAGGGCTCCTCATACAGCTACCACCACGGCTCGCTTCCAAGAAAAATAAGAATTTACTTACCGATAATTCTATTTCTCGTAGTCCGTAGTGGATGCTGGGGACTCCGTAAGGACCATGGGGAATAGCGGCTCCGCAGGAGACTGGGCACAAAAGTAAAGCTTTAGAACTACCTGGTGTGCACTGGCTCCTCCCCCTATGACCCTCCTCCAAGCCTCAGTTAGGATACTGTGCCCGGACGAGCGTACACAATAAGGAAGGATTTTGAATCCCGGGTAAGACTCATACCAGCCACACCAATCACACCATATAACTTGTGATCTAAACCCAGTTAACAGCATGATAACAGAGGAGCCTCTAGAAAAGATGGCTCACTACAGCAATAACCCGATTTTTTGGTAACAATAACTATGTACCAGTATTGCAGACAATCTGCACTTGGGATGGGCGCCCAGCATCCACTACGGACTACGAGAAATAGAATTATCGGTAAGTAAATTCTTATTTTCTCTAACATCCTAAGTGGATGCTGGGGACTCTGTAAGGACCATGGGGATTATACCAAAGCTCCCAAACGGGCGGGAGAGTGCGGATGACTCTGCAGCACCAATTGAGAGAACTCCAGGTCCTCCTCAGCCAGGGTATCAATTTTGTAGAATTTTACAAACGTATTTGCTCCTGACCAAGTAGCTGCTCGGCAAAGTTGTAAAGCCGAGACCCCTCGGGCAGCCGCCCAAGATGAGCCCACCTTCCTTGTGGAATGGGCTTTTACAGATTTTGGCTGTGGCAGGCCTGCCACAGAATGTGCAAGCTGAATTGTACTACAAATCCAACGAGCAATAGTCTGCTTTGAAGCAGGAGCACCCAGCTTGTTGGGTGCATACAGAATAAACAACGAGTCAGATTTTCTGACTCCAGCCGTCCTGGAAACCTATATTTCCAGGGCTCTGACAACGTCTAGCAACTTGGAGTCCTCCAAGTCCCTAGTAGCCGCAGGCACCACAATAGGTTGATTCAGGTGAAACGCTGAAAACCACCTTAGGGAGAAACTGACGACAAGTCCTCAATTCCGCCCTGTCCGAATGGAAAATCAGATGAGGGTTTTTACAGGATAAAGCCGCCAATTCTGACACGCACCTGGCCCAGGCCAGGGCCAACAGCATGACCACTTTCCATGTGAGATATTTTAACTCCACATATTTAAGTGGTTCAAACCAATGTGACTTTTGGAACCCAAAAACTACATTTAGATCCCAAGGTGCCACTGGAGGCACAAAAGGAGGCTGTATATACAGTACCCCTTTCACAAACGTCTGAACTTCAGGGACTGAAGCTAGTTCTTTTTGGAAGAAAATTGACAGGGCCGAAATTTGAACCTTAATGGACCCCCATTTCAGGCCCATAGACACTCCTGTTTGCAGGAAATGTAGGAATCGACCTAGTTGAAAATTCCTCCGTCGGGGCCTTACTGGCCTCGCACCACGCAACATATTTTCGCCAAATGCGGTGATAATGTTTTGCGGTTATATCTTTCCTGGCTTTGATCAGGATAGGGATGACTTCATCCGGAATGCCTTTTTCCTTCAGTGAGCATCTCTTGAAGTTCCGGTTACCAAGTCCTTCTTGGCCAATCCGGAGCCACGAATATAGTGCTTACTCCTCTCCATCTTATAATTCTCAGTACCTTGGTTATGAGAGGCAGAGGAGGGAACACATACACTGACTGGTACACCCACTGTGTTACCAGAGCGTCTACAGCTATTGCCTGAGGGTCCCTTGACCTGGCGCAATACTTGTCGAGTTTTATAAACATGTGGAAGACTTCTGGGTGAAGTCCCCACTCTCCCGGGTGGAGGTCGTGTCTGCTGAGGAAGTCTGCTTCCCAGTTGTCCACTCCCGGAATGAATACTGCTGACAGTGCTATCACATGATTTTCCGCCCAGCGAAGAATCCTTGCAGCTTCTGCCATTGCCCTTCTGCTTCTTGTGTCACCCTGTCTGTTTACGTGGGTGACTGCCGTGATGTTGTCCGAATGGATCAACTCCGGGTGACCTTGAAGCAGAGGTCTTGCTGAGCTTAGAGCATTGTAAATGGCCCTTAGCTTCAGGATATTTATGTGAAGTGATGTCTCCAGGCTTGACCATAAGCTCTGGAAATTCCTTCCCTGTGTGACTGCTCCCCAGCCTCGCAGGCTGGCATCCGTTGTCACCAGGACCCAGTCCTGAATGTGCGGCCCTCTAGAAGATGAGCACTCTGCAACCACCACAGGAGAGACACCCTTGTGCTTGGCGACAGGGTTATCCGCTGATGCATCTGAAGATGCGACCCAGACCATTTGTCCAGCAGGTCCCACTGGAAAGTTCTTGCGTGGAATCTGCCGCATGGGATTGCTTCATAGGAAGCCACCATTTTTTCCAGAACCATCTCATTGATGTACTGAGACTTGGCTCGGTTATAGGAGGTTCCCGACTAGCTCGGATAACTCCCTGACTTTCTCCTCCGGGAGAAACACCTTTTTCTGAACTGTGTCCAGGATCATCCCTAAGAACAGAAGACGAGTCGTCGGAATCTTTTAGCTGCGATTTTGGAATATTGAGAATCCAATCGTGCTGCCGCAACACTACCTGAGATAGTGCTACACCGACCTTCAACTGTTCCCTGGATCTTACCCTTATCAGGGAATCGTCCAAGTAAGGGATAACTAAAATTCCCTTCCTTTGAAGGAGTATCATCATTTCGGCCATTACCTTGGTAAAGACCCGGGGTGCCGTGGACCATCCATACGGCAGCGTCTGAAACTGATAGTGACAGTTCTGTACCATAAACCTGAGGTACCCTTGGTGAGAAGGGTAAATTGGGACATGAAGGTAAGCATCCTTGATGTACCGAGACATCATGTAGTCCTCTTCTTCCAGGTTCGCAATCACTGCTCTGAGTGACTCAATCTTGAATTTGAACCTCTGTATGTAAGTGTTCAAAGATTTTAGATTTAGAATCGGTCTCACCGAGCCGTCCGGCTTCGGTACACAACAGTGTGGAATAATACCCCGTTCCCTGTTGCAGGAGGGGTACCTTGATTATCACCTGCTGGGAATACAGCTTGTGAATGGCTTCCAAAACTGTCTCCCTGTCAGAAGGAGACATCGGTAAAGCCGACTTTAGGAAACGGCGAGGGGGAGACGTCTCGAATTCCAATTTGTACCCCTGAGATATCACCTGAAGGATCCAGGGGTCTACTTGCGAGTGAGCCCACTGCGCGCTGAAATTCATTGAGACGGGCCCCCACCGTGCCTGATTCTGCTTGTAAAGCCCCAGCGTCATACTGAGGGCTTGGCAGAGGCGGGAGAGGGTTTCTGTTCCTGGGAACTGGCTGATTTCTGCAGCCTTTTTCCTCTCCCTCTGTCACGGGGCAGAAATGAGGAACCTTTTGCCTGCTTGCCCACGAAAAGACTGCGCCTGATAATACGGCGTCTTCTCATGTTGAGAGGCGACCTGGGGTACAAACGTGGATTTCCCAGCTGTTGCCGTGGCCACCAGGTCTGAAAGACCGACCCCAAATAACTCCTCCCCTTAATAAGGCAATACTTCCAAATGCCGTTTGGAATCCGCATCACCTGACCACTGTCGTGTCCATAACCCTCTACTGGTAGAAATGGACAACGCACTTAGACTTGATGCCAGTCGGCAAATATTCCGCTGTGCATCACGCATATATAGAAATGCATCTTTTAAATGCTCTATAGGCAATAATATACTGTCCCTATCTAGGGTATCAATATTTTCAGTCAGGGAATCCGACCACGCCAACCCAGCACTGCACATCCAGGCTGAGGCGATTGCTGGTCGCAGTATAACACCAGTATGTGTGTAAATACCTTTTAGGATGCCCTCCTGCTTTCTGTCAGCAGGATCCTTAATGGCGGCCATCTCAGGAGAGGGTAGAGCCCTTGTTCTTACAAGCGTGTGAGCGCTTTATCCACCCTAGGGGGTGTTTCCCAACGCACCCTAACCTCTGGCGGGAAAGGATATAATGCCAATAACATCTTAGAAATTATCAGTTGTTATCGGGGGAAACCCACGCATCATCACACACCTCATTTAATTTCTCAGATTCAGGAAAACTACAGGTAGTTTTTCCTCACCGAACATAATACCCCTTTTTGGTGGTACTCGTATTATCAGAAATGTGTTAAACATTTTTTCATTGCCTCAATCATGTAACGTGTGGCCCTACTGGAAGTCACATTTGTCTCTTCACCGTCGACACTGGAGTCAGTATCCGTGTCGGCGTCTATATCTGCCATCTGAGGTAACGGGCGCTTTAGAGCCCCTGACGGCCTATGAGACGTCTGGACAGGCACAAGCTGAGTAGCCGGCTGTCTCATGTCAACCACTGTCTTTTATACAGAGCTGACACTGTCACGTAATTCCTTCCAACAGTTCATCCACTCAGGTGTCGACCCCCTAGGGGGTGACATCACTATTACAGGCAATCTGCTCCGTCTCCACATCATTTTTCTCCTCATACATGTCGACACAAACGTACCGACATACAGCACACATACAGGGAATGCTCTGATAGAGGACAGGACCCCACTAGCCCTTTGGGGAGACAGAGGGAGAGTTTGCCAGCACACACCAGAGCGCTATATATATACAGGGATAACCTTATATAAGTGTTTTTCCCCTTATAGCTGCTGTATCTTTAATACTGCGTGTAATTAGTGCCCCCCTTCTCTTTTTTAACCCTTTCTGTAGTGTAGTGACTGCAGGGGAGAGCCAGGGAGCTTCCCTCCAACGGAGCTGTGAGGGAAAATGGCGCCAGTGTGCTGAGGAGATAGGCTCCGCCCCCTTATCGGCGGCCTTATCTCCCGTTTTTCTATGTATTCTGGCAGGGGTTAAATTCATCCATATAGCCCAGGAGCTATATGTGATGCATTTTTTGCCATCCAAGGTGTTTTTATTGCGTCTCAGGATGCCCCCCCCCAGCGCCCTGCACCCTCAGTGACCGGAGTGTGAAGTGTGCTGAGAGCAATGGCGCACAGCTGCAGTGCTGTGCGCTACCTTGTTGAAGACAGGACGTCTTCTGCCGCCGATTTTCCGGACCTCTTCTGTCTTCTGGCTCTGTAAGGGGGCCGGCGGCGCGGCTCTGGGACCCATCCATGGCTGGGCCTGTGATCGTCCCTCTGGAGCTAATGTCCAGTAGCCTAAGAAGCCCAATCCACTCTGCACGCAGGTGAGTTCGCTTCTTCTCCCCTTAGTCCCTCGATGCAGTGAGCCTGTTGCCAGCAGGTCTCACTGAAAATAAAAAACCTAAAACTAAACTTTTCACTAAGCAGCTCAGGAGAGCCACCTAGTGTGCACCCTTCTCGTTCGGGCACAAAAATCTAACTGAGGCTTGGAGGAGGGTCATAGGGGGAGGAGCCAGTGCACACCAGGTAGTTCTAAAGCTTTACTTTTGTGCCCAGTCTCCTGCGGAGCCGCTATTCCCCATGGTCCTTACGGAGTCCCCAGCATCCACTTAGGACGTTAGAGAAAATAAGAATTTACTTACCGATAATTCTATTTCTCATAGTCCGTAGTGGATGCTGGGGACTCCGAAAGGACCATGGGGAATAGCGGCTCCGCAGGAGACTGGGCACAAAAGTAAAAGCTTTAGGACTAGCTGGTGTGCACTGGCTCCTCCCCCTATGACCCTCCTCCAAGCCTCAGTTAGGATACTGTGCCCGGACGAGCGTACACAATAAGGAAGGATTTTGAATCCCGGGTAAGACTCATACCAGCCACACCAATCACACCGTACAACCTGTGATCTGAACCCAGTTAACAGCATGATAACAGAGGAGCCTCTGAAAAGATGGCTCACAACAATAATAACCCGATTTTTGTAACTATGTACAAGTATTGCAGACAATCCGCACTTGGGATGGGCGCCCAGCATCCACTACGGACTATGAGAAATAGAATTATCGGTAAGTAAATTCTTATTTTCTCTGACGTCCTAGTGGATGCTGGGGACTCCGAAAGGACCATGGGGATTATACCAAAGCTCCCAAACGGGCGGGAGAGTGCGGATGACTCTGCAGCACCAATTGAGAGAACTCCAGGTCCTCCTCAGCCAGGGTATCAATTTTGTAGAATTTTACAAACGTATTTGCTCCTGACCAAGTAGCTGCTCGGCAAAGTTGTAAAGCCGAGACCCCTCGGGCAGCCGCCCAAGATGAGCCCATCTTCCTTGTGGAGTGGGCATTTACAGATTTTTGGCTGTGGCAGGCCTGCCACAGAATGTGCAAGCTGAATTGTACTACAAATCCAACGAGCAATAGTCTGCTTAGAAGCAGGAGCACCCAGCTTGTTGGGTGCATACAGGATAAACAGCGAGTCAGATTTTCTGACTCCAGCCGTCCTGGAAACATATATTTTCAGGGCCCTGACAACGTCTAGCAACTTGGAGTCCTCCAAGTCCCTAGTAGCCGCAGGCACCACAATAGGTTGGTTCAGGTGAAACGCTGAAACCACCTTAGGGAGAAACTGAGGACGAGTCCTCAATTCCGCCCTGTCCGAATGGAAAATCAGATAAGGGCTTTTACAGGATAAAGCCGCCAATTCTGACACGCGCCTGGCCCAGGCCAGGGCCAACAGCATGACCACTTTCCATGTGAGATATTTTAACTCCACAGATTTAAGTGGTTCAAACCAATGTGACTTTTTGAAACCCAAAAACTACATTGAGATCCCCAAGGTGCCACTGGAGGCACAAAAGGAGGCTGTATATGCAGTACCCCTTTTACAACGTCTGAACTTCAGGGACTGAAGCTAGTTCTTTTTTGGAAGAAAATTTACAGGGCCGAAATTTGAACCTTAATGGACCCCAATTTCAGGCCCATAGACACTCCTGTTTGCAGGAAATGTAGGAATCGACCCAGTTGAATTTCCTCCGTCGGGCCTTACTGGCCTCGCACCACGCAACATATTTTTGCCAAATGCGGTGATAATGTTTTGCGGTTACATCCTTCCTGGCTTTGATCAGGATAGGGATGACCTCATCCGGAATGCCTTTTTTCCTTCAGGATCCGGCGTTCAACCGCCATGCCGTCAAACGCAGTCGCGGTAAGTCTTGGAACAGACAGGGTCCTTGCTGAAGCAGGTCCCTTCTTAGAGGTAGAGGCCACGGATCCTCCGTGAGCATCTTTTGAAGTTCCGGTTACCAAGTCCTTCTTGGCCAATCCGGAGCCACGAATATAGTGCTTACTCCTCTCCATCTTATCAATCTCAGTACCTTGGGTATGAGAGGCAGATGAGGGAACACATACACTGACTGGTACACCCACGGTGTTACCAGAGCGTCTACAGCTATTGCCTGAGGGTCCCTTGACCTGGCGCAATACCTGTCGAGTTTTTCCCAACGGTTTATAATCATGTGGAAGACTTCTGGGTGAAGTCCCCACTCTCCCGGGTGGAGGTCGTGTCTGCTGAGGAAGTCTGCTTCCCAGTTGTCCACTCCCGGAATTGCTGACAGTGCTATCACATGATTTTCCGCCCAGCGAAGAATCCTTGCAGCTTCTGCCATTACCCTCCTGCTTCTTGTGCCACCCTGTCTGTTTACGTGGGTGACTGCCGTGATGTTGTCCGACTGGATCAACCCCGGCTGACCTTGAAGCAGAGGTCTTGCTAAGCTTAGAGCATTGTAAATGGCCCTTAGCTTCAGGATATTTGTGAAGTGATGTCTCCAGGCTTGACCATAAGCCCTGGAAAATCCTTCCCTGTGTGACTGCTCCCCAGCCTCGCAGGCTGGCATCCGTGGTCACCAGGACCCAGTCCTGAATGCCGAATCTGCGGCCCTCTAGAAGATGAGCACTCTGCAACCACCACAGGAGGGACACCCTTGTTCTTGGTGACAGGGTTATCCGCTGATGCATCTGAAGATGCGACCCGGACCATTTGTCCAGCAGGTCCCACTGGAAAGTTCTTGCGTGGAATCTGCCGAATGGGATTGCTTCGTAGGAAGCCACCATTTTTTCCAGAACCCTTGTGCATTGATGCACTGAGACTTGGCTCGGTTTTAGGAGGTTCCTGACTAGCTCGGATCACTCCCTGGCTTTCTCCTCCGGGAGAAACACAGGATCATCCCTAGGAACAGAAGACGAGTCGTCGGAACCAGCTGCGATTTTGCAATATTGAGAATCCAATCGTGCTGCCGCAACACTACCTGAGATAGTGCTACACCGACCTCCAACTCTTCCCTGGATCTTACCCTTATCAGGGAATCGTCCAAGTAAAGGATAACTAAAATTCCCTTCCTTCGAAGGAATATCATCATTTCGGCCATTACCTTGGTAAAGACCCGGGGTGCCGTGGACCATCCATACGGCAGCGTCTGAACTGATAGTGACAGTTCTGTACCATAAACCTGAGGTACCCTTGGTGAGAAGGGTAAATTTGGACATGAAGGTAAGCATCCTTGATGTTCCGAGACATCATGTAGTCCCCTTCTTCCAGGTTCGCAATCACTGCTCTGAGTGACTCAATCTTGAATTTGAACCTCTGTATGTAAGTGTTCAAAGATTTTAGATTTAGAATCGGTCTCACCGAGCCGTCCGGCTTCGGTACCACAACAGTGTGGAATAATACCCCGTTCCCTGTTGCAGGAGGGGTACCTTGATTATCACCTGCTGGGAATACAGCTTGTGAATGGCTTCCAAAACTGTCTCCCTGTGAGAAGGAGACCTCGGTAAAGCCGACTTTAGGAAACGGCGAGGGGGAGACGTCTCGAATTCCAATTTGTACCCCTGAGATATCACCTGAAGGATCCAGGGGTCTACTTGCGAGTGAGCCCACTGCGCGCTGAAATTCATTGAGACGGGCCCCCACCGTGCCTGATTCTGCTTGTAAAGCCCCAGCGTCATACTGAGGGCTTGGCAGAGGCGGGAGAGGGTTTCTGTTCCTGGGAATTGGCTGATTTCTGCAGCCTTTTTCCTCTGCCTCTGTCACGGGCAGAAATGAGGAACCTTTTGCCCGCTTGTCCACGAAAAGACTGCACCTTATAATACGGCGTCTTCTCATGTTGAGAGGCGACCTGGGGTACAAACGTGGATTTCCCAGCTGTTGCCGTGGCCACCAGGTCTGAAAGACCGACCCCAAATAACTCCTCCCCTTAATAAGGCAATACTTCCAAATGCCGTTTGAAATACGCATCACCTGACCACTGTCGTGTCCATAACCCTCTACTGGTAGAAATGGACAACGCACTTAGACTTGATGCCAGTCGGCAAATATTCCGCTGTGCATCACGCATATATAGAAATGCATCTTTTAAATGCTCTATAGGCAAAAATATACTGTCCCTATCTAGGGTATCAATATTTTCAGTCAGGGAATCCGACCACGCCAACCCAGCACTGCACATCCAGGCTGAGGCGATTGCTGGTCGCAGTATAACACCAGTATGTGTGTAAATACATTTTAGGATACCCTCCTGCTTTCTATCAGCAGGATCCTTAAGGGCGGCCATCTCAGGAGAGGGTAGAGCCCTTACAAGCGTGTGAGCGCTTTATCCACCCTAGGGGGTGTTTCCCAACGCACCCTAACCTCTGGCGGGAAAGGATATAATGCCAATAACATTTTAGAAATTATCAGTTGTTATCGGGGGAAACCCACGCATCATCACACACCTCATTTAATTTCTCAGATTCAGGAAAACTACAGGTAGTTTTTCCTCACCGAACATAATACCCCTTTTTGGTGGTACTCGTATTATCAGAAATGTGTAAAACATTTTTCATTGCCGTGATCATGTAACGTGTGGCCCTACTGGAAGTCACATTTGTCTCTTCACCGTCGACACTGGAGTCAGTATCCGTGTCGGCGTCTATATCTGCCATCTGAGGTAACGGGCGCTTTAGAGCCCCTGACGGCCTATGAGACGTCTGGACAGGCACAAGCTGAGTAGCCGGCTGTCTCATGTCAACCACTGTCTTTTATACAGAGCTGACACTGTCACGTAATTCCTTCCAACAGTTCATCCACTCAGGTGTCGACCCCCTAGGGGGTGACATCACTATTACAGGCAATCTGCTCCGTCTCCACATCATTTTTCTCCTCATACATGTCGACACAAACGTACCGACATACAGCACACACACAGGGAATGCTCTGATAGAGGACAGGACCCCACTAGCCCTTTGGGGAGACAGAGGGAGAGTTTGCCAGCACACACCAGAGCGCTATATATATACAGGGATAGCCTTATATAAGTGTTTTTCCCCTTATAGCTGTTGTATCTTTAATACTGCGCTTAATCAGTGCCCCCCCTCTCTTTTTTAACCCTTTCTGTAGTGTAGTGACTGCAGGGGAGAGCGAGGGAGCTTCCCTCCAACGGAGCTGTGAGGGAAAATGGTGCCAGTGTGCTGAGGAGATAGGCTCCGCCCCCTTATCGGCGGCCTTATCTCCCGTTTTTCTATGTATTCTGGCAGGGGTTAAATGCATCCATATAGCCCAGGAGCTATATGTGATGTATTTTTTGCCATCTAAGGTATTTTTATTGCGTCTCAGGGCGCCCCCCCCAGCGCCCTGCACCCTCAGTGACCGGAGTGTGAAGTGTGCTGAGAGCAATGGCGCACAGCTGCGGTGCTGTGCGCTACCTTATTGAAGACAGGACGTCTTCTGCCGCCGATTTTCCGGACCTCTTCTGCTCTTCTGGCTCTGTAAGGGGGACGGCGGCGCGGCTCTGGGACCCATCCATGGCTGGGCCTGTGATCGTCCCTCTGGAGCTAATGTCCAGTAGCCTAAGAAGCCCAATCCACTCTGCACGCAGGTGAGTTCGCTTCTTCTCCCCTTAGTCCCTCGATGCAGTGAGCCTGTTGCCAGCAGGACTCGCTGAAAATAAAAAACCTAATTTAAACTTTTACTCTAAGCAGCTCAGGAGAGCCACCTAGATTGCACCCTTCTCGTTCGGGCACAAAAATCTAACTGAGGCTTGGAGGAGGGTCATAGGGGGAGGAGCCAGTGCACACCAGCTAGTCCTAAAGCTTTTACTTTTGTGCCCAGTCTCCTGCGGAGCCGCTATTCCCCATGGTCCTTTCGGAGTCCCCAGCATCCACTAGGACGTCAGAGAAAATAAGATTTTACTTACCGATAAATCTATTTCTCGTAGTCCGTAGTGGATGCTGGGGACTCCGTCAGGACCATGGGGAATAGCGGGCTCCGCAGGAGACAGGGCACATCTAAAAAGCTCTTTAGGTCACATGGTGTGTACTGGCTCCTCCCCCTATGACCCTCCTCCAGGCTTCAGTTAGGTACTGTGCCCGGACGAGCATACACAATAAGGAAGGATCTTGAATCCCGGGTAAGACTCATACCAGCCACACCAATCACACCGTACAACTTGTGATCTGAACCCAGTTAACAGTATGATAACAAAACGAAGTAGCCTCTAAAAGATGGCTCACAACAATAGTAATAACCCGATTTTTTTGTAACAATAACTATGTACAACATTGCAGACAATCCGCACTTGGGATGGGCGCCCAGCATCCACTACGGACTACGAGAAATAGATTTATCGGTAAGTAAAATCTTATTTTCTCTAACGTCCTAGTGGATGCTGGGGACTCCGTCAGGACCATGGGGATTATACCAAAGCTCCCAAACGGGCGGGAGAGTGCGGATGACTCTGCAGCACCGAATGAGAGAACTCCAGGTCCTCTTTAGCCAGAGTATCAAATTTGTAAAATTTTACAAACGTGTTCTCCCCTGACCACGTAACTGCTCGACAAAGTTATAATGCCGAGACTCCTCGGGCAGCCGCCCAGGATGAATGCCACCTTCCTTGTGGAATGGGCATCTACATATTTCGACTGTGACAGGCCTGCCACAGAATGTGCAAGCTGAATTGTACTACAAATCCAGCGTGCAATAGACTGCTTAGAAGCAGACGCACCCAGCTTGTTGGGTGCATACAATATAAACAGCAAGTCAGACTTTCTGACACCAGCCGTCCTAACTATATATATATATATATATATTTTAGGGCCCTGACAACGTCTAGTAATTTGGAGTCCTCCAAGTCCCTAGTAGCCGCAGGCACCACAATAAGTTGTTTCAGGTGAAAACGCTGACACCCCTTTAGGAAGAAACTGGAGACGAGACCCAGTTCTGCCCTGTTCAAATGGAAAATTTTTTAATATGGGCTTTTGTAAGACAAAGCCGCCCATTCTGACAATCGCCTGGCCGAGGCCAGGGCTAACAACATGGTCACTTTCCATGTGAGATATTGGTCAACAGCATGGTCACTTTCCATGTGAGATATTTCAAATCCACAGATTTGAGCGGTTCAAACCAATATGAATATAAGGAATCCCAACACTATGTTGAGATTTCACGGTGCCCCTAGAGGCACAAAAGAGCTGTATATGCAATACACCCTTTACAATCTGGACTTCAGGAACTGAAGTCAATTCTTTCTGGAAGAAAATCTACAGGGCCGAAATTTAAATCTTAATGAAACCCAATTTGAGGCTCAAAACACTCCTGTTTTCAGGAAGTGTAGAAATCGACCTAGTTGAATTTCCTTCGTGGAGCCTTCCTGGCCTCACCCACGCAACATATTTTCACCACATGTGGTGATGACGTTGTGCGGTCACCTCCTTCCTGGCTTTAACCAAGGTAGGTATGACCTCTTATGGAATGCCTTTTCCCTTCAGGATCCGGCATTCAACCGCCATGCCGTCACACGCAGCCGCGGTAAATCTTGGAATAGACATGGTACTTGCTGAAGCAAGTCCCTTCTTAGCTCCCCAGGCCCTTAGTCCTCTGTGAGCATCTCTTGAAGTTCCGGGTACCAAGTCCCTCTTGGCCAATCCGGAGCCACTAGTATAGTTCATACTCCTCTATGTCTTATAATTCTCAATACCTTGGTTATGAGAAACAGAGGAGGGAACACATACACTGACTGGTACACCCACGGTGTTACCAGAACATCCACAGCTATCGCCTGAAGGTCTCAAGACCTGGCGGAATACCTGCCCCGTTTTTTGTTCGGGCGGGACGCCATCATGTCCACCTTTGGTCTTTGCCAACGGTCCACAATCATGCTGAAAAAACTTCCCTATGAAGTTTCCACTCTCCCGGGTGGAGGTCATGCCTGCTGAGGAAGTCTGCTTCCCAGTCGTCCACTCCCGGAAAGAACACTGCTGACAGTGCTATCACATGATTTTCCGCCTAGCGAAAAATCCTTGCAGTTTTGACACTGCCCTCCTGCTTCTTGTGCCGCCCTTTCTGTTTACGTGGGCGACTGCCGTGACGTTATCCCACTGGATCAATACCGGCTGACCTTGAAGCAGAGGTCTTGCTAAGTTTGGAGCACTATATATTTGCTCTAAGCTTATTTATGCGGAGAGAATTCTCCAGACTTAATCACACTTCCCTGGAAATTTTTTTCCCTGTGTGACTGTTCCCCAGCCTCTCAGGCTGGCCTCCGTGGTCACCGGCATCCAATCCTGAATGCCGAATCTGCGGCCCTCTAGAAGATGAGCACTCTGTAATCACCACAGGAGAGACACCCTTGTCCTTGGATATAGGGTTATCCGCTGATGCATCTGAGGATGCGATCCGGACCATTTGTCCAGCAGATCCCATTGAAGAATTCTTGCGGGAAATCTGCCGAATGGAATTGCTTCGTAATAAGCCACCATTTTTACCAGGACTCTTGTGCAATGATGTACTGACACTTTTCCTGGTTTTAGGAGGATCCCGATTATCTCGGATAACTCCCTGGCTTTCTCCACTGGGAGAAACACGTTTTTCTGGACTGTGTCCAGAATCATCCCTAGGAACAGTAGACGTGTCGTCGGAAAAAGCTGCGATTTTGGAATATTTAGAATCCACTCGTGCTGTCGTAGCACTACTTAAGATAGTGCTACTCCGACCTCCAACTGTTCTCTGGACCTTGCCCTTATCAGGAAAGCGTCCATGTTTCTTTTAAGAAAATTCATCATTCCGGCCATTACCTTGGTAAAGACCCGGGGCGCCGTGGACAATCCAAACGGCAGCGTCTGAACTGATATTGACAGTTCTGTACCAGGAACCTGAAGTACCCTTGGTGAGAAGGGCAAATTTGGACCTGTAGGTAAGCGTCCCTGATATCCAGTGACACCATATCGTCCCCTTCTTCCTGGTTCGCTATCACTGCTCCGAGTGACTCCATCTTGATTTGAACGCTTGTATGTAAGTGTTCAAATATTTCAGATCTCACCGAGCCGGTTGGCTTCAGTACCACAATATAGTGTGGAATACTACCCCCTTCTGTAAAAGGGGTACTTTGATTATCACCTGCTGGGAATACAGCCTGTGAATTGTGTGAGGGGGAGACGTCTCGAATTTCTAATGTACACCTGGGATACTACATGTAGGATCCCGGAGTTCCCTTGCGAGTGAGCCCACTGCGTGCTGAAACTCTTGAGATGACCCCCTACCGCACCTGAGTCCGCTTGTACGGCCCCAGAGTTATGTTGCGGACTTGGCAGAAGCTGTGAGGGGCTTCTGTTCCTGGGAATGGGCTGCTTGCTGCAGTCTTCTTCCCTTTCCTCTACCCCTGGGCAGATATGACTGGCCTTTGCCCGCCTGCCCGTATGGGGACGAAAGGACTGAGACTGAAAAGACTGTGTCCTTTCTTGCCGATATGTGACTCGGGGTAACAAAAGGTGGATTTTTCAGCTGTTGCCATGGCCACCAGGTCCAATGGACCGCCCCTTTATACGGCAATACTTCCATATGCCGTCTGGAATCTGCCTCACCTGACCACTGTCGTGTATTCGTCTGGCAGATATGTACATCACATTTACTCTTGATGCCAGAATACAATATATGCCTCTGCGCATCACGCATATATAGAAATGCATCCTTAAAATGCTCTATAGTAAATAAAATCTTGTCCCTGTCAAGGGTATCAAAATTTTCAGTCAGGAAATCCGACCAAGCCCCCTCAGCGCTGCACATCCATGCTGAGGCGATTGCTGGTCGTAGTATAACACCAGTATGTGTGTATATACTGTTATGATATTTTCCAGCATCCTATCAGCTGGCTCCTTGAGGCGGCCGTATCTGGAGACGGTAACGCCTTGTTTTTATAAGCGTGTGAGCACCTTATCCCTAAGGTGTGTTTTCCAACTCGCCCTTACTTCTGGCGGGAAAGGGTATACCGCCCATAACTTTCTATCGGAGGAACCCCACGTATCATCACACACTTCATTTAATTTATCTGATTCAGGCAAAACTACAAGTAGTTTATTCCCACCCTACAAAATACCCTTATTTGTGGTACTTGTGGTATCAGAAATATGTAACACCTCCTTCATTGCCCTTAACATGTAACTTGTGGCCCTAAAGGAAAAATACGTTTGTTTCTTCACCGTCGACACTGGGGTCAGTGTCCGTGTCAGTGTCTGTCGACCGACTGAGGTAAATGGGCGTTTTTACAAGCCCCTGACGGTGTCTGAGACGCCTGGACCAATACTAATTTGTCCGCCGGCTGTCTCATGTCGTCAACCGGCTTGCAGCGTGTTGACATTATCACGTAATTCCATAAGTAAGCCATCCATTCATGTGTCGACTCCCTAGAGAGTGACATCACTATTACAGGCAATTTGCTCCGTCTCCTCACCAACATTTTCCTCATACATGTCGACACACACGTACCGACCTACAGCACACACACAGGGAATGCTCTGATAGAGGACAGGACCCACTAGCCCTTTGGGGAGACAGAGGGAGAGTTTGCCAGCACACACCAAAATGCTATAATTATACAGGGACAACCTTTATATAAGTGTTCCTCCCTTATAGCATTTATATATATTTATATCGCCAAATCATTGCCCCCCCTCTCTGTTTTAACCCTGTTTCTGTAGTGCAGTGCAGGGGAGAGCATGGGAGCCTTCCCCTCAGCCTTTCTGTGAGGGAAAATGGCGCCTGTGTGCTGAGGAGAATAAGCTCCGCCCCTTTCTCGGCGGGCTTCTCCTCCCGGTTTTTTAATACTGGCCTGGGTTAAAATACACACATATAGCCTTAATGGCTATATGTGGTGTATTTCTTTTGCCAAATTAGGTATTTATATTGCTGCCCAGGGCGCCCCCAGCAGCGCCCTGCACCCTCCGTGACCGTGTCAGTGAGCCTGTGAGACAACAATGGCGCACAGCTGCAGTGCTGTGCGCTACCTCTATGAAGACTGAGAAGCCTTCTGCCGCCTGTCACCGGACCTCCGTCTCCGCCGTCTTCAGCGTCTGTAAGGGGGATCGGCGGCGCGGCTCCGGGACGAACCCCAGGCTGACCTGTGTTCCGACTCCCTCTGGAGCTCAGTGTCCAGTAGCCTAAGACTTCAATCCTCCTGCACGCAGGTGAGTTGCAAGTCTCTCCCCTAAGTCCCACGTTGCAGTGATCCTGTCGCCAGCAGGAATCACTGATTAGTTTAACCTAAAAAAGACTTTTCTAAACAGCTCTATAAGAGAGCCATCCAGGTTGCACCCTACTCGGCCGGGCACAGAAACCTAACTGAAGCCTGGAGGAGGGTCATAGGGGGAGGAGCCAGTACACACCATGTGACCTAAAGAGCTTTTTAGATGTGCCCTGTCTCCTGCGGAGCCCGCTATTCCCCATGGTCCTGACGGAGTCCCCAGCATCCACTAGGACGTTAGAGAAATAGGATTTTAATTACCTACCGGTAAATGCTTTTCTCGTAGTCTGTAGAGGATGCTGGGGTCCACATTAGTACCATGGGGTATAGACGGGTCCACTAGGAGCCACTGGCATTTTAAGGGCGGTATTCAATTATTTTCACCCCCTTCCACACTCGTTCTGTGTCTGCTAGCGGACATGGTATAATCATTTCAGCTCGCTACCCCCGTAGTAGTGAGGGTGTCTAACCCTTTATGCAGCTAAACCGGATTACTGTGGGCGCGATATGTGCGATAACAGGGATCACTTTAGAAAGGAGATAGGGCGGTATTCAAATAATATATCACGCCAAAGAGTTTAATAGTGTGGGCTGGCTCCTCCCACTGCCCCTCCTATCAGACTCAGTATAGAAACTGTGCCCGAGGAGACGGACAACTTCGAGAGAAGGATTATACACAGATAGTGGCGAGATTCACACCAGCTCACACATACAAGGCAAACCGAGCTAACTAGCTTGAAAAAAACTCAGCAACAGCTGAATAACATTACTGAACCAAGTAATAACGCAGTACTTAACTAAGAACAAAGCAGCACTGAACCAAGTAACCACTGCAGGATGACGAAGCGCTGGGCGGGCGCCCAGCATCCTCTACAGACTACGAGAAAAGGATTTACCGGTTGGTAATTAAAATCTTATTTTCTCTTACGTCCTAGAGCAGGGGTGGCCAACCATTCAGAGACAAAGATACAAAAAATGTTGTTAGGCACGTCAAAGACCCGACATCGATCCGAATGCGTGCATGTAAAAATGGGATGTGGCCCTGTGCCTGCTAGACCCTGCCCCTGGTATAAAATACATTGAAAAATCCAGAACCACATAAAATACAATTTTTAAAGCCAGAACCAACATAAAATACATTGAAAAAATGAACTTCCACATAAAATAATTGAAAAAAGCAGATTAACATAATGCACTTCAGCTCCCCCATGTGTCACTCCAGGCAGCTCCCCCATGTGTCACTCCTGCTATCACCCTCCTACTGTATGTCACTCCAGCCAGCTCCCTCCTGTGAAACTCCAACCAGCTCTCCAATGTGTCACTCCAGCCAGCAACCTGCTGTGTCACTCAAGCCAGCTCCTCCATGTACCACTCCTGCTACCACCCTCCTATGTCACTCCAGCCAGATCCCTGTGTCACTCCTGCCAACACCCTCCTGTGTCACTTCAGCCAGCTCTCCCATGTGTCACTACTGCCAGCATCCTCGTGTCCCTCCAGTCAGCTCCCTCATTCATGTCTCACTCCTGCCAGCAGAACCGGCCATAGGCATAGGCAAACTAGGCAATTGCCTAGGGCATTTAATATGCCTAGGGGCATCAGCAGCTTTTGCTGATTAAAATGATATGCGGCATGCCTATATTCTGTGTGTAGCATTTCATATGCAGATACAGCCACAGACTCACACAGTATATAGGCATGCTGCATATCAGTTTAATCAGCAGAAGCTGCTTGTGCATCCTAGTCACATAGCAATGCAAATAAGATGCATTTTCATTAAAAAAAAGGTGCCAGATGTTAGCATTGATGCAAGATTTATGAGAACACATCTGTATCCAAGCAGAGGCAGAGGTCACAGTGTTAGTGGCAGTGTGATTGCTGTGTGCATGTGAGTGGGTTGGTTGTGCAGTAGTGTTCAGAATATGTGTAAGGAGCATTATGTGTCATGTAAAAATGCATTAATAATGTGCAACATGTGTGTAAGGGGCACTCTACGTGTCATTATGTTTATAAGGGCATTAATGTGCGGCATATGTGTAAAAGAGTACTACTGTATGTGTCATTATGTGTATAGGGGCACTAATAATGTGCAGCAACTGTGTAGGGGGCACTGTGTGTGTCATTATGTGTATAAGGGCATTAATAATGTGCGGCATGAGTAAAGGACACTGTGTAAAAGGGCATTAATAAAGGTTGTTATAATGTGTAAGGCGCATTATGTTTATAAGGACATTAATAATGTGTCTCATATGTGTAAGGGGCATTACTGTGTGGAATTATGTGTATAAATGCATTACTAATGTGTGGCATTATGTGTATAAGGTGCTCTACTATGTGGCGTTGCGTATAGAAAGGGCACTACTGTGTCGTCTAATGTGAATAAACAGCAATAGGGTGTGGTGTAATGTGAATAAGGAGCAATAGGGTGTGGTGTAATGTGAATAAGGAGCAATTCAGTGTGATGTAATGTGAATAAGGGGCTCTACTGTGAGGAGTAATGTTTATAAGGTAAAGTGATACTACTGTGGGATGTAATGTGAATTAGGGACACTATCGCATGATCAAATGTGAATGAAGTTGCAGTACTGTGTGGCGTAATTGGAATTGGGGTTACTATTGTGTGGCCATGCCCCCTGCCAGCAAAAACACACCCCTTTTTAGGCTGTGCGCCAATGTGCAAACTGTTCCTATTTAAAATATAGGGGGTACAAACACCAAAATAAAGACTGCTATGGGTGAGGGGTGATGGTGCTCGGAAAGAGGTGCAAGGTCAGAGGCGGAACCAGCGGTGGTGCTAGGGGGCACCAGCCAAAATCTTGCCTAGGGCATCATATTGGTTAGGGCCGGCTCTGCCTGCCAGGACCCTCCTGTGTTATTCTAGTTAGTTCCCCCTTGTGTCTCTCCAGCCCACCCTCATGTGTTACTCCAGCCCTTCGCAACTCATGCCATTGCAGCAGCCCCTAATGTATCCACTGTTTGCTGGTGAGTGTCTCACCTCTAGTATCTGGCTCCCTCAGTTCTCAGTCTCCGTAGTGCTGCTGCGTGTCTGGCTGGAGTGCAGCAGTTTCCGGGTCTGTTGTGGTCACATGATTTTGAGTGTCGGGAGCCACATTTGAATAAAGAAAGAGCCACATGAGGCTCAAGAGCCACTGGTTGGCCACCACTGTCCTAGAGGATGCTGGGGTCCACATTAGTACCATGGGGATGTACCAAAGCTCCCAGAACGGGAGGGAGAGCGCGGAGACTCCTGCAGAACTGATTGACCAAACTTAAGGTCCTCAGAGGCCAAAGTATCGAACTTGTAGAATTTAGCAAACGTGTTCGACCCAGACCAAGTAGCCGCTTGGCAAAGCTGTAAAGCCGAGACACCCTGGGCAGCCGCCCAGGAAGACCCCCACCTTACGAGTAGAGTGAGCCTTAACAGACTTTGGACACGGCAATCCTGCCGTAGAACACACATGCTGGATAGTGAACCTAATCCAGCGAGAGATCATCTGCTTAGAAGCAGGACACACAATTTTCTTGGGGTCATACAGGACAAACAAGAGAGCCGATTTTCTCATACGTCCTAGAAGATGCTGGGGACGACATCAAGACCATGGGGTATAGACGGGATCCGCAGGAGACATGGGCACTCTAAAGACTTTTCATTGGGTGTGAACTGGCTCCTCCCTCTATGCCCCTCCTCCAGACCTCAGTTTTAGAAATGTGCCTAGGTCGACTGGATGCACTCTGAGGAACTCTACTGAGTTTCTCTTATGTTAGGTTTTTTATTTTCAGGGAGATCTGCTGGCATCAGACTCCCTACTTCGTGGGACTGAGGGGGCAGAAGTAGGAACCAACTTCCTAAAGAGTTTCATGGCTCTGCTTCTGGCTGACAGGACACCATTAGCTCCTGAAGGGAACTGAACGCTAGCCGTGCCTAGATGCTCACTCCCACAGCACGCCATCACCCCCTCACAGAGCCAGAAGTCAGGTGAGTGTTAGAAGACAGAACTTCAATCAAGAAAGTAAAGGCTAAAGGTACAGCGCGGCTGGCGGGAGCGCAGCACGCCATGTTGCCCACACATAACGCTGGCACTGCAGGGTGCAGGGCATGGGGGGCGCCCTGGGCAGCATGAAACCTATGGAAACTGGCATAAATAAGGAGCATAAGTTGCTGAGGCACAGTCCTACCCCCACCAGTATAAAAAATGACCTCATAAAAGCTGAGGAGAAACACACCATTGAAGAGTGGAGCTTCCTCCTCAGTCAGCCAGCACACTGCTCAGCACCATTTTCTCTCTCTCCTCAGGCTGCAGAGACAAGGCTGGTCCTCCACTACTGAACAAGTATTAGGGTGCAAAACAGGGGGGACCACAGTGAATTTTGGTGCTATATAATTGTGTGATTAACATTATAAAAGCGCTGAATGTCAGTGGGCATTTTGTGTTCACAGACATTGTGTTACTGGCGCTGGGTTGTGAACTGGCAAATCCCATCTGTGTCCCTCTGACAGATTTTACTGTGGGTCTGTCCCCTTACAAGTCCCGGAGTGTCTGTGGTGTGGCTGTGCACGTGTGTGACATGTCTGTAGCAGGGAACTCTGTGGAGACATGATAGGGACACAGAGGTGTAAGATGACACCAAGAGCCTGACTGGGTGAAAGGTTAAATGATAGTGTGAATCATATCAGTAAGAGGTTGGACTGAATCTCATACAGAAAATGAAAATAATCTGTTGAAGATGTGATTTTTAATATTTTTGCCTTTCATCCACAGGGACCTTTCTGGGTCACATACAAATTTGCACAAGTAGTACAAACTGATACCGACACGGACTGATTCCTGTGTCGACACTAGTGATTCCAGGGGAATAGGTCACAGCCACCACAGGAGAGATTCCCAGGACCAGGGTGACAGGGTGATCCTTTGATGCATTCGTAAATGGGACCCGGACCACTTGTCCAAAAGGTCCCATTGAAAGGTCCTCGCATGGAACCTGCCGAAAGGGATGGCCTCGTATGAAGCCACCATTTTCCCCAGGACCCACGTGCAATGATGCACTGAAACCTTTTTTGGTTTTAATAGGTTCCTGACCATGGCTATGAGCTCCTGAACCTTTTCGATCGGAAGAAAAAGCTTTTTCTGGTCTGTGTCTAGAATCAGGCCCAAAAAGGTCAGACGCGTTGTAGGGACTAGCTGGGACTTCGGTATATTGCGAATCCAGCCGTGTATCTGCAACGTCTTCATGGACAGAGACACGCTGTCCTGCAACTTCTCCCGAGATCTCGCCTTTATGAGGAGATCGTCCAATAATTGTGACCCCCTGCCTGCGCAGGAGCACCATAATTTCCGCCATTACCTTGGTGAAAATCCTCGGGGCCGTGGAAAGCCCAAACAGCAACGTCTGAAATTGGTAGTGAATGTCCTGCACTGCAAATCTCAGGAAGGCCTGATGAGGGGGGAATATCGAAACATGAAGGTATGCATCCTTTATGTCCAGGGACACCATCCAATCCCCCCCCCCTCCAGGCTGGCGATGACCGCCCTGAGTGATTCCATCTTGAACTTGAACCTCTTCAAGTACAGGTTCAGAGATTTTAAGTTTAAAATGGGTCTGACCGAACCGTCCGGTTTCGGAACCACAAACAGGGTCGAGTAATATCCCTCTCCTTGCTAGAGATGAGGAACTGTGACAATCACCTGTTGAATATACAATTTTTGGATTGCCGCCAACACTAGCTCCCTCTCTGACGGGGAAGCCGGCAGAGCCGATTTGAAAAACCGGGCAGGAGGCAAGTCTTCGAATTCCAGCCTGTATCCCTGAGAAACAATCTCTAATGCCCAGGGATCCACCTGCGAGTGAACCCAGACGTGGCTGAAAAACCAAAGACGAGCCCCCACTAGATCTGCCTCCCCCTGGGAAGCCCCAGCGTCATGCGGTGGACTTTGCAGATGCAGGGGAGGACTTCTGCTCTTGGGAACTAGCTGTGTGCAGCTTTTTTCCCCTGCCTTTCCCTCTGGCAACAAAGGATGATCCCCGTACCTTCTTGTTTTTATTGGAACGAAAGGACTGCATTTGATGAGGTGCCTTTTTTGTATGCTGCGGGGGGACATAAGGTGTCAATTTCCGTAGATAAGGAATCTGCCCATGCCACAACCGCACTACAAACCCAGGCCGACGCCATAGCCGGTCTAGCAATAGTACCTGAATGAGTGTAAATGTGCTTCAAGGTAATTTCCTGCCTGCGGTCAGCAGGTTCTTTGAGGGAAGCCGTATCCTGAGAAGGCAGGGCCACCTTTTTGGACAAGCGTGTCAGCGCCTTGTCTACTTTAGGCGAAGATTCCCAGCGTATCCTATCAGTTTGTGGAAAAGGATACGCCATAAGAATCCTTTTGGGAACTTGTGGTCTCCTATCCGGAGATTCCCAAGCCTTTTCGCACAATTCACTTAGTTCAAATGAGGATGGAAAGGTGACCTCAGGCTTTTTCTCTTTATACATGTGTACCCTCGTGTCAGGGACAGGGGGTTCCTCAGTAATATGCAAAACCTCTTTAATGGCAATCATGTACCGAATACCTTTTGCCACCTTCGGCTGTAATTTTGCATCTTCATAGTCGACACTAGAGTCAGTATCTGTGTCATCGATCTGGGATATGGTGCGCTTCTGAGACCCCGAAGGGCCTGGCGCCACAGGGACAGGCATGGACTGGGTACCTGACTGATCCCTAGCTTCAGCCTTGTCTAACCTTTTATGCAATAGATTGACATTTGCATTCAAGACATTCAGCATATCCACCCATTCCGGTGTCTGTGTTGCCGACGGCGACATGACATTCAAGCACTCCCCCTCCACATTAAGCGAGCCTTCCTCGTCAAACATGTCGACACACGCGTACCGACACTTCACACACACAGGGAACCTCTTTTCTGAAGACAGTATCCCCTTCAAGGCCCTTTGGAGAGACAGAGAGAGAGTATGCCAGCACACACCCCAGCGCAATGATCCTGGAGACCAACACAAAATGTTTTTCCCCAGCAGCGCTGTATAATATGTTATCCGCCAATTATGTGCCCCCCCCCCCCCCTCTTTTAAACACCCCTTCACCGTGTGTAAGCAGGGGAGAGTCCGGGGAGCTTCCTCTCAGCGGTGCTGTGGAGAGAAAATGGCGCTGGTGAGTGCTGAGGGAGAAGCCCCGCCCCCTCGGCGGTGGGCTTCTGTCCCGCTCAAACTTACAAAAATATGGCGGGGGCTCTTTTATATACAAATACAGTGCCCACCTGTACATGTATATTGTCTTTTGCCATAAGAGGTGTTTATATTGCTGCCCAGGGCGCCCCCCCACCCCGAGCCCTGCACCCTTACAGTGACCGGAGTGTGTGAGGTGTATGGGAGCAATGACGCACAGCTGCAGTGCTGTGCGTTACCTCCGTGAAGCTGAAGGCTTCTGCCGCCTGACGACTTCTGTTCTTCTAGCTCTGTGAGGAGAACGGCGGCGCGGCTCCGGGGGTGGACGCCCAGTAAGAACCTGCGTTCACCCCCTCTGGAGCTAATGGTGTCCAGTAGCCGAGGAAGCAGAGCCTATCTTTGACAAGAAGGTCTGCTCCTCTCTCCTCAGTCCCTCAATGCAGGGAGCCTGTTGCCAGCAGTGCTCCCTGTAAAAAAGTAGAGAAAAAATACAAACAAAAATGCTTTTAGGCAGAGAACTCAGGAGAGCTCTCTGCAGTGCACCCATCTTGCTCTGGACACAGTATAAAACGGAGGTCTGGAGGAGGGGCATAGAGGGAGGAGCCAGTGCACACCCAGAGTCCAAAGCTTTCTTAAAGTGCCCTATCTCCTGCGGAGCCCGTCTATTCCCCATGGTCCTTACGGAGTCCCAGCACATTAGAGAAAAAGATTTACTGGTAGGTTTAAAATCTTATTTTTCCCATTCAGCCCTGGAAATTGGATCTGGGAAAGAAGCTGAAATTGGGTGACAGCAAGGCCCCTTACTTGTGTTTCACTTTATTATCAGATGATCACTGATCCTCCCAGCTTTCATTATAAGATATTGGACCAAGAAGGCTATGTACCCTTTATATTCACACTTACAAATCTGGATCTATTCTATCTGGTGCATGAACAAAGTCTTCCTTTGAGTAATGTTTGTCCCATATTGAGGTCAATACCCAGGATATTTTCATTTGTTCAGGGGCTGGTCTGGGGTTTCTGAAACAATACTAGATGAAGAGACGTATTTTACCTAAGGAGTTGATCTATTAAGCAAAGCAAAGAATGTAGAAGCTGCACACACCTGATAAATGCTTCCTCAAAATCAACTCCCAAGTCACTAAACTATTTCTAAACCACTAAAATCCCCACAGAAGAGATGGACCTAGGCCGAATACTGGTCAGCTTTATAGGAGATGGTGCAGGGTCTCTGCAGCTGCAGTGCTCACATGGAGTCTCTCAGCCGCATGTTCTCAGTCTTCTGGTGGTCAGCAAAGTGGTGCGACCTGGAAGTGATCTCCTATGGAGTCACGGTGCATTTCTCAGTGTTTAAAAGGACGCCACGTCAAACTTGCATTTGCTATAGTTGAAAGTAGACAAAGACCCGAAAAAAAAAAAAGGTGACAGGGAAGGCACGGTCATACTATATACCTTCATAGGGGCTTCTTTATTGTCTCTTCTAAGCCAAGGTATCCAACCATTCATGAATGGCTGCTATTTATGGGGGGGAATAAATAAATAAAAGATTGCCTTCAGCATAAGACCAGAATTTTCTGATCAAGTTTGGTCCACACTTCCACATACAGGGAACAGCATATTGTCTACCACCCCCAACTCTTCACTGCCCAAATAGTGCTTGCCGGTCAGCATACACCAAAGGGGTCTAGTCATTGTTACCATGCAATGGCAACATGCAAATTCATGCATCTAACACTAATTTACAGTTGTCCCATAATTTTCAACAGCCACCCTCCTGCAGCTAATTAGTAGCACCAAACGTTACTGCATGTGTGTGAACTTAGGTCACACATGATCATAGTGAGGGTTGGAGACGACTGCGGGGTACACAAATGGCTCCCTCTTGCCACTCTGGGATCTCCTAAAAGGAAGGAGCATGGCCTAAAAGGCTACACATCAAAAGATGGCATTAGTTTTCACTTCATGAAAGGATGGTGGCCACATCGGGAAAGCATTAGTGAATGGCTCCATAATATAAAACTACTACTGTATAATGGACCCTATTCACAGTCATAAAAAGAACCTTAATTCCTATGTTGGAATCCTCACTTAAGCATCAGGAAACCTCATGAACAGAATCTTCAACTTACAGTAAGTCTGATACCTCCCAGGCCAGAGGACTGAAGCTGGTGCTTCTCCGTTCTAGAAGTGGATGTAAGCTATGTAACCCTTACCAAGGCTCACCCTGCATCAGCTTCACGAGGCATCATGGTTAAGCCAGCTCTTCTGGTGTAAATGCAGAAACGTATAGACAACCCATGGCAGGCAATGGAATGAACAGAAGAACCCAGGAGGCTAGAGAGGTTATAGGGAAGTTTAGACTTTTCAGCCATCCATGACGTGTCCAGATGACACTTCTGAGCGTCTACATCCGCAGTGTTTCATTAGGATGATAAAAATATACCGTAAATACAAGCTATTTCTGCTTCGGTCTTTGCCATGGTTATGTAAGCTAATTCCTGCAAATGCTATAGCTACATTCTGGGGGGTTTCGGTCACTGGTGAGCTCTAATTTACTGCAACAAAAAGAAGAAATGGTCCAGGGACTCTCAGAAGAGGTGGCATAGGTGTCATGTGTGAAAAGTGCAATATATACCACAAATCTTTTAAACGGTCTTTATTTAAAAAACAAAACAAAAAGTAGCAGCAATGCAGAATCTGTAATGGATATACAACAACTGTAGAGTAAAGGGGTGTACAGGGAGGGAGCATGGTGCTTATTTCAACTTCTTGTACCGAGCCAGAACCAGTCTTTTCTTGTGTTCCAAGTAGGACTCTGGACTAGCGGGGACTTCTGCTCTGGTTTGGGTCTCACTGTAACACAAGACAGAGTAAGACAGTGAGCGTCTCTCTGAAACACAAGGACACTGGGGAGGGATGATCTGAAACCTCCCCTTACAGATGTATAACATTACAGAGCACGGAAGAGCAGAATTCACAAAAATTGTTCAGTGAAATATTTTTTGTTCCACATTTTGCAGGTAGAACGCCACAACATAGCCAGATGAACGGACCATAAAAACCACCTCATCTCTATTCATAGACTAAAGTTCTTCAGGTACTGTGCAGAATAGTGACAAATGTTTATAACTGGCATATCGTACTGCTAGAACGTCGCATCTCCAAGAAATGGTCTGATTTACTTTAAAAACCCAACATCGCTCATCTCAACTGGGACAGTGACAGGGTGGTCCAGTAAACCAGGAATGTCAGGAAGGCAGGAGAAGAGCAGATCATGTTCC
Organism: Pseudophryne corroboree; assembly: GCF_028390025.1. Classification (NCBI taxonomy): domain Eukaryota; kingdom Metazoa; phylum Chordata; class Amphibia; order Anura; family Myobatrachidae; genus Pseudophryne; species Pseudophryne corroboree. Next base: position 476,721,434 of record NC_086452.1, on the reverse strand, counting down.
TGGTGAATAGTGCAGGGCACACCTAATGCTACTAAAAAGAAGGTTGTAACAAGGAGACAATCTCGTCAGGGGATACGGGCCTGTGTTTGGACTGCGTTATTAGTGAGGGGCATTGGGGGGGCTCTGTAATCAATATGCCTCAATAAGGAGAGAGTGGTTAATGAGGCAGTCAGCTGGGCTGTAAGTCTACCATCTAGAATTGGGAAATAATACTGCATTACCTGCTTTTATCTGGGACTTTTTGGTTCTTTGTTTCAGGACCATGGACACCACTGTCCAGACCTTTCCCGGTCTCCTGTTGAAATCAAAACACAGGACCTCATTTGGGAGATAGGATAATATTTGCACTATGGCAATGCAGTCAATGCATAAAAGGAAAGGCCCGTGGGTGATGAAGTGAACTACAGTGCATCCAGAAAGTATTCAAAGCGCTTCACTTTTCCCACATTTTGTGTTACAGCCTTTTTCCAAAATGGAATTAATTTTATCCCTCAAAAATCTATCTACAATCCTCATAATGACGTGAAAAAAAGTTTGATTTTTGCAAAGTTACTAAAAATGAAACTAAGAAATCACATGTACATAAGTATTCACAGCCTTTGTCATTAAGCTCAAAATTGAGCTCAGTCCACCTGTGGTAAATTCAGTTGATTGGACATGATTTGGAAAGGCACACACCTGTCTATATAAAGTCCCACACTTGACAGTGCATGTCTGAGCACAAACCAAGTATGAAGTCAAAGGAATTTTCTGTACACCTCTGAGACAGGATTGTATCGAGGCACAAATCTGGGGAAAGGTACAGAAAAATCTGCTGCTTTGAAGGTCCCAATGAGCATAGTGGCCTCCATCATCCGTGAATGGAAGAAGTTTGGAACCACCAGGACTCTTCCTAGAGTTGGCCGGCCGGTTAAACTAAGCGATCGGGGGAGAAGGGCCCTAGTCGGGGATGTGACCAAGAACCCGATGTTCACTCTGTCTACAGCATTCCTGTGTGGAGAGAGGAGAACCTTCCAGAAGAACAACCATCTCTGCAGCAATCCACCAATCAGGCCTGTATGGTAGAGTGGCCAGACAGAAGCCACTCCTTAATAAAAAGCACATGGCAGCCCGTCTGGAGTTTGCCAAAATGCACCTGAAGGACTCTCAGACCATGAGAAACAAAATTCTCTGATCTGATGAGATAAAGATTGAACTCTTTGGTGTGAATGCCAGGTGTCATGTGTGGAGGAAACCAGGCACCGCTCATCACCAGGCCAATACCATCCCAACAGTGAAGCATTGTTGTGGCAGCATCATGCTGTGGGGATGTTTTTCAGTGGCAGGAACTGGGAGACTAGTCAGAACAGAGGGAAAGATGAATGCAGCAATGTACAGAGACATCCTGGATGAAAACCTGCTCCAGAGTGCTCTTGACCTCAGACTGGGGCGACGGTTCATCTTTCAGCAGGACAACGACCCTAAGAACACAGCCAAGATATCAAAGGTGTGGCTTCAGGACAAATCTGTGAATGTCTTTGAGTGGCCCAGCCAGAGCCCAGACTTGAGTCCGATTGAACATCTCTGGAGAGATCTGAAAATGGCTGTGCACCGACACTTCTCATCCAACCTGATGGAGCTTGAGAGGTGCTGCAAAGAGGAATGGGCGAAACTGCCAAAAGATAGGTGTGCCAAGCTTGTGGTATATTCAAAAAGACTTATTCATAAGTATTGAGCAAAGGCTGTGAATACTTATGTACATGTGATTTCTTATTTTTTTTATGTTGAATAAATTAGCAAAAATCTCAAAAAAAAAAACAAAAAAAAACTTTTTTCACGTTATCATTACGGGGTATTTTGTGAAGAATTTTGAGGGAAGAAAGTAATTTATTCCATTTTGGAATAAGGCTGTAACATAACAAAATGTGGAAAAAGTGAAGCGCTGTGAATACTTTCTGGATGCACTGTACATGCAGGGGAGTCTGGTGCGATGGGCAGGGACGGATAATGAGCATGCGACACAGAGCGGTGTGGCGGGGAACCATACTACAGGTAAGGTCACTGCACCTGTTGGGTCCCCTCCTCCTCCTCTCTTTCCAGTTTCTCCAGCTCTTTTTTAGCCTGTTGCAGTCTCCTCTGTATGGACTGATTCTCCTGTCAATAACAGTCACATTCAATCTATGGCGGCTAAGCAACGATCCCACTGCCTACCTCGGGTACATGAAGACATGCAAAGGGGCTTACTCTAGATCAGGCATTCCCAACCTCGGTCCTCAGGGCACACTAACAGGCCAGGTTTTAGTGATATCCATGCTTGAGCACAGGTGACGTCATTTTGATTTAATCATCTATACTGAAGCCTGGATATCACTGAAACCTGCCCTGTTGGTGTGCCTCAAGGACCAAGGTTGGGAATACGTGTTCTAGATGAACAAATCACTGGAAGATTAATATCGTACTCGCCATGATTCAATTAGGACTTTTGTTAAGTTGGATTTATTTGGCATCAGTAAAAAAAAAAAAAAAAAAAAAAAAGCTACACAATTCAGGTTGTACATTTAAAACAAAAAATAAAAAATGGCTGAGAACTAAAAGATATCGCTAATCCAAATCAGATCAGACAGATTGGCTGTGCAATACAGTAATACTATACAATTGAGGACATTGCTCTTACCGCGGATTATTTCTAGATTTAAGATACACCCAATTGTATATAGAACTAATTTTGTTAAAATAACTTTGAATATCCTGGTCATTAAATCTGAAATATTATTTTTTTAAGAAAAGAACATTCAACTGTTAACTTTGTAAGAGTCTGTCACAAAATCACCCTAACGTACTAGCTCATGGAAAACAAGAATTATGGTAGACTGGGTGTAGTATGAGTAGCCGGCCATCGGTATCCCGGCGCCCGGATCCTGACCACCGGCATGCCGGCAGCGGGGCGAGCGCAAATGAGCCCCTTGCCGGCTCACCACGCTATTTATTCTACCTTCAGGGGGGGTCGTGGACCCCCAAGAGGGAGAACAGGTGTCGGTATGCCGTTGCCGGTATTCTGAGCATCGGGATCCCAACATCCGGCATACAGAATACCACCTGGTAGACTTACCACGGTTAACTCCGTTTCTTCAAGGTCCCCAGGACTGACATGGGGTATAGGTGGTTGGATAAGAATCGGGCACCAAACAGATTTTGAGCTCCCAGAATGCTTCAGTACAACCTCCCCTATAACCCCGCCTCCCGGCCAAGGGAAGTCCATTTTGTCAGCAAGCCCAAGGCAGGAGCAGAATTAAGCGTGAAGAAGACCTGTACATACGAGAAACACACACTACCATACCAGAAGGAAGGAGTTCGTTAAAGATTCTCAAATTAGGTGCATCAGGGTGGGCACCCTGTGGATCTCAAAGAAACATAGTTAAACAAGGTAAGTCTACCTTGTTTTCTTCTTCAGAGTCCACAGGATTGACATGGAGATGTCCGAAAGCAGAATTTAAGGGAGGGAACGCTCCTGATTTGACAGGAGAATCTGACGCCAAACGCAGCATCCTGAGAGGCAAAGGTATCAAATGCATAATGTCTTAGAAACGTATTGATAGATGACCATGTGGCTGCCTTACAGAGTTGTTCAGCTGAGGCACCACGGTGGGCTGCCCATGAGGGACCAACTGAGCATGTAGAATGAGCAGACACATTATCGGGGATAGGGAGAAGCTCGAGAGTAGGCTTCTGAGATAGTCATCCGGAGCCATCTTGCCAGTGTTGGCTTATTAGAAGGCCATCCTCTCTTATGGAATCCATATAGGACAAAGAGCATCTGTTCTCCTAATGTCACTGGTACGATTCACGTAGATCCTTAGTGCACAAACTACGTCCAATGATGCATCTCCCACAGTGAGGTCCGGCAATTGGAAGGCCAGAACTACTATTTGTTCATTAAGGTGAAGTTTAAAGACCACCTTAGGAAGATAACCAGACCTGGTTCTGAGAACTGCTCTGTCTGGATGAAAGACCAGAAATAGGGGACGACAGGAAAGTGCCCCTAAATCTGATACTCTCCTAGCTGAAGCTATTGCCAGTAGAAATAGCGTTTTAGCTGTCATCCACTTGAGATCTACCAGGTGCAATGGTTCAAATGGAGGAACTTGAAGAGCCTTGAAAACTAGTCCTAGATCCCAAGGAGTGGTTGGAGGTGCTAAAGTAGGCTGGATGTGAAGCACTCCGTAAAAGAAAGTGCGAACATCCTGTAGAATTGCTCATAACTTCTGGCAGCACACCCATTTGAAACATGTCAGATCCGGTAATAGATGCAGGCTGAGGATGGTTTCCTTGCCTGAAGCATTGTTTGAATTACCTCATGAAAATCCTTTTGCCTTTAGGACGGATGACTAAAGAGCCACTCAGTCAATGACAGACGATCCAGGTGGGAGTAGGGAAAGGGACCTTGAATCAATAGATCTGGTCGTTGAGGCAGCAGCAATGGTTTGTCCGCTGATAGCTAAGGCTTGGCCCAGACGCAGTTGGTACATAGATCTGCAGAGGCTATCAATATCACAACGCCGTTTTCCTGTTTGAACTTGCAAATCACCCTGGGCAACAGGGAGATTGGCAGAAAGACATGTCAGTCAAAATTTCCATCTTACTGACAAGAGCATCCACGAAGATGTCCTGGATCTATATACTGGGACCTTGTTGATCTGACATGAAGTTTTGAGATCCACTTCCGGCAGTGCCCATTTGTCTACCAGAATCTGGAAGACTTCTGGGTTTAAGGCCCATTCGCCTACATGCATATCGTGCTGGCTGAGGAAGTCTGCTTCCCAATTTAGGACTCCTGGTATGAACACCACGGACATTGCTGGATGATTGCGTTCTGCCCACCTGAGGATGCGGCCTACTGCCTTCATTGCTATCCGGCTGTGAGTGCCTCAGTGGCTACTGCAGTGGCATCGTCCGATTGGATATGAATCGGTCTGCCATGAAGTATTCCCTTGCCAGAGTGAATGCTATGTAGATGGCCCGAAGCTCCAGGACACTGATTGACAGACCAATGTCTTCCTTGGTCCAATGGCCCTGAAGAGTATTGACCTGTTACTGCTTCCCCAGCCTCCGATACTATCGTCCGTTGCCAGGAGAACCCAGTCAGATCCAGAAGGGTCGACCCCTGTCTAGATGGGACGCTTGTAGCCACCTAGGATTGTGCCAGGATAAGCTGGTCGTCCAGGTATGGGAATCTCCGTATCCCCTGGCAACGAAGCCGAGCTGCCATCACCACCATGATTTTGTTGAACACCTGAGGAGCCGTAGTAAGTCCGAAGGGTAGTGACTGAAATTGGAAATGCTAGAGGATCGCAAACCTGAGATAGCGCTGATGGGAGAGTGCTATTGGTACTTGCCGGTAGGCATCTTGACCACTTGAAAATCTTCGGGTGTGTGTGTGTATACACGAGATATATATATATATATATATATATATATATATATATTTGGTCAGAGCTTTGAGACTTAGAATAGGCCAATGAGACATATGGGGCTTAGGAACCAGGAAAAGGGTAGAGGCTCAGTCCTCGATGTACCGAGGAAACCGGTATCATCACTCGATTGCAGTAAGGTCTGAATCACTTTTTGATTAGCATTGGCCTTGAGTGAATCTAAAGGTGGGCTGATGCAAAAGAACTGCTGGGAGGGTCACTTCATGAAGGTGAAGGTGTAACCCTGAGAAACCACTTCTTGCACCCAAGTATCTGTGGAGGACTGACACCATACCTGTGCAAACTGCAAAAGTCAGCCTCCCACCTTGGGGTCCCCCAGGTGGAGGCCCACGCAGTCATGCGGAGGGTTTGTCTTCAGATTTGTAAAACTGGACGTCTGGCTGCCCAGGCCTGTCTGGCTTTAGGCTTAATGGTTTTAGTTGATTGAAACTGTCTGGAATAAGCCTGTCCTTTTGCTTTGCCCTGGGACCAAAAGGACCGGAAAGCAGAGGATTTTGATTTCAAAGTTGACGCAGAGGGCAGAAACGCTGATTTAGAAGCTGCTAAGGTGGCCACTATTTTGTCCAATTCTGTTCCAAACAGAAAATCTCCAGCAAAACGTAGGGATTCCAATGCCTTCTTAGATTCCGAATCCGCCTTAAAGGGTCATAGCCACACTGCGCGGCAGGCTACTACTGAGCTAGCTGAAGCTTGGGAAGCTAGTAGGCCGCTTCTTCCAAATAGGCAGCTGCTTGCCTTATATTTGTTATATGGGTTTGCTGTTCTCTCGTGGCGTGCACAGAGAGACTATCCTCTAATGCGTCCACCCAGCCTGCAACAGCCTTGGCCACCCATGCTGATGCCCTAGCTGGTCTTGTAATTGCCCCTGTAAGCAAAAAAAATGATTTAGGACAGGTTTCAACTTTTCTGTCAGGTCTTTCTAAAAGGGCCCTACACACTGGCCGATAGGCCGCCGAGGTGCCAGATGGCAGACTCGGCGGCAAGGGAAGTTTCTTCACTCCCCCGTCACCATAGCCCTGCATGATAATAATGGACGATATTGTCCATATTGGCTTGCAGGCATAAATGAGCCGGCACCAACGATGAACGAGCGCGGGGCCGCACATTGTTCATCGTTGGTGCATACACACTGAAAGATATAAATGATATATGAACGAGATTGTTTATATCTTTCAGTGTAATCGGCCAGTGTGTAGGGCCCTTAAGAAGACGTTGATGGTATAGACTATGTAGAAGTGCGCACTAGACGTGCCACATGAGCATCAACTGTGGGAGGTACTTCCCATATATCACATTCTACCGGTGGTAGAGGGTAAAATAAATAAGAATTTACTCACCGGTAATTCTATTTCTCGTAGTCCGTAGTGGATGCTGGGGACTCCGTAAGGACCATGGGGAATAGACGGCTCCGCAGGAGACTGGGCACACTAAAAGAAAGATTTGGTACTACCTGGTGTGCACTGGCTCCTCCCTCTATGCCCCTCCTCCAGACCTCAGTTAGGATACTGTGCCCGGAAGAGCTGACACAATAAGGAAAGGATTTTGAATCCCGGGTAAGACTCATACCAGCCACACCAATCACACCGTATAACTCGTGATATTTTACCCAGTTAACAGTATGAACATAACAGAGCCTCTCAACAGATGGCTCAACAATATAACCCTTTAGTTAGGCAATAACTATATACAAGTATTGCAGACAATCCGCACTTGGGATGGGCGCCCAGCATCCACTACGGACTACGAGAAATAGAATTACCGGTTAGTAAATTCTTATTTTCTCTGACGTCCTAGTGGATGCTGGGGACTCCGTAAGGACCATGGGGATTATACCAGAGCTCCCAAACGGGCGGGAGAGTGCGGATGACTCTGCAGCACCGAATGAGAGAACTCAAAGTCCTCCTCAGCCAGGATATAAAATTTGTAGAATTTAGCAAACGTGTTTGCCCCTGACCAAGTAGCAGCTCGGCAAAGTTGTAAAGCCGAGACCCCTCGGGCAGCCGCCCAAGATGAGCCCACCTTCCTCGTGGAATGGGCTTTTACTGATTTAGGATGCGGCAAACCAGCCGCAGAATGCGCCAGCTGAATTGTGCTACAAATCCAGCGAGCAACAGTCTGCTTAGAAGCAGGAGCACCTATTTTGTTGGGTGCATACAGGATAAAAAGCGAGTCAGTTTTCCTGACTCCAGCCGTCCTGGAAACATACATTTTCAAGGCCCTGACTACGTCCAGTAACTTGGAATCCTCCAAGTCCTTAGTAGCCGCAGGCACTACAATAGGTTGGTTCAAGTGAAAAGCTGATACCACCTTAGGGAGAAACTGGGGACGAGTCCTCAATTCTGCCCTATCCATATGGAAAATCAGATAAGGGCTTTTACACGACAAAGCCGCCAATTCTGACACACGCCTGGCCGAAGCCAAGGCCAATAACATGACCACTTTCCACGTGAGATATTTGAGATCCATGGTTTTAAGTGGTTCAAACCAATGTGATTTTAGGAAACTCAACACCACATTGAGATCCCAAGGTGCCACAGGAGGCACAAAAGGGGGCTGAATATGAAGCACTCCCTTTACAAAAGTCTGAACTTCAGGCAGTGAAGCCAGTTCTTTCTGGAAGAAAATCGACAGAGCCGAAATCTGGACCTTAATGGAACCCAATTTTAGGCCCATAGTCACTCCTGACTGTAGGAAGTGCAGAAAACGACCCAGCTGAAATTCCTCTGTGGGGGCCTTCCTGGCCTCACACCACGCAACATATTTTCGCTAAATGCGGTGATAATGGTTTGCGGTTACTTCTTTCCTGGCTTTTATCAGCGTAGGAATGACTTCCTCCGGAATGCCCTTTTCCTTTAGGATCCGGAATTCAACCGCCATGCCATCAAACGCAGCCGCGGTAAGTCTTGGAACAGACAGGGTCCCTGCTGTAGCAGATCCTGTCTGAGCGGTAGAGGCCATGGGTCCTCTGATAACATTTCTTGAAGTTCCGGGTACCAAGCTCTTCTTGGCCAATCCGGAACCACGAGTATCGTTCTTACTCCTCGCCTTCTTATTATTCTCAGTACCTTTGGTATGAGGGGCAGAGGAGGGAACACATAGACCGACTGGTACACCCACGGTGTCACTAGCGCGTCCACAGCTATCGCCTGAGGGTCCCTTGACCTGGCGCAATGTCTCTTTAGCTTTTTGTTGAGGCGGGACGCCATCATGTCCACCTGTGGCCTTTCCCAACGGTTTACCAACAGTAGGAAGACTTCTGGATGAAGTCCCCACTCTCCCGGGTGTAGGTCGTGTCTGCTGAGGAAGTCTGCTTCCCAGTTGTCCACTCCCGGAATGAACACTGCCGACAGTGCTATTATGTGATTTTCCGCCCATCGGAGAATCCTTGCGGCTTCTGCCATCGCCATCCTGCTTCTTGTGCCGCCCTGTCGGTTTACATGGGCGACTGCCGTGATGTTGTCTGACTGGATCAGTACCGGCTGGTTTTGAAGCAGGGGTTTTGCCTGACTTAGGGCATTGTAAATGGCCCTTAGTTCCAGAATATTTATGTGCAGGGAAGTCTCATGACTTGACCATAGTCCTTGGAAGTTTCTTCCCTGTGTGACTGCTCCCCAGCCTCGAAGGCTGGCATCCGTGGTCACCAGGACCCAGTCCTGTATGCCGAATCTGCGGCCCTCTAGAAGATGAGCACTCTGCAGCCACCACAGTAGAGACACCCTGGTCCTTGGAGACAGGGTTATCAGACGATGCATCTGAAGATGCGATCCCGACCACTTGTCCAAGAGGTCCCACTGGAAGGTCCTTGCATGGAACCTGCCGAATGGAATTGCTTCGTATGAAGCCACCATTTTTCCCAGGACTCGTGTGCAGTGATGCACCGATACCCGTTTTGGTTTTAGGAGGTCTCTGACTAGAGATGACAGCTCCTTGGCTTTCTCCTGCGGGAGAAACACTTTTTTCTGTTCTGTGTCCAGAATCATCCCCAGGAACAGTAAGCGTGTGGAAGGAACCAGTTGTGACTTTGGGATGTTTAGAATCCAGCCATGCTGTTGTAGCACTTCCCGAGATAGTGCTACTCCGACCAGTAACTGCTCCCTGGACCTCGCCTTTATTAGGAGATCGTCCAAGTACGGGATAATTAAAACTCCCTTTTTTCGAAGGAGTATCATCATTTCTGCCATTACCTTGGTAAACACCCTCGGTGCCGTGGACAGTCCAAACGGTAGTGTCTGGAATTGGTAATGACAATCCTGTACCACAAATCTGAGGTACTCCTGGTGAGGAAGGTAAATTGGGACATGCAGGTAAGCATCCTTGATGTCCAGGGATACCATGTAATCCCCCTCGTCCAGGCTTGCAATAACCGCCCTGAGCGATTCCATCTTGAACTTTGATTTTTTTTATGTATGTGTTCAAGGATTTCAAATTTAAAATGGGTCTCACCGAACCGTCCGGTTTCGGTACCACAAACAGTGTGGAATAGTAACCCCGTCCTTGTTGAAGTAGGGGTACTTTTACTATCACCTGCTGGGAATACAGCTTGTGAATTGCCTCTAGTACAGCCTCCCTGCTCGAGGGAATTGTCGGTAAGGCCGATTTGAGGAAACGGCGGGGGGGAGTTGCCTCGAATTCCAGCTTGTACCCCTGAGATACTACTTGAAGGATCCAGGGATCCACCCGTGAGCGAACCCACTGATCGCTGAAATTTTTGAGGCGGCCCCCCACCGTACCTGGCTCCGCCTGTGGAGCCCCACCGTCATGCGGCGGATTTGGAAGAAGCGGGGGAGGACTTTTGTTCCTGGGAACCTGCTGCGTGGTGCAGTTTCTTCCCTCTTCCTCTGCCTCTAGACAGAAAGGACCCGCCTTTTCCCCGTCTGTTTTTCTGGGTTCGAAAGGACTGCACCTGATAGTACGGCGCTTTCTTAGGCTGTGAGGGGACATGGGGTAAAAATGCTGACTTCCCAGCTGTTGCTGTGGAAACAAGGTCTGAGAGACCATCCCCGAATAACTCCTCACCCTTATAAGGCAAAACTTCCATGTGCCTTTTAGAATCTGCATCCCCTGTCCACTGCCGAGTCCATAAGCCTCTCTTAGCAGAAATGGACAATGCACTTATTCTAGATGCCAGCCGGCAGATCTCCCTCTGTGCATCTCTCATGTACAAGACTGAGTCTTTTATATGCTCTATGGTAAGCAATATAGTGTCCCTGTCCAGGGTGTCAATATTTTCTGACAGGGAATCTGACCTAGCAGCAGCAGCACTGCACATCCACGCTGAAGCAATAGCTGGTCTCAGTATAACACCAGTGTGTGTATATATAGACTTTAGGATAGCCTCCTGCTTTCTATCAGCAGGTTCCTTTAGGGCGGCCGTATCCGGAGACGGTAGTGCCACCTTTTTAGACAAACGTGTGAGCGCTTTATCCACTCTAGGGGGAGTTTCCCAACGTGACCTATCCTCTGGCGAGAAAGGGAACGCCATTAGTAATTTTTTTGAAATCACCAATTTCTTATCAGTGAAAGCCCACGCTTCTTCACACACTTCATTTAATTCTTCAGATGGGGGAAAAACTATTGGTAGTTTTTTCTCCCCAAACATAATACCCTTTTTTGAGGTACCTGGGTTTATATCAGAAAGGTGTAAAACCTCTTTCATTGCCTCAATCATGCCACGAATGGCCCTAGTGGACATTAAATTTGACTCATCGTCGTCGACACTGGTATCAGTATCCGTGTCGACATCTGAGGTAGTGGGCGTTTTAGAGCCCCTGATGGCCATTGAATTGCCTGGGCAGGCACGGGCTGAGAAGCCGGCTGTCCCGTATTTGGCCTGTCGTCAAATTTTTTATGTAAGGAGTCGACACTTGCACGTAATTCCTTCCATAAGTCCATCCACTCAGGTGTCTGCCCCGCAGGGGGACACATCACATTTATAGGCATCTGCTCCGCCTCCACATAAGTCTCCTCATCAAACATGTCGACACAGCCGTACCGACACACCGCACACACACACAGGGAATGCTCTTAAAGGAGACAGGACCCCACAAAAGCCCTTTGGGGAGACAGAGATAGAGTATGCCAGCACACAACAGAGCGCTATATAATGCAGGGACTAACTGAATTATGTCCCCTATAGCTGCTATAATATTTACTGCGCCTCAAATCTGTGCCCCCCCTCTCTTTTTTACCCTTTTCTGTAGTGTAGACTGCAGGGGAGAGTCAGGGAGCTTCCTTCCAGCGGAACTGTGAGGGAATAATGGCGCCAGTGTGCTGAGGGAGATGGCTCCGCCCCTTTTTCGGCAGACTTTTCTCCCGCTTTTTTCTGTATTCTGGCAGGGGTAATTACCACATATATAGCCTCTGGGGCTATATATTGTGGTTATTTTGCCAGCCAAGGTGATATTATTGCTGCTCAGGGCGCCCCCCCCCCCCCAGCGCCCTGCACCCTCAGTGACCGGAGTGTGAAGTGTGTATGAGGAGCAATGGCGCACAGCTGCAGTGCTGTGCGCTACCTTGGTGAAGACTGAAGTCTTCTGCCGCCGATTTTCCGGACCATCTTCTTGCTTCTGGCTCTGTAAGGGGGACGGCGGCGCGGCTCCGGGAACGAACACCAAGGACGGGTCCTGCGGTCGATCCCTCTGGAGCTAATGGTGTCCAGTAGCCTAAGAAGCCCAAGCTAGCTGCAAGCAGGTAGGTTCGCTTCTTCTCCCCTTAGTCCCTCGTTGCAGTGAGCCTGTTGCCAGCAGGTCTCACTGTAAAATAAAAAACCTAATATATACTTTCTTTCTAGGAGCTCAGGAGAGCCCCTAGTGTGCATACAACCTCGGCCGGACACAATCTAACTGAGGCTTGGAGGAGGGTCATAGTGGGAGGAGCCAGTGCACACCAGGTGACCTAAAGCTTTCTTTAGTTGTGCCCAGTCTCCTGCGGAGCCGCTATTCCCCATGGTCCTTACGGAGTCCCCAGCATCCACTAGGACGTCAGAGAAAAGCTATTTTATTTTGCAATTTAAACCTCTTATTTGGAGCAGCCGCTGCTTCCGGCATAATTTCAGCAAGCTTATCTGATTGCGGGAATTCAGCTTCCACTATTTTTTGTTGTTCTTCTATTGCCAATATGGACTTAACCGCATGAATGAATGCAGGCAGGTCTCAGATTCTGAAATCTGTGTAGATTATGAGGATGGTGCCGCATGTCTACGTGCTTTCCCTTCCACAGACTTGTCTGCCTGTAACAACTGTTGAAAGGCCACAGAGGTCTGAGCCAAATTCTGGACTGATTGTGAGAACACATCTCCCCATGGAGGCTGTGGAGAAAACCCCATAGCTGGAGGTATCGCAGGTGTAGCCAAGCAATCCGCTATACATGTCAAAACCTGCGCAAAAGAAGCCACCCAAGGTGGTTCCTGTACTTGTGCTGCTTCTGGGCTAGAAGCAAGTTGGTCAGTTTGATTTAGTTTAAAAACTTAATTTGAACACAGCTCATCCTGCACCAGGTCCTGAGAGGGAGGTGCAGTGCCGCCTTGTTACCTTTACCTGTCATGGACTTCGTAACACTAGAATCACACAATCAGTGTAACTTAAGCAGTAATGTGACAGCCTTCACGTAAAGTAAGTAGACATTAAGTACAATAGAAAAAAAAAAACCCCCACACCTTTTCCGTCCCTTTCCAACCTTAAAGGCTGGTGCGAAAAGAGCGGACAGAAAATAGGCTTTGAATTACCTACCAGTAAATTCTTTTCTTTTCTCATAGTCCGTAGAGCAGAGGTTCTCAAACTCGGTCCTCAGGACCCCACACAGTGCATGTTTTGCAGGTCTCCTCACAGAATCACAAGTGAAATAATTCGCTCCACCTGTGGACCTTTTAAAATGTGTCAGTGAGTAATTAATACACCTGTGCACCTGCTGGGTTACCTGCAAAACATGCACTGTGTGGGCTCCCGAGGACCGAGTTTGAGAACCTTTGCCGTAAAGGATGCTGGGGACCACATTAGTACTATGGGGTATAGACGGGTCCACCAGGAGCCATTGGCACTTTAAGAGTTTAATAGTGTGGGCTGGCTCCTCACTCTATGCCCCTCCTACAAGACCCAATCTAGAAACTGTGCCCGAGGAGACGGACATATTCGAGAGAAGGATTACACACAGATAGTGGTGAGATTCACACCAGCTCACACATACAAGGCCAACCAAGCTAACGAGCTTTAAACTCAGTAACGGCTGAAAACATTACTTACCAAGTAACAACGCAGTACAGAACTAAGAACAAAGTCATACTGAACCAAAAAACCACTGCAAGATAAAGCGCTGGGCGGGCGCCCAGCATCCTCTACAGACTACGAGAAAAGGATTTACAGGTAGGTAATTAAAATCCTATTTTCTCTTACGTCCTAGAGGATGCTGGGGTCCACATTAGTACCATGGGGATGTACCAAAGCTCCCAGAACAGGAGAGAGCGCGCGGAGGCTCATGTAGAACGGATTGGCCTCTGCGGACCTGAAGTTTGGTCAAATTATCCTTGTAGAACTTAGCAAATGTTTTCAACCCTGACCAAGTAGCCGCTCTGCAAAGTTGTAAAGCAGACACACCCCAGGCAGCAGCCCAGGAAGAACCCACCTTATGAGTAGTGGGCTTTAACAGATTTTGGAAACGGCAATCCTGCTATAGAATATCCATGCTGGATAGTGAACCTGATCCAGCGAGAAATTGTATGCTTAGAAGCAGGACTCCCAAGTTTCTTGGGATCATACAGAACAAACAGAGAGTCCGATTTTCTGTGACGAGCAGTCCTCTTCACATAGATCTTCAAAGCCCTCACATCATCTAAGGACTTAGAGGAAATTGAGGAGTCAGTAGCCACTGGCAAAACAATAAGTTGGTTGATATGAAAAGCCGACACCTTCTTTGGAAGAAACTGCTGACGCGTCCTGAGCTCAGCTCTATCTTCATGGAAGATCAAGTAGGGGCTCTTACACTACAAAGCCCCCAACTCCGACACACTTCTAGCAGAAGCTAAGGCCAACAAAGCGACAGCCTTCCATGTGAGAAACTTGACCTCAACCTCCTGTAGAGGTTCGAACCAAGCCGATTGGAGGAACTGCAACACCACGTTAAGATCCCAGGGTGCCGCAGGTGGCACAAAGGGAGGCTGGATGTGCAGAACCCCTTTCAAGAAAGTCTGACCTAAAGGGAGGGAAGCTAACCGTTTCTGGAAGAAAATGGATAGGGCCGAAATCTGGACCTATATGGATCCCAACCTCAGGCTCATATCCACACCTGCTTGCAGGAAGAGGAGAAACTGTCCCAGTTGAAACTCCATCGTAGGAAACTTCTTGGATTCACACCAAGAGACTTACTTTTTCCAATTGCGATGGTAAGGTTTAGACGTTACTCCTTTCCTAGCCTGTATCAGGGTAGGAAAAACTTTGTTCAAAATGCCTTTCCGAGATAATATCTAGCGTTCAACCTCCATGCCGTCAAATGTAGCCGCGGTAAGTCTTTTTTTTCTCTATCGTCCTAGTGGATGCTGGGGTTCCTGAAAGGACCATGGGGAATAGCGGCTCCGCAGGAGACAGGGCACAAAAAGTAAAGCTTTAGGATCAGGTGGTGTGCACTGGCTCCTCCCCCTATGACCCTCCTCCAAGCCTCAGTTAGATTTTTGTGCCCGGCCGAGAAGGGTGCAATCTAGGTGGCTCTCCTAAAGAGCTGCTTAGAAAAGTTTAGCTTAGGTTTTTTATTTTACAGCGAGTCCTGCTGGCAACAGGATCACTGCAACGAGGGACTTAGGGGAGAAGAAGTGAACTCACCTGCGTGCAGGATGGATTGGCTTCTTGGCTACTGGACATTAGCTCCAGAGGGACGATCACAGGTACAGCCTGGATGGTCACCGGAGCCTCGCCGCCGGCCCCCTTGCAGATGCTGAAACGAGAAGAGGTCCAGAATCGGCGGCAGAAGACTCCTCAATCTTCTTAAGGTAGCGCACAGCACTGCAGCTGTGCGCCATTTTCCTCTCAGCACACTTCACACGGCAGTCACTGAGGGTGCAGGGCGCTGGGAGGGGGGCGCCCTGGGAGGCAAATGAAAACCTTTTTTGGCTAAAAATACCTCACATATAGCCTCCGGGGGCTATATGGAGATATTTAACCCCTGCCAGAATCCGTTAAGAGCGGGAGACGAGGCCGCCGAAAAAGGGGCGGGGCCTATCTCCTCAGCACACAGCGCCATTTTCCCTCACAGAAAGGCTGGAGGGAAGGCTCCCAGGCTCTCCCCTGCACTGCACTACAGAAACAGGGTTAAAACAGAGAGGGGGGGCACTAATTTGGCGTTAGAAATATATAAAAAAGATGCTATAAGGGAAAACACTTATATAAGGTTGTCCCTATATAATTATAGCGTTTTTGGTGTGTGCTGGCAAACTCTCCCTCTGTCTCTCCAAAGGGCTAGTAGGTCCTGTCCTCTATCAGAGCATTCCCTGTGTGTGTGCTGTGTGTCGGTACGTGTGTGTCGACATGTATGAGGACGATGTTGGTGAGGAGGCAGAGCAATTGCCTGTAATGGTGATGTCACTCTCTAGGGAGTCGACACCGGAATGGATGGCTTATTTAGGGAATTACGTGATAATGTCAACACGCGCCAAGGTCGGTTGACGACATGAGACGGCCGACAAACAATTAGTACCGGTCCAGACGTCTCAAAAACACCGTCAGGGGTTTAAAAAAAAAAAAAAAAAACGTATTCCTTATTAGGGCCACACGTTAAGGGCAATGAAGGAGGTGTTACATATTTCTGATACTACAAGTACCACAAAAGAGGGTATTATGTGGGATGTGAAAAAACTACCGTAGTTTTTCCTGAATCAGATAAATTAAATGGTGTGTGATGATGCGTGGGTTCCCCCCGATAGAAAATATGGGCGGTATACCCTTTCCCGCCAGAAGTTAGGGCGCGTTGGGAAACACCCCTTAGGGTGGATAAGGCGCTCACACGCTTATCAGAACAAGTGGCGGTACCGTCTATAGATAGGGCCGTCCTCAAGGAGCCAGCTGACAGGAGGCTGGAAAAATATCATAAAAAGTATATACACACATACTGGTGTTATACTGCGACCAGCGATCGCCTCAGCCTGGATGTGCAGAGCTGGGGTGGCTTGGTCGGATTCCCTGACTAAAAATATTGATACCCTTGACAGGGACAGTATTTTATTGACTATAGAGCATTTAAAGGATGTATTTCTATATATGCGAGATGCACAGAGGGATATTTGCACTCTGGCATCAAGAGTAAGTGCGATGTCCATATCTGCCAGAAGATGTTTATGGACACGACAGTGGTCAGGTGATGCAGATTCCAAACGGCACAAAGGTGTATTGCCGTATAAAGGAAGAGGAGTTATTTGGGGTCGGTCCATCGGACCTGGTGGCCACGGCAACTGCTGGAAAATCCACCGTTTTTACCCTAAGTCACATCTCTGCAGAAAAAGACACCGTCTTTTCAGCTTCAGTCCTTTCGTCCCTATAAGAGTCATATCTGCCCAGGGATAGAGGAAAGGGAAGAAGACTGCAGCAGGCAGCCCATTCCCAGGAACAGAAGCGTTCCAACCCTTCTGACAAGCTCTCAGCATGACGCTGAGACCGTACAGGACCCCTGGATCCTACAAGTAGTATCCCAGGGGTACAGTTTGGAATGTCGAGACGTTTCCCCTGCGCAGGCTCCTGAAGGCTGCTTTACCAAGGTCTCCCTCCGACAAGGAGGCAGTATGGGAAAAAATTCACGAGCTGTATTCCCAGCAGGTGATAATTAAATTACCCCTCCTACAACAAGAAAAGGGGTATTATTCCACACTATATTGTGGTACTGAAGCCAGAAGGCTAGGTGAGACCTATTCTAAATCTAAAAAAATTTGAACACTTACAAAGGTTCAAATCAAGATGGAGTCACTCAGAGCAGTGATAACGAACCGGGAAGAAGGGGACTATCTGGTGTCCCGAGACATCAGGGATGCTTACCTCCATGTCCCAAATTTGCCCTTATCACTAAGGGTACCTCAGGTTCGTGGTACAGAACTGTCACTATCAGTTTCAGACGCTGCCGTTTGGATTGTCTACGGCACCCCGGGTCTTTACCAAGGTAATGGCCGAAATGATGGTTCTTCTTCGAAGAAAAGGCATCTTAATTATCCCTTACTTGGACGATCTCCTGATAAGGGCAAAGTCCAGGGAACAGTTGGAGGTCGGAGTAGCACTATCTCGGATACTGTTACAACAGCAGGGGTGGATTCTAAAGATTCCAAAATCGCAGCTGATCCCGACAACAAGTCTCCTGTCCTTAGGGATGATTCTTGACACAGTCCAGAAAAAGGTGTTTCTCCCGGAAGAGAAAGCCAGGGAGTTATCCGAGCTAGTCAGGAACCTCCTAAAATCAGTGCATCATTGCACAAGGGCCATGGTAAAAAAATGGTGACTTCCTTCGAAGCAATTCCAGTCGGCAGATTTCATGCAAGAACTTTTCAGTGGGATCTGCTGGACAAATGGTCCGGATCGCATCTTCAGATGCATCAGCGGATAACCCTATATCCAAGGACAAGGGTGTCTCTCCTGTGGTGGTTACAGAGTGCTCATCTTCTAGAGGGCCGCAGATTCGGCATTCAGTTTTGGATGTTGGTGACCACGGAGGCCAGCCCGAGAGGCTGGGGAGCAGTCACACAAGGAAAAAATTTCCAGGGAGTGTGATCAAGTCTGGAGATTTTTCTCCACATAAATATAGCTAAGGGTAAAATTATAATGCTCTAAGCTTAGCAAGACCTCTGCTTCAAGGTCAGCCGGTATTGATCCAGTGGGATAAAACATCACGGCAGTCGCCCACGTAAATAGACAGGGCGGCACAAGAAGCAGGAGGGCAGTGGCAAAAACTGCAAGGACTTTTCGCTGGGCGGAAAATCATGTGATAGCACTGTCAGCAGTGTTTCATTCCGGGAATGGAAACTGGGAAGCAGACTTCCTCAGTAGGCACGACCTCCACCCGGCAGAGTGGGAACTTCATGGGGAAGTTTTCCACATAATTGTAAACCGTTGGGAATTACCAAAGGTGGACATGATGGCGTCCCGTCTGAACAAAAAACGGGACAGGTATTGCGCCAGGTTAAGAGACCCTCAGGCAATAGCTGTGGACGTTCTGGTAACACCGTGGGTGTACCAGTCGGTGTATGTGTTCCATCCTCTGCTTTTCATACCTAAGGTACTGAGAATTATAAGACGTAGAGGAGTAAGAACTATACTCATGGCTCCGGATTGGCCAAGAAGGACTTGGTACCCGGAACTTCAAGAGATGCTCACAGAGGACTTATGGCCTCTGCCGCTAAGAAGGGACTTGTTTCAGCAAGTACCATGTCTGTTCCAAGACTTACCGCAGCTGCGTTTGACGGCATGGCGGTGGAACGCCGGATCCTAAGGGAAAAGGCATTCAGGAAGAGGTCATTCCTACCCTGGTCAAAGCCAGAAAGGAGGTGACCGCACAACATTATCACCACATATGGCGAAAATATGTTGCGTGGTGTGAGGCCACTGACCAACAGAATAACAGGTGGCGCTTGACAATCAAATGAATTTAAAAAACATTTATTTATATACAATAATTAAAGTTACAACACACTCCCGGGAGAAATGAAATAATAAGACAATTTCACAATAATAAAAACTTCACAATAGTAAAAAACTGTGCACTGTAAAGAAGCTTCTTGTTCAATTCCTCAGGGAGCTATTTATGATCTATGAACTTAAATGCACGTGTTTATAAAAATATATAACTGTACCTGAAGGATTAACACTATGTTTGATACAGTGTAATACAAAACACATTTAGAGTATAGAATTTATATCTGTGAATGATATGTGTATTAATATGGTAACATATCATAAGTCACTCACGTCTTGGTGTGCCATAAGGTGCTGAATACGTCACAGATCCATAAAAAATTGATAATTTCTTATGAAGGTGAATAGGTATGTTTCCTCCGCTGGGCAGGAGCCTGTGATTTCCTTGCTCCCTGGTGTCGTCCCGCTGTACTGACAGAGACCCACACCAGTGCCACAGCGTGTGAGGTGATGCTGCGCCGTTGAGTGTGCCTAGACAGGCCGTGCAGGTAGATCTGTAAACCTCCGGTACCTCCGCCCTTGCAGACAGGAGGCTGTGGTTCTGGTTTTTCCGGAGTGCACCGGTCTGCACTGGGCAGGAGCCTGTGTTGACCTTGTTCCCTGGTGTCGTCTCGCTGTTCTATTAGAGACGCGTACCAGAGCCTAAGCAGGTGTAATGATGCTGCACCGTGGTGTGTGCCTGAAATGGCCGTGCAGGTGGATTGTACTGCCTCCGATACCTCCGCACTTGCAGATAGGAGGCTGTGTAAGCTGGTTTTCCGGAGGTCACCGGTCTGCGCCGGACTGCAAGGGAACAACACCCGTCAATACTTCTTCCCCAGATGGCGTGGTCAGCCGTGGCAACGGGGATTTGAGAAGGGGTGCAGATGCAAATGCTCCCGATGATGGCACTATGAATGTGAGCTTCTCTGCACAAGTGTTGCGTGGGTGCAGCAGCTGATGAAGATGTGGGTCCTTGTGAGAACAACCTGTATCCTAACGCGTTTCAACGCCAGCAGGGCGTCTTTTTCTAAAGGCAGGTATGGTGTGAGGCCAGGAAGGCCCCACGAAGAAATTTCAACTCGGTCGATTCCTGCATTTCTTGCAAACAGGAGTGTCTATGAGCCTCAAATTGGGGTCCATTAAGGTTCAAATTTCGGCCCTGTCGATTTTTCTTCCAGAAAGAAGTGGCTTCAGTTCCTGAAGTCCAGAAGTTTGTCAAGGGAGTATTGCATATACAACCCCCTTTTGTGCCTCCAGTGGCACTGTGGAATCTCAACGTAGTTCTGGGATTCCTCAAAACACATTGGTTTAAAACCAGTCAAATCTGTGGATTTGAAGCATCTCACATGAAAAGTGACCATGCTCTTGGACCTGGCCTGGACCAGGCGAGTGTCAAATTGGTGGTTTTTTTCTCAAAAAAGCCCATATCTGTTTGTCCATTCGGACAGGGCAGAGCTGCGGACTCGTCCCCAGTTCTCTCCCTAAGGTGGTGTCAGTGTTTCACCTGAACCAGCTTATTGAGGTGTCTTGCGCCTACTAGGGACTTGGAGGACTCCAAGTTGCTAGATGTGGTCAGGGCCCTGAAAATATAGGTTCCAGGACGGCTGGAGTCAGGAAAACTGACTTGCTGTTATCCTGTATGCACCCAACAAACTGGGTGCTCTTGCTTTTAAGCAGACTTTTGCTAGTTGGATGTGTAATACAATTCAGCTTGCACATTCTGTGGCAGGCCTGCCACAGCCAAAATATGTAAATGCCCATTCCACAAGGAAGGTGGGCTCATCTTGGGCGGCTGCCCGAGGGGTCTCGGCTTTACAACTTTGCCGAGCGGTTATTTAGTCAGGGGCAAACACGTTTGTAAAATCCTACAAATTTGATACCCTGGCTAAGGAGGACCTGGAGTTCTCTCATTCGGTGCTGCAGAGTCATCCGCACTCTCCCGCCCGTTTGGGAGCTTTGGTATAATCCCCATGGTCCTTTCAGGAACCCCAGCATCCACTAGGACGATAGAGAAAATAAGAATTTACTTACCGATAATTCTATTTCTCGGAGTCCGTAGTGGATGCTGGGCGCCCATCCCAAGTGCGGATTATCTGCATTACTTGTACATAGTTACAAAAATCGGGTTATTATTGTTGTGAGCCATCTTTTCAGAGGCTCCGCTGTTATCATACTGTTAACTGGGTTCAGATCACAGGTTGTACAGTGTGATTGGTGTGGCTGGTATGAGTCTTACCCGGGATTCATAAATCCTTCCTTATTGTGTACGCTCGTCCGGGCACAGTACCTAACTGAGGCTTGGAGGAGGGTCATAGGGGGAGGAGCCAGTGCACACCACCTGATCCTAAAGCTTTACTTTTTGTGCCCTGTCTCCTGCGGAGCCGCTATTCCCCATGGTCCTTTCAGGAACCCCAGCATCCACTACGGACTCCGAGAAATAGAATTATCGGTAAGTAAATTCTTATTTTTTTTTATATATATAATTTTTATTGACAAGTGAAATATTGACAAGTCAAAATAAAATCAACATGCATTATATACGAGTGCCAGTGCGGGATATGTAAACAGTAAGAAATCTCGTAGTCAAAGTGTCTTTAAAGCATTTCCGTAGAGGCTCCTTTATAACCGGGGAAAGTGTTTGAATATAGGGTAGCCAAATTTGGAAGTATTTTTCAGTCAACCTATCTTTCTGTAAAGTAGTATTGGTCCAGTCTAGGTGAAAAAGATCAGAAATCCTGGGGTGTAGTAGTGAAATGGGAATGGGGTCAGGGGAGATCCATTGTGAGAGGATCGTCTTCTTAGTGGCAGCTGCCAGTTTAATTAATAAAATGCGCTGCCCTTTGGATAAACTATTGGTCGGGAGTTTCGGGTATAAACCCCAAAACGCCCATGTCTTAGTGATCGTAAATTTTAACTGCAGGTCATTTGTAACGTATGATTGGAGTGCCTGCCAGAGTGCTTGTACCCTAGGGAGGACCACAGACAATGCACAAGATCCGCTTCTGGTGTAGTGCACTTGAAACAGTGAGATGAAGGGGCGGCTCCTATAAGATACCTTAGCTTAGGGGTGACATAAGCTCTATGTAGAATTTTTTGATGCATTTCAGAATATGAGACTGAACCCAGTATCTTATCTAAGTATGCATTAGCCTCTAAAATCAATTTCACAGTGAGATCTGGGAATTCCAGCTTCCATTTCAGGAGACCCACTGAGCCAGTTTCTATGTTTAGTAAGGTGCTAGAATGAGAGTGTATAAATGCCGTAGGGAAATTACTATTCGTAGTGAGACAATGTTTTGTCCAGGGTATGGGAGTTGTCTTGTTGAGATAATAAAGATAGGACCCTCTGCACATAACTGCATGCTTGAAGAAAGGGAAATATTGGGATATGGAGAGATGGAAAATGTGCCATAATTTGTGAGAGTGTGAGTAAGTCCAAAGTCTCAGCGTTTAGAAAATGATGTATATATTTTAGTCCTCCGTCATACCAAGTCAGAAAATAGGAATTTACTTACCGATAATTCTATTTCTCGGAGTCCGTAGTGGATGCTGGGGTTCCTGAAAGGACCATGGGGAATAGCGGCTCCGCAGGAGACAGGGCACAAAAAGTAAAGCTTTAGGATCAGGTGGTGTGCACTGGCTCCTCCCCCTATGACCCTCCTCCAAGCCTCAGTTAGGATACTGTGCCCGGACGAGCGTACACAATAAGGAAGGATTTATGAATCCCGGGTAAGACTCATACCAGCCACACCAATCACACTGTACAACCTGTGATCTGAACCCAGTTAACAGTATGATAACAGCGGAGCCTCTGAAAGATGGCTCACAACAATAATAACCCGATTTTTGTAACTGTGTACAAGTATTGCAGATAATCCGCACTTGGGATGGGCGCCCAGCATCCACTACGGACTCCGAGAAATAGAATTATCGGTAAGTAAATTCTTATTTTCTCTATCGTCCTAGTGGATGCTGGGGTTCCTGAAAGGACCATGGGGATTATACCAAAGCTCCCAAACGGGCGGGAGAGTGCGGATGACTCTGCAGCACCGAATGAGAGAACTCCAGGTCCTCCTTAGCCAGGTTATCAAATTTGTAGGATTTTACAAACGTGTTTGCCCCTGACTAAATAGCCGCTCGGCAAAGTTGTAAAGCCGAGACCCCTCGGGCAGCCGCCCAAGATGAGCCCACCTTCCTTGTGGAATGGGCATTTACATATTTTGGCTGTGGCAGGCCTGCCACAGAATGTGCAAGCTGAATTGTATTACACATCCAACTAGCAAAAGTCTGCTTAGAAGCAAGAGCACCCAGTTTGTTGGGTGCATACAGGATAACAGCAAGTCAGTTTTCCTGACTCCAGCCGTCCTGGAACCTATATTTTCAGGGCCCTGACCACATCTAGCAACTTGGAGTCCTCCAAGTCCCTAGTAGGCGCAAGACACCACAATAAGCTGGTTCAGGTGAAACACTGACACCACCTTAGGGAGAGAACTGGGGACGAGTCCGCAGCTCTGCCCTGTCCGAATGGACAAACAGATATGGGCTTTTTTGAGAAAAAAAAAACCACCAATTTGACACTCGCCTGGTCCAGGCCAGGTCCAAGAGCATGTTCACTTTTCATGTGAGATGCTTCAAATCCACAGATTTGACTGGTTTTAAACCAATGTGTTTTGAGGAATCCCAGAACTACGTTGAGATCCCACAGTGCCACTGGAGGCACAAAAGGGGGTTGTATATGCAATACTCCCTTGACAAACTTCTGGACTTCAGGAACTGAAGCCAATTCTTTCTGGAAGAAAAATCGACAGGGCCGAAATTTGAACCTTAATGGACCCCAATTTGAGGCCCATAGACACTCCTGTTTGCAGGAAATGCAGGAATCGACCGAGTTGAAATTTCTTCGTGGGGCCTTCCTGGCCTCACACCACGCAACATATTTTCGCCACATGTGGTGATAATGTTGTGCGGTCACCTCCTTTCTGGCTTTGACCAGGGTAGGAATGACCTCTTCCTGAATGCCTTTTCCCTTAGGATCCGGCGTTCCACCGCCATGCCGTCAAACGCAGCTGCGGTAAGTCTTGGAACAGACATGGTACTTGCTGAAACAAGTCCCTTCTTAGCGGCAGAGGCCATAAGTCCTCTGTGAGCATCTCTTGAAGTTCCGGGTACCAAGTCCTTCTTGGCCAATCCGGAGCCATGAGTATAGTTCTTACTCCTCTACGTCTTATAATTCTCAGTACCTTAGGTATGAAAAGCAGAGGATGGAACACATACACCGACTGGTACACCCACGGTGTTACCAGAACGTCCACAGCTATTGCCTGAGGGTCTCTTAACCTGGCGCAATACCTGTCCCGTTTTTTGTTCAGACGGGACGCCATCATGTCCACCTTTGGTAATTCCCAACGGTTTACAATCATGTGGAAAACTTCCCCATGAAGTTCCCACTCTGCCGGGTGGAGGTCGTGCCTACTGAGGAAGTCTGCTTCCCAGTTTCCATTCCCGGAATGAAACACTGCTGACAGTGCTATCACATGATTTTCCGCCCAGCGAAAAGTCCTTGCAGTTTTTGCCACTGCCCTCCTGCTTCTTGTGCCGCCCTGTCTATTTACGTGGGCGACTGCCGTGATGTTTTATCCCACTGGATCAATACCGGCTGACCTTGAAGCAGAGGTCTTGCTAAGCTTAGAGCATTATAAATTTACCCTTAGCTATATTTATGTGGAGAAAAGTCTCCAGACTTGATCACACTCCCTGGAAATTTTTTCCTTGTGTGACTGCTCCCCAGCCTCTCGGGCTGGCCTCCGTGGTCACCAACATCCAAAACTGAATGCCGAATCTGCGGCCCTCTAGAAGATGAGCACTCTGTAACCACCACAGGAGAGACACCCTTGTCCTTGGATATAGGGTTATCCGCTGATGCATCTGAAGATGCGATCCGGACCATTTGTCCAGCAGATCCCACTGAAAAGTTCTTGCATGAAATCTGCCGACTGGAATTGCTTCGAAGGAAGTCACCATTTTTTTACCATGGCCCTTGTGCAATGATGCACTGATTTTAGGAGGTTCCTGACTAGCTCGGATAACTCCCTGGCTTTCTCTTCCGGGAGAAACACCTTTTTCTGGACTGTGTCCAGAATCATCCCTAAGCACAGGAGACTTGTTGTCGGGATAAGCTGCGATTTTGGAATATTTAGAATCCACCCCTGCTGTTGTAACAGTATCCGAGATAGTGCTACTCCGACCTCCAACTGTTCCCTGGACTTTGCCCTTATCAGGAGATCGTCCAAGTAAGGGATAATTAAGACGCCTTTTCTTCGAAGAAGAACCATCATTTCGGCCATTACCTTGGTAAAGACCCGGGGTGCCGTGGACAATCCAAACGGCAGCGTCTGAAACTGATAGTGACAGTTCTGTACCACGAACCTGAGGTACCCTTAGTGATAAGGGCAAATTTGGGACATGGAGGTAAGCATCCCTGATGTCTCGGGACACCATATAGTCCCCTTCTTCCCGGTTCGTTATCACTGCTCTGAGTGACTCCATCTTGATTTGAACCTTTGTAAGTGTTCAAATTTTTTTAGATTTAGAATAGGTCTCACCTAGCCTTCTGGCTTCAGTACCACAATATAGTGTGGAATAATACCCCTTTTCTTGTAGTAGGAGGGGTAATTTAATTATCACCTGCTGGGAATACAGCTTGTGAATTGTTTCCCATACTGCCTCCTTGTCGGAGGGAGACCTTGGTAAAGCAGACTTCAGGAGCCTGCGCAGGGGAAACGTCTCGACATTCCAATCTGTACCCCTGGGATACTACTTGTAGGATCCAGGGGTCCTGTACGGTCTCAGCGTCATGCTGAGAGCTTGTCAGAAGCGGTGGAACGCTTCTGTTCCTGGGAATGGGCTGCCTGCTGCAGTCTTCTTCCCTTTCCTCTATCCCTGGGCAGATATGACTCTTATAGGGACGAAAGGACTGAAGCTGAAAAGACGGTGTCTTTTTCTGCAGAGATGTGACTTAGGGTAAAAAACGGTGGATTTTCCAGCAGTTGCCGTGGCCACCAGGTCCGATGGACCGACCCCAAATAACTCCTCTTCCTTTATACGGCAATACACCTTTGTGCCGTTTGGAATCTGCATCACCTGACCACTGTCGTGTCCATAAACATCTTCTGGCAGATATGGACATCGCACTTACTCTTGATGCCAGAGTGCAAATATCCCTCTGTGCATCTCGCATATATAGAAATGCATCCTTTAAATGCTCTATAGTCAATAAAATACTGTCCCTGTCAAGGGTATCAATATTTTTAGTCAGGGAATCCGACCAAGCCACCCCAGCTCTGCACATCCAGGCTGAGGCGATCGCTGGTCGCAGTATAACACCAGTATGTGTGTATATACTTTTTATGATATTTTCCAGCCTCCTGTCAGCTGGCTCCTTGAGGACGGCCCTATCTATAGACGGTACCGCCACTTGTTCTGATAAGCGTGTGAGCGCCTTATCCACCCTAAGGGGTGTTTCCCAACGCGCCCTAACTTCTGGCGGGAAAGGGTATACCGCCCATATTTTCTATCGGGGGGAACCCACGCATCATCACACACTTCATTTAATTTATCTGATTCAGGAAAAACTACGGTAGTTTTTTTCACATCCCACATAATACCCTCTTTTGTGGTACTTGTAGTATCAGAAATATGTAACACCTTCATTGCCCTTAACGTGTGGCCCTAATAAGGAATACGTTTGTTTATTCACCGTCGACACTGGATTCAGTGTCCCTGTCTGTGTCTGTGTCGACCGACTAAAGTAAACGGGCGTTTTAAAACCCCTGACGGTGTTTTTTTTTGAGACGTCTGGACCGGTACTAATTGTTTGTCGGCCGTCTCATGTCGTCAACCGACCTTGCCGCGTGTTGACATTATCACGTAATTCCCTAAATAAGCCATCCATTCCGGTGTCGACTCCCTAGAGAGTGACATCACCATTACAGGCAATTGCTCCGCCTCCTCACCAACATCGTCCTCATACATGTCGACACACACGTACCGACACACAGCACACACACAGGGAATGCTCTGATAGAGGACAGGACCTACTAGCCCTTTGGAGAGACAGAGGGAGAGTTTGCCAGCACACACCAAAAACGCTATAATTATATAGGGACAACCTTATATAAGTGTTTTCCCTTATAGCATCTTTTTTTTTTTTTTTTATATGTCTAACGCCAAATTAGTGCCCCCCCTCTCAGTTTTAACCCTGTTTCTGTAGTGCAGTGCAGTGCAGGGGAGAGCCTGGGAGCCTTCCCTCCAGCCTTTCTGTGAGGGAAAATGGCGCTGTGTGCTGAGGAGATAGGCCCCGCCCCTTTTTCGGCGGCCTCGTCTCCCGCTCTTAACGGATTCTGGCAGGGGTTAAATATCTCCATATAGCCCCCGGAGGCTATATGTGAGGTATTTTTAGCCAAAAATAGGTTTTCATTGCCTCCCAGGGCGCCCCCCTTCCAGCGCCCTGCACCCTCAGTGACTGCCGTGTGAAGTGTGCTGAGAGGAAATGGCGCACAGCTGCAGTGCTGTGCGCTACCTTAAAAAGACTGAGGAGTCTTCATGCCGCCGATTCTGGACCTTCTTCTTGTTTCAGCATCTGCAAGGGGGCCGGCGGCGAGGCTCCGGTGACCATCCAGGCTGTACCTGTGATCGTCCCTCTGGAGCTAATGTCCAGTAGCCAAAGAAGCCAATCCATCCTGCACGCAGGTGAGTTCACTTCTTCTCCCCTAAGTCCCTCGTTGCAGTGATCCTGTTGCCAGCAGGACTCACTGTAAAATAAAAAACCTAAGCTAAACTTTTCTAAGCAGCTCTTTAGGAGAGCCACCTAGATTGCACCCTTCTCGGCCGGGCACAAAAATCTAACTGAGGCTTGGAGGAGGGTCATAGGGGGAGGAGCCAGTGCACACCACCTGATCCTAAAGCTTTACTTTTTGTGCCCTGTCTCCTGCGGAGCCGCTATTCCCCATGGTCCTTTCAGGAACCCCAGCATCCACTAGGACGATAGAGAAATATAGGAGAAGTAGTGTGAGGTTTAAAGACTGGGTTGCCCCAGAGAGGTAGGAACAATGAGGTGTGCTGTGACAACTTCAGTCGTGATCGAAGCGGCCGCCAGGAAGCACAGGTAGAAGATATAAGTATGTTGTCCCTCACACAGTGTGGCATGGAGGCAGGAGTGGTGTGTAGTAGGGATGCCAATGTTTGGGAGGGTATAAAGGATTGTTCCAGTCGTATATTTGCATATGTGCTTTGTCCGCTGATCCAGTCCATAGCAACCCTAGCCGCGGTAAGTCTTGATAAGCGAACTGCCCCTGTTGCAGTAGGTCCTCCCGAAGAGGAAGAGGCTTCGGATCTTCCAGCAGAAGACCTGCGTACCAAGCCCTTCTTGGCCAGCCCGGAACAATGAGGATTGCTTGAACTCTTGTTCTCCTTACGAGTTTTACAACTCTTGGAATGAGTGGAAGTGGAGGAAACACGTACACTGACCGGAACACCCACGAAGACACCAGGGCGTCCACTGCCACTGCTTGCGGGTCCCTTGACCTGGAACAATACCTCCGAAGCTTCTTGTTGAGACGGGAGGCCATCATGTCTATTTGAGGTACACCCGAAAGATCTGTCACCTCTGAACACCTCCGGATGGATTCCCCACTCCCTCGGATGGAGATCGTGTCTGCTGAGGAAGTCCGCTTCCCAGTTGTCCACTCCCGGAATGAAGATTACTGACGCCGGCAACGCGTGCTTTTCTGCACAGAGGGCGATTCTTGTTACCTCCAACATTGCAGCTCTGCTCTTCGTTCCGCCCTGTCGATTTATGTAGGCCACCGTCGTTAGTGTCCGACTGCACCTGAATGGCTCAATCACGCAGAAGATGAGCCGCTTGGAGAAGACAGTTGTAGACGGCTCTCAGTTCCAGAATGTTAATTGGAAGCCCGGAATCCAGGCTTGACCACCGTCCTTGGAAGGTTTCCCCTTGAGTGACAGCGCCCCAGTCCCGGAGAATTGCATTCTTGGTTAGGAGGATCCAGTCGTGAATCCCGAACCTGCGGCCCTCCAGAAGGTGAGGTAGTTGCAACCTCCAAGGAGTGAAATTTGTGCCTTCGGCGACAGACGTATCCTCTGGTGCATGTGCTGATGAGACCCCGACCACTTGTCTAGGAGATCCAGTTGGAAGGATCGAGCATGAAATCTTCCGTACTGTAGAGCCTCATAGGAGGCAACCATTTCCCCCAGAAAGCGAATGCACTGATGGACCGATACGCGGGACAGTTTCAAGACATCCCGGACCATTGTTTGTATCTCCACCGGTAGAAACACCCTCTGTACTGCCGTGTCGAGGATCATCCCCAGGAAAGACAATCTCCTTGTCGGCTCCAAATACGACTTTGGAAGGTTCAGGATCCAACCGTGATACGTGAGCAGTCGAGTCGTGAGAGTAAAGGACTGCAGCAACTTCTCCCTGGACACGGCCTTTACCAGCAGGTCGTCCAGGTACGGAATTATGTTCACTCCCTGCCTGCGGAGCAGAACCATCATCTCTGCAATTACTTTCATGAACACCCTCTGTGCCGTGGAGATGCCGAATGGCAGGACCTGGAACGGATAGTGACAGTCCAACAGTGTGAATCGGAGATAAGCCTGATGTGGCAGCCAAATCAGAATGTGGAGGTACGCATCCTTGATATCCAGGGATACCAGGAATTCCCCCTCCTCCAAACCTGAGATCTCTGCTCTCAGAGACTCCATTTTGAATTTGAACTCCCGCAGATAGGGATTTAACATTTTCAAATTCAAAATTGGCCTGACCGAACCATCCGGTTTCAGTGCCACAAAAAGGTTTGAATAGTAACCTTTGTTTTGCATCTAAGGTGGATCTGGTACAATGACCCGTGACTTTTCCAATTTTTGGATGGCTTCCTGTAGGACAGCCGTGTCTGCCAGCAAAGCTGGTAAGCATGATTTGAAGAATCTGTGAGGCGGAAGCTCTTGAAACTCCAGCCTGTACCCCTGGGACACTATATCCTGTACCCAGGGGTCCAGGCCCGACGTCACCAAAATGTGGTTGAACCTTCTGAGCCTCGCCCCCACCGGCCCCTCCTCCAGGTCGTGCGGACCAGTCATGTTGAGGATTTGGAAGTACTAGAAGCAGGCTTCTGTTCCTGGGAAGCTGCAGTAGCAGGTTCTTTGGATTTTGCCCGACCTCCTCTAAAGAAGGTGTTAGAAGGCTTGGTCTTTCTTGGTATAGTAGTGCGAAAGGACTGTGACGTACCTGAAGAAAAGGGTTTCTTCGTAGCAGGCACAACTGAGGGAAAATAGGATTTTGGTACTTACCAGGTAAATCCTTTTCTTTAAATCCATAGGGGGCACTGGAGTACTCTTGGGATATGGACGGCTTCCGCAGAACAAAGGCACTGAATATTTAAATTTAGTAACTCTCCTCCCCTCCATATTCCCAGAGTACCTCAGTGTTTTTTACCGAGCCAAACAGGAGCGATAGAGAGGATGACAATGGAGAATTACATATAACATAACGGACAACAATAAAGGTGACACAACGTTACTGACAACTAAACAGTTGACACCATAACCGATAGAACTTGAAACTTTGAACCAGTCGGTGAGAATGTGTTACCATAAGATCCACTGAACGTACCACAAACCAGGTAAAACGGCTCTGGGTGGGCGTCCAGTGGCCCCTATGGATTCAAAGAAAAGGATTTACCTGGTAAGTACGAAAATCCTATTTTCTTTTTCATCCACTAGGGGTCACTGGAGTACTCTTGGGACGTACCAAAGCTTCCCCCTTGGGTGGGAGAGCTGTTTGGCACCTGTAACACTAGGCGGCCAAATCTAGATGCTGATGCCGCAAATGTATCAAACTTTTAAAAGCGCACAAACGTGTGCACTGATGACCATGTAGCCGCACGGCAAAGCTGCGCCGTAGAAGCCCCACAACCAGCTGCCCATGAAGTTCTCACAGAACGTGCGGAATGAGCTGTTACTGAAGTAGGCGGCTGTAACCTAGCATGAAGGTAAGCCTGACATATGGTCAGTTTAATCCATCTGGATAAGGTCTGCTTAGAAGCTGGCCAACCCATCTTGGCAGCATCATAGAGGACAAACAACGTATCCGTCTTACAAACTGTAGACGTTCGTGATACATAAACGCGTAGTGCGCGTACCACATTCAAAGTTCCAGAATCTTCTGTTAACACCGGAACTACTATTGGTTGATTGATGTGAAAAGATGACACTACCTTTGGCAGGAAAGCGGGATTCGTCCGAAGTTCCGCTCTGTCTTCATGAAACACCAAATACGGTGGCTTGCATGACAAGGCACCCAAATCTGAAACACGCCTTGCCGAAGCTAAGGCTAGGAGAAAAATTGTTTTCTAAGTGAGAAACTTAATATACACTTGTAATGGTTCAAAATATGAAGACTGTAAGAAATCTAAAACCAAATTCAAGTCCCATGGCGCTGTAGGTGGAATGAATGGAGGCTGTACTCTGAGGACACCTTGCAGAAAGGTGTGTACAGACGGCAATAGAGCCAATCTTCTTTGAAAGTAAATTGACAAAGCAGATACCTGCACCTTTAGTGTAGATAAACGCAGTCCTCCATCTAACCCAGTCTGTAGAAATAGCAAAAGACGGGATAACTTGAAAGATGATGTCAGAAACTTCCGAGCTTCACACCAACCTATATAGGCACGCCAAATTCTGTAATAATGAGCTGCTGTAACTGGCTTCTTAGCACGTAACATGGTTGGTATAATCGAATCTGGAATGCCCTCTCAAGTGGGCGGTCTCAACAGCCACCCCGTCAAACGCAGCCGCGCTAAATCGGGGTAAAGGAACGGACCCTGTTGTAACAGGTCCGGACGTAGCGGGAGCGGCCAAGGATCGTCTGCGAGTAATCCGCGGAGATCCGAGAACCAAGCTCTCCGAGGCCAATGAGGCACCACTAGTATGACTGTGACGGACTCTCTTTTGATCCGTTTTAGCAACAGAGGGAGTAGCGGAAACGGTGGAGACAGATACACGAGGCTGTACGGCCACGCGATTGTAAGAGCATCCACCGCCACTGCCTTTGGATCTCGCGTTCTGGACACATACTGGGGCGTTTGGTGATTGTGGCGAGATGCCATCAGGTCCAGTTGAGGGTAACCCCACCTCTGGACCAACATGTGAAACACTTCTGGATTTAATGCCCATTCTCCTGGTTGAAAATCCCGACGGCTGAGATAATCCGCCTCCCAGTTGTCCACTCCCTGAATGAACACTGCCGACAATATCACTTGGTGATGCTCGGCCCAATTGAGGATTCGAGCTACTTCCCGCATGGCCATGCGGCTTTTCGTTCCTCCTTGTTTGTTGATGTACGCGACCGCCGTCGCATTGTCTGACTGCACCTGGACAGTCTGAGACCGAAGCATGTGGACTGCTTGTCGTAGCGCATTGTAAATTGCCCGGAGTTCCAGGACATTTATAGACGGCAATCTTTCGTGATCCGCCCAGAGACCCTGGAGCTGACAATTTTGAACTACAGCTCCCCATCCTCTGAGACTCGCGTCCGTCGTTAGAATGATCCAATTCCAGGCGCCGAACCGTTTCCCTGCGGTTAGATTGTGTACTTTGAGCCACCAGAGTAGAGAAACTCTGGCCCGTGGCGACAACCTCACCCTCTGGTGAATCTGCAGATGCGAGCGCGACCACTGTGCGAGCACATCCAGTTGAAAAGGACGCGATTGAAATCTTCCGAAATGAAGCGCTTCGAAAGCCGCCACCATTGTGGCTAACAGGCGAATGCACAACTGTACCGAGACTGTGCGTGGCTTGAGCACTAATTGTACCAGATGACGAATAATCTGTACTTTCTGTTCTGGTAGGTGTTTGATCTACCGTATCGAGAATCATACCTAGGAATTGAAGTCGTTGAGACGGAATCAGATGTGATTTCTTGAAATTGACAATTCAACCGTGCTGAACTAGTACATTGTACGTTAGCAACGCATGTTGGAGGAGCATCTGTTGAGACGGAGCTTTGATGAGCAGATCGTCCAAGTACGGAACTATCATCACTCTCAGGGATCTGAGATGAGCTATCATCACAGACATCACTTTGGTGAATACCCGAGGCGCTGACGAGAGGCCAAACGGGTTCACTACGGCTGGCCGGCGGTCGGGCTCCCGGCGCCCAGCATACCGGCGCCGGGAGCCCGACCGCCGGCTGACCGACAGTGTGGCGAGCGCAAATGAGCCCCTTGCGGGCTCGCTGCGCTCGCCGCGCCACACTATTTTATTCTCCCTCTATGGGGGTCGTGGACCCCCACGAGGGAAAATAAGTGTCGGTATGCCGGCGGTCGGGCTCCCGGCGCCGGTATACTGAGCGCCGGGAGCCCGACCGCCGGTATACAGAAGACCACCCCACCAAACAGTAGAGCCTGAAACTGGTAATGGTTTTGCCGTATCGCAAACCGCAAGAACCTCTGATGAGGTGGCCAAATCGGAATGTTTAAGTACGCATCCTTGAGATCCAGCGCAATCATGAACGGCCCTTCAAGTTCAATATTGGCCTGACCGAGCCATCCGGCTTTGGTACCACAAACAGACTGGAATAATAACCCTGACCTTGTTTGTGTACAGGGACCGGAATCAAAACTGCTGAATCCAGCAGAGACTGAAAGGCAATTTGCAGAACCGCCCTCTTGTCGTCCGACACAGGAAGTCCTGTCTTGAAAAACCGCAGTGGCGGGAGACAGTCTAACTCTATTTTGTAACCTTTTAACACTAAATTGCGGATCCACCCATCTGTGGATGTCTGGAACCACGCCAAATGGAACGTCTGAAGGCGTGCTCCCACAACTGGAGATCCGAGATGGGCTGGGAGCCCGTCATGCCACTGGCTTGTCGGTGACCTTAGCGTCCTGACGACTGGTGTTGGTTTGTTGAAAACCACGTCCTCGACCTTGTCTACCAGGCGTGGCTGTTCCTCTACCACGGACTCGAAAGGGCTGAGGTCTTAAGGATTTGAACGCCGGGCCAGAGTATTTCCGTCTAGGTACCGTTGGAGGCAATGGTAGGAAAACAGACGACTTCCCTCCCGTGGCCTCAGAAATCCATTTGTCCAATTCAGGACCAAACAACTTCTCGCCACCCTAAAGTAACGCCTCTATACCTCTTTTGACCTCTGCTTGCCAAGAACGCAGCCAGAGTGCTCGTCGTGCCGTAACTAGCGACGATGAAAGGCGAGAAGTGAGCTGACAGACGTCAGTAGAAGCTGTGCATAGATAATCAGCAGCTTCACAAATTTGATCAGCAAGAAGTATAAGGTGATCGTCATGTAGGGCAGACTTGAGTTCGGTTATCCATACAATTAGCGCCTTAGTGACCCAAATGCCAACCAACCCAGGTCTATGCAACACTCCTGCTGCTATATACATGGACTTTAGCACAGTTTCTATTTTCTGGTCTGAAGGATCTTTAAGCGTAGTAGCAGTTGGTACTGGAATGGTTAATTTTTTTTGTAAGTTTTGACACAGATGAATCCACCATTGGCGGATTCTTCCATGTAGATGTCACAGACTCTGGAAACGGGCAACTAGACTTAAATCGGCGAGGTATAGAAAACAGTTTATCCGGATTCTTTCGTGTTTCTACTAACATCTTATTAAGAGATTCCGAAACAGGAACACACATTGGAGATCTCTGTCGTTTAGTAAATAAGACTTCATCATTTGTCAGAGGCTCCTCAGTCTCTGTAAACTTCAGAGACAGACGCACTGCCCTGATGAGATTATCAATGCCTGGGCTGTCAAAATCTTCACTATCTGACTGCTGGTCTAATTCGCCCTCCTCACCCTCATCTTGCGCAGTGAGGTCTGGCATAGAATCGTCAGAATGCAACATAGCAGAAACTGGTAAATCATAAGACAAATTAAATTTATTCCTTCTACCCAAATTGGACTTGGACGTTGGCGGAGACCCCTCCGGTAGTTCTGGCGGTCTCACCCTAGACTCAGATCTTGCCGCTTCCCGCTCTTGTTGAGTGGCGGCCAATTCTGATTGCAACCCAGCCATTACGTTGGCTAGCATTGCCCATGGAGGGTCCGGGGATGAAACCGGCTTTGAAACCGGAGCGGAAATTGTATTCGTATCTGAATTCACAAAACATACTGTGCATGTGGTAGATCAATCCGGTAACACACTGTTACAGACATTGCAGTGAAACTGCTTTTTAGTTTTTGCTGGTGCCTTACTCATTATGCAGACAGACAATACAATATACAAAGACAGACAACCTGCACGACTCAGTAAAATTGTTACTAAGGTGTGTCTATATATGGCCGAAGTGCAGTGCACGTGGCCAGTACTATATGAAATCTGATCCAAAATTCCCACTAACACCCCTGCGCCTCCGGTGGAGTAGAGATGTAGGACAGGAATGTTCTGGGATAACAAACAGGAAGAAATAGGAAGCATGGTTAAAATGGCCCCCATACCATGCTTACACTGATAATCACAGTGCATGTTATAAATTGTTAAAGACATATATAACCTGGAAATATGCTGTTAAAAACAAATCCTGTTAATAAAGGCTTAATAGCCTGTGCATTCTTACAACCCATGCAGCCTTTTATGCTGCTGCTGCTATGGGCATCATACACTTCTCTCTCTACCCTCCCCCCCCCCCCCGTGCAGCTGCGCTGCCTGTGAAGACTCCCCCCCCCCCCCCCCCACACACCCCCTGTGCTCCGTGTCCCGCTTATTCCAGCGGGGAGCGGGTACACTGAGCAGGAGAGCGGGTACAGGGAGCCGGGGAGTGGGTACAGGGAGCGGGTACAGGGAGCCGGGGAGCGGGTACAGGGAGCCGGGGAGCGCACTCTATAGAGCCGTGGAGCGGCGGTATGGAGTGGGCGGAAATGCGGCCGGCGTACGGGGCTGCGGTGGGTCTGAGCGGCTCTGGCGGGCGCTTAAAAGACTAACTAGCGGCGGCGCAATGTAAGCGGCGGGCAGCGCACATAGCGGCGGGCGGCGCTTAAAGTAAAGTGTTCCCCACAGCGGGGCGGCAGCGTGAGCTGACTGCCCCGTCCCCCAACATACCTGGACGCCTGTGGTGAGGGGCTATGACGGAGCTTCTTCTGCAAGCTCCGTCCAGCCTTTCCTGCAGGATGATCTGCACTTGGCTGTGAGGGTGCTCTGTAGTGAGGACCGACACGCCAGCAGCTGCTTGTAGCAGCTTCCACTATCCCGGACCCACGCCTTTTGGAAGGGGGGGGGAAGGGGTGTATACAGTTTAGAAAAAATGAAATAATAAAAAATAAAATAAGTATAAGTGCTGCAGAGCTAGCACTCGTGCCTGTTGCTACTATGAGCACAGAAAAAAGGGATTTTTGTTTACTTACCGTAAAATCTCTCTCTCTGATTCCATCTGGGGGACGCTGCGCCATTACTTGTGGGTTAGAGGTGTGTGGTTGTGGAGTTTGGCACAGAACTATTAAAACCCGACTCCTCCCCCTCTAACCCCTCCCATCTCCTTCCTGCCTAGCCAGCACCTCAGTTAACGTTTAGCCAAGCCAAAGGAGATAAACAAAAAAAAATTAACTGGTTAAACCAGACAAACATATGGGAGGGATCGCAACGTCCCCCAGATGGAATCAGAGAAAGATTTTACGGTAAGTAAACAAAAATCCCTATTTCTCTTTCATCCATCTGGGGGACGCTGCGCCGTTACTTGTGGGATTTCCCAAAGCAAGCTAATGAGAAGAGGGAGATGTAGACGGCATAGCCGTCCGCAAAATTTGACGCCCAACAGAGGCAGTCTCCAAACCGAAAGTATGAAAACGGTAAAACTTTGTAAACGTATGCACAGACGACCAGGTCGTCGCCCTACACAGCTGCTCAATAGATGCACCCCCGCGAACAGCCCAAGAAGCTCCAACAGCTCGAGTCAAAGGAGCTCGAATTGAGTCAGGAACTGAAACATCAGAAGACTGTTTGATGGCCGAAGTTACCCAACGAGCCACTATGTACTTGGAAGCCGGCCAATCTCGTTTGGACGCATCAATTAAAAACCAACAATGCATCCGTACGACGGATAGAATCCGTACGAGATAAATAAATCCGTAAGGCCCTAAGCACATCTAAGAGAGCCAAATGGGAATCCTCCCCGGAAGGAGGAGGAGTAAACGCTGGAAGGACAATGTCCTGATTTAGATGAAACGCTGACACAACCTTCGGAAGGAAGGTGTTGTTCGCAGAAACACCCGATCATCATGAAACACCAACAAGGTTGGTCTGCAAGAAAGAGCTGCCAATTCAGATACTCGTCTTGCGGAGGCAATTGTCAATAGGAAGACAACGTTTGAACGTTAGATACAGCAATTCTACAGATTCCAAAGGTTCAAATGGAGATTTCTGAAGAGCCGTAAGGACTAAGTTAAAGTCCCAGGGAGGAACCGGAGGAACAAAAGGTGGCTGAATCCGAAGAACTCCCTGAAGGAACGTCTGAACTTCTGGAATGATAAAGAACCAACAAGGCAGAATCTTGACCCTTTAGTGAAGAAAGTCTCAGACCCTTATTGAGACCCTCCTGAAGGAAGGATAACAGACAAGGAACTCTAAACAAATCCGGTGTTAAACCACGCTTTTCACACCAAGCAATGTAAAAACGCCACACTCTGTGGTAAATTCCAGAAGCCACCGGCTTTCTATCCTGAATCATCGTTTACACAACAGGACGAGAAAAACTTTCCCCTTAAAATGTTTGATTCAAGAACCAAGCCGTCAAAGCCAGCCGACCCAACCTGGGTGGTGACATGGTCCTTGAATCATAAGATCTGGACGCAGAGGGAGTCGGAATGGTTCCTCGACGACCATATTGCGCAGAAGAGTACCACTGTCAGCGTGGCCAATCTGGGGCCACCAGAATGATTGGAAGACCTTCTCTCTGAATACGTTGAAGCAGACGTGGAATCAGTAGAAATGGTGGAAACACGTATCCCAGTTGAAAGTGCCACGGCGCCGTCAGAGAGGAAGTTTATTGTTGAGACGAGACGAGACGCCATCAGATCTACATCGGGCATCCCCCACCGGGCTACTAGAGTCAGAAACACCACCTGGTGAAGCTCCCACTCTCCCGGATGCACCGTGTGACAGCTTAAGAAATCCGCTTCCCAGTTCTCGATTCCTGGAATGTGAATCGCGGATCTGGCCGGAACCCAATGTTCTGCCCATGTGAGAATCTGAGCGACTTCTGTCATGGCGGATCAGCTTCGAGTGCCTCCTTGCTTGTTTATGTAAGCAACTGCCGTGGCGGTGTCGGACTGAATCCGCACTGGATGACCCTGTACCCTGGTTTGAATCCGAAGTAGTGCATACCGGATTGTCCTCAACTCCAAGATGTTGATCTGCAACTTTGACTCTTGACTGGTCCAGAGCCCCTGAAAGTGATGAGTCTGAAACACCACCCCCCAACCTCTGAGGCTGACATCTGTGGTGACCATCACCCAAGACCAAATTGTGAACGGAACTACTTTGGTCAAATTGGAGCTGTGAAGCCACCAGCTAAGCGACTGACGAGTCTGTACAGACAAGCGGACCAGCTGTAATTCGAGATGAGGCCCTGTCCGAGTCCAACAGTTGAGAATCTGAGCCTGAAGGGGTCGAGCATGAAACTTGGCATATGGAACTGCCTCGAAGGTTGCCACCATCTTGCCTAACACCTGCATGCATCGGAGAACCGAAACCATCTGTGAATGTAGCAGTGTTCGAATTCTGGACTGTATGTCCTGAATCTTATCCTGAGGAAGAAACACTTTCTGGTTGTTGGTGTCGAATATGAGTCCCAGAAACATCATTTTCTGGGAAGGAAGCCAAGACGACTTTGGACAATTTATTATTCATCCGAATGACTGTAGAGTCTCTATTGTGAGACGCAAGTTCTGGTGAAGAATCAACTCTGAAGGGCCTTGAACAACAGATCATCCAAATACAGAGTAATGTTGACTCCCTGACACTGCAAACTGCCACCACATGGTCCATGATTTTTGTGAATACCCGAGGAGCCGTGGATAGACCAAAGGGAAGAGCCTGAAACTGAAAATGTCAAGGCAGACTGCGAATCTCAGAAGAGATTGATGACCCGTCCAAATAGGAACAAGCAGATAGGCGTCTTATGTCTAATGAAGCCAAATATCCCCCTGGTTCCATGGCGACGATAATCGAGCGGATGGATTCCATTTTGTACTTTTGGGTTGAAACGAACCGTCCGGTTTGTCCACGAGTAAAATCCCCGACCTCTCTGCTGAGCGGGAACTAGAAGAATTACTTAATTTCGTAAAAGAGTGGCTGCTGCATGACTAAGAGCTCGACGTCTGGAGGGACCGTTTGGAAGAGAAGTGATGAACACACGATATGGGACTGGTTCCTCGAGATCTAACATATATCCTCTGGATATGACTCAGTCACCCACCAATCTGGTTTCGACAGGATCCACACTTCTTTGAACTGTAGTAACAGAGTCCCAACTGTCACTGCTCCCTCTGGAGATCGTGAACAGTCATGCAGTAGGTTTGTCGGCAGGTTTACTTCTACCGCTGAATCTCTTTTCGTGGGTATGTGGAGAAAGCACGAAAGGAATGGAAACTACCTCTGCCCTGTACATGAAAGGACCAAACCTTTGTAGTATTCGGTTTCAGAGGAGCAACTGGAAGAAAAGGCTCTTGCCCTCCTGTAGTATTTGAAATAATCTTCTTTGATTCCGACCCAAAGAGAACTCACCTTCAAAGGGTACCGCCGACAAGGTCTGTTCGGAGTCAAAATCGGCATTCCAAACCCGAAGCCAAAGAGACCGTCTTGCTGTCACAGTCAAGGCAGAAATACGGGAGTGTAGCGCAGCAGAATCAACCAAGGCCTCACCAACATAAGTAAGAGCCTCCGAAATCTGTTCTGCTAATTGAATGGCTTCCGATGGATCATCAGACTGCATTCCAGATATGACCTGTGCTAGTCAGTCATCCGCGGCCCTGAGGACCCAAGCGCCAGCTAGAATTGTGATAAAGAAAACAGATTTAGGCATTGCTTCAATCTTCCTATCTGTAGGATCTTTCAACGTCACAGACTGTACAGAAGGAATAACCGTAGCTCCTGCTAAATGTGAAATGGGAGCGTCTACCTTTGGGGCTGTATTCTGTAAA
This sequence comes from Pseudophryne corroboree, assembly GCF_028390025.1. NCBI lineage: Eukaryota > Metazoa > Chordata > Amphibia > Anura > Myobatrachidae > Pseudophryne > Pseudophryne corroboree. Next base: position 476,681,099 of record NC_086452.1, on the reverse strand, counting down.
AGGATATAAAAATTTCAATTTCTTAGGGGCTTGGAAACGAGAATCCGACTTAAGTCAGGGCTCCTTTAAAATATCCCTGTTATTAAGAGTCTGACGGATGGTGTCTATCAGCAATTTAACACCTGAGCTAGTAGAAAAATCATCTTCCCAGACCGAAACCTCGTCCCACTCTGGGTCTAATTCCCCATTCTCCAATGGGAATGACTCCAACTCCTCCCCCAGAAAGTTATAGCGGGCAACGGTTGTGGCCGTGTTGTAGCAGAAGAACTGCCAGCAGAGTTTACAAACTTGTTTAGGGATTGAGTTAAATCAGCAAGACATCTGCCCATATTTTGAGCCCACACCGGATGTTCCTGGCCCAAGGAGGCAGAGACAGATCCGCAGAACCTCCCTGTTGGTCCACCACAGATGCACCAGAGCATGAAGCACAGAGGGTATCCGCGTCCGCGCTACCCTTAGCGAGCCTTGACCCACATTGTAAGCAGGAAAATAAACCACCGAGGGTGTCTTCCCCCTTGTAGATATGTCTGTCATAATGAAACTTTTTTTTTTTTTTTTTTAAACAAATGCACTACCAACGAACTATAAACTCAGTCGAGTAGTGAACAGTACTGTGAATTATACTGTGTAATTTATATTGAAAAAAATTCTGTTAACTCTCATTAACTCATTAAAGTATAGAATAACACTATGACCCCAAAGTATACTTGCTGTTAGGTGATCCCCACTGAATAAACAGGGTGAGTAGTATTGAAAAAGTGTCCAAGTTGTGTGTACTGCTCAGCGTCCGCCGTACTGCCTCTGGAGAAGATGGCGCCCGGAGCTTTGCGGACGGTAGTGCGTGCGAGGCAGTTCAGGGCGGGAATCCGTCCCTTCTTTGAAGTAAGCGAGCTATAGCCGGAAGCCTGTTTTTTTTTAATATTTATTACTTTGCGTGTCCTCCCCCCGCGGTGGGAGGACACCCAAAGTAATAAATATAAAAAAAAACAGACAAATATATTTTATATATATATATATATATATATATATATATATATATATATATATATATATATATATATATAAAAGATATAGGAAGATATAGGAAGGATAGACCAATACTGTCAGAGACAGATTGTGTCTATCCTGTACCTTCTCACTGCCGACTTCTTCGAAACAGGAATCCAGCCCCAGTGACCGAAGTGTGGTGGTCTCCAGCGGCAGAATAGAGTGGGAACTCTAGCTAACCCCACTCTAGTAGTACCTGTCACCTGTACACAGGAACTAGGCACTCCAAGTAATAAAATAAAAGAAAATACCTTACTAAAATCTTCAGAGAAAAAAAAATCTGTGTCTGTACTCCACAGGCACAAAACTAAAACGGAGGTGCTGGCTAGGCAGGAAGGAGATGGGAGGGGTTAGAGGGGGGAGGAGTCAGGTTTTAATAGTTCTGTGCCAAACTCCACAACCACACCTTTAACCCACAAGTAACTGCGCAGCGTCCCCCAGATGGATGAAAGAGAAAAACACTGGGGTACTCTGGGAATATGGAGGGGAGGAGAGTTTCTAAATTTAAATATTCAGTGACTTTGTTCTGCTAAAGCTGTCCATATCCCAAGAGTACTCCAGTGACCCCTAGTGGATGAAAAAGAAATCCACGCATCCAACGCTTCCCCAAATAGTGCCTGACCTGTGTAGGGTAGGTTCTCCACCCCTCTCCTGGATTCCACGTCGGCAGACCACTGGCGCAGCCAGAGTCCCCTGCGAGCAGAGACAGACATGGAAGATATACCTGCAGCCATCGAACCCAGGACTTTCATTGATTCCACCATCAATCCTGCAGAATCCTGTATGTTACGTAAAAATAATTCAACGTCATATTTATCCATATATCCAAGTCCTCAAGTAACGTGCCTGACCACTTTACTATAGCTTTAGAAAACCATGCACAGGCAATATTAGGCCGAAGTATCGCCCCTGAAGCCGTGTATATGGATTAGAGTGTAGTGTCAATCTTGCGATCAGCCGGTTCTTTTAACGTGGGTAGATCCCGGGACGGGTAAAAACACCTGCTTTGACAGTCTGGAAACAGATGTGCCAGCTATGGGTGGGTTTTCCCATTTCTTTCTATCCTCCTCCAGGAAGGGAAAAGCAACCATAACCTTTCTTGGGATCAGGAATTTTTTCTCCTGGTTTTCCCTGGATTTTTCAAATATAGCATTCAATTCTTTAGACGCAGGGAAGGTTAGCGAGGCTTTCTTATTATCCGTGATGTAAGCCTCCTCAACCTGCTCAGGTGGCGTGTCAGTAATGTTTAAATATCTCAAATGGCCTCAATCAACCACCGCACCCCCTTTGCAAGAGTTGCGGCCCCCCGCAGCAAATCCCCATCACCGTCTGCCGTGTCATCTTGCATAATCTGGGCAAGAGCGCGTTTTTGAGAGAGTGTACGCTAGGGGGGCCTGAGGGAACAGAACCAGACCAAACTGCCATAGAGTTCTGTAAAACCTGATTTGCAGTCTCAGTCTGCGCTACCCTAGCAGAAATCATACCCTTAAGAGGATAACCACTCCGGTTCATTTGCAGGGATCTGCTCTAAAAAAGTGCAATCCTGATTACATGGAATGGAGTCATCCTGAGAGGAATTGTCCTCTGCAGCATATGACACAGAGTCCCTGGCTTTTGGAGACACAAACACTCCACACACACAGGGAAATGACAGACACAGTTTCCCCCCCAAGAGAGCCACAGAGATTGGAGCCAACCCACACAGCACTTTTTTTTGGATAGAAGAAAAATTACCAACCAGGGCTTACTGTACGCCTTAATAGGTTACACAGTATATACACAGTTCCCCCCCCTCCTCCTCCCTCTGGTACCGCACAGGATAGCAGGAGTTGATTTGGAGGGACAGCTCTCCCTGTCAGCGCCTCCACAGTGATCTGCAGGCAGGAAAATGGTGCTGAACGCTGCTGGGTTCGCTCTGAGGAGAAGCTGCGCTCCCTTTCAAGGCCCTGCTTCCCGCTCTACTGTTGGATTATACTGGCCTGAGGAATTTGCTGGCAAAGACATTTGGGCCCGACAGACTTTCTGTACCAGCGTAGGGTCCGGCGCTGGCTCAGGGCGCCCCTCACAGCACCGCACTAAGTACCGCTGAGCCTCCGGAGCGCAGTTAGTACTGCGCTCCCACCCTGTTGCCGCCATCTTCACACCGGCTCCCCGCTTGTTAGGGGGGTCGGTGACTCACTCGCCACTTCCATCTTCTGGCTCTGTAAGGGGGTGGCGGCATGCTGCTGGGGTGATCGATCCCCTGTGGCGGCGAACGCTCAATCCCCTCAGGAGCTCTGTGTCCTGTCAGCAGTGATAGTGGCTCAGACACCTCAGGGCGGACACTACTGCCCCCCCCCCCCCCTTTAGTCCTATGAAGCAGGGGGGCTGTTGCCCGCAGACTCCCTGTGCCTAAACTCTAAAAAAAACATAATAATAAAACTAGAAGAACTCCTATGGAGCTCCCCTAGCTGTGACCGGCTCCTCCGGGCACATTTTCTAAACGGAGTCTGGTAGGAGGGGCATAGAGGGAGGAGCCAGCCAACACTCTCAAACTCAAAGTGCCAATGGCTCCTGGTGGACCCGTCTATACCCCATGGTACTAATGTGGACCCCAGCATCCTCTAGGACGTAAGAGAAATAGTATTTAAGTCAGACAGCAGAACTCCCGAACAATGCAAGAAATTATACGATTGCAATGGACAGTTAATCAAGTACTCAGTACCACAGGGGTAGGTAGGAGTCAGTGCTGTATAACCTGGCCCTTGGGAGAGGTATACAGGGAGGCAAAACCCAGTGTTCCTGAAGACATGTTGTAACAGATTTTCGCCCGAAGTATCATCCAGCGACTATCTACAAAAGACGCATCCAGCGTATGTTACCGCAAAGAGCGTACATTTCCACACATCAATTATTGCAGCACACACATTTAGAATGTCGCTCAGCGTCTTTAACACGGAAGCGGACCAATCAGTTCATGGTGGGAAAACCGTAGTTAATTTGCCACCAAGGGAGGGGATACCAGGGGGAGGGCCTTAATCTCCACTGCAGACGTCCACCACAGGGTTCTGCTGCCTCCAAATTTATCCCTGGAGCTTGGGATTCCTGGTGGTCTAGCGGGGGAACGCTCGAGGCAAACGCCCCGCATAGCCTACAACCCGAGACAGCCAGCCTACGTAAACAAACGCGACTTCCCGCGAGTGGGAATGTCTCCTTACCTTTCTTCATGTGCTCAGGCCGCAACCTGGGATCGACAGCGTGGGCCTGCTAGATAACCCGCGCTGGCGCCTGCTGAAATAATCAGTGTAGTTACTGGTGTCGCAGAACCGCCGGGAAGTTGTTGGAGCAGTTGCCCCAATACATCTAGCATGCTCTAAAAAAAGGCTATATAAAATAATAAAGTTTGGAAAAAAAGCTTGGGACTATGAAACAGTCCCACCGTTTTACATGTGGTCCTGCTCCTGCCGCACCAAACAAAAAACGGACTTCCCTTGGCAAGGAAGCGGGGTTATAGGGGAGGTTGGACCGGAGCATTCTGGGAGCTCAAAAGCGTAACCGTTTGGTGCCCAATCCTTATCCAACCATCTACACCCCATGTCAATCCTGCGGATCAACTGTGGACCCTGAAGAACATTATTATCCTGTGTAGAACCGTTCAAGACAATTTGGGGTGCTTAGGTTTATGTCCATGCCGTGACAGCCACTGCAGTATACCTATAGGAACATGCATCGGCCTCTGCGCACACGTGTCGTCACACACAATGACCACGAATTTTTATTTGAAAAAACACACAACAGTTGCACAGTTATGTAAGGTATAAGAGTCAGCTCACACAAGATAAGTTGGAATCGGTCATTGCATTAATTCAGGCATCTATTAAACGACAGGAACCATTTAAAAAATGAGCCATGAGGATTTTTAAGCAGGAGACAAATTGGAGAGAAAATAGGATTTTGGTACTTACCGGGTAAATCCTTTTCTTTGAATCCATAGGGGGCACTGGAGTACTCTTGGGATATGGACGGCTTCCGCAGGAACAGGGCACTGAATATTTAAATTAAGAACTCTCCACCCCTCCATATCCCAGAGTACCTCAGTGTTTTTTACTGAGCCGAACAGGAGCTATAGAGAGGTTGACAATGGAGAATTACATATAACATAACGGACAACAATAAAGTTGACACATAACGTTACTGACAACTAAACAGTTGACACCATAACCGACAGAACTTGATAATTTGAACCAGTCGGTGAGAATGTGTTACCATAAGATCCCCTGAACTTACCACAAACCAGGTAAAACTGCTCTGGGTGGGCGTCCAGTGCCCCCTATGGATTCAAAGAAAAGGATTTACCTGGTAAGTACCAAAATCCTATTTTCTTTTTCATCCACTAGGGGCACTGGAGTACTCTAGGGATGTACCAAAGCTTCCCCCGTGGACGCGAGAGCTGTTTTGCACCTGTAACACTAGGCGGCCAAAGCTAGATGCTGATGCCGCAAACGTATCAAACTTGTAAAAGCGCACAAACCTGTGCACTGATGACCATGTAGCCGCACGGCAAAGCTGCGCCGTAGAAGCCCCACAACGTGTGGAATGAGCTGTTACTGATGTAGGCGGCTGTAACCTAGCATGAAGGTAAGCCTGACGTATGGTCAGTTTTATCCATCTGGATAAGGTCTGCTTAGAAGCTGGCCAACCCATCTTGGCAGCATCATAGAGAACAAACAACGTATCCGTCTTAGGAACTGTAGACGTTCAGGATACATAAACGCGTAATGCGCGTACCACATCCAAAGTTCCAGAATCTTCTGTTAACACAGGAACTACTATTGGTTGATTGATGTGAAAAGATGACACTACCTTTGGTAAGAAAGCGGGATTTGTCCGAAGTTCCGCTCGGTCATCATAAAACACCAAATACGGTGGCTTGCATGACAAGGCACCCAAATCTGAAACACGCCTTGCTGAAGCTAAGGCTAGAAGAAAAATTGTTTTCCAAGTGAGAAACTTAATATCCACTTGTTGTAAGGGTTCAAAATATGTAGACTGTAAGAAATCTAAAACCAGATTCAAGTCCCATGGCGCTGTAGGTGGAATGAATGGAGGCTGTACTCTGAGTACACCTTGGAGAAAAGTGCGTATAGACGGCAATAGAGCCAATCGTCTTTGAAAGTAAATTGACAAAGCAGATACCTGCACCTTTAGTGTAGATAAACGCAGTCCTCCATCCAACCCAGTCTGTAGAAATAGCAAAAGATGGGATAACTTGAAAGATGATGTCGGAAACTTCTGAGCTTCACACCAACCTATATAGGCACGCCAAATTCTGTAATAATGAGCTGCCGTAACTGGCTTCCTAGCTCGTAACATAGTTGGTATAACAGATTCTGGAATGCCCTCTTCTTAAGAGGGCGGTCTCAACAGCCACCCCGTCAAACGCAGCAGCGCTAAATCGGGGTAAAGAAATGGACCCTGTTGTTTACAGGTCCGGACGTAGTGGGAGCGGCCAAGGATAGTCTGCGAGTAGTCCGCGTAGATCCGAGAACCAAGCTCTCCGAGGCCAATGAGACGCCACTAGTATGACTGTGGCGGACTCTCTTTTGATCCGTTTTAGCAACAGAGGGAGCAGCGGAAACGGTGGAAACAGATACACGAGGCTGTACGGCCACGCGATTGTGAGAGCATCCACTGCCTTTGGATCTCGCGTTCTGGACACATACTGGGGCGTTTGGTGATTGTGGCGAGATGCCATCAGGTCCACTTGAGGGTAACCCCACCTCTGGGCCAACATGTGAAACACTTCTGGATTTAATGCCCATTCTCCTGGATGAAAATCCCGACGGCTGAGATAATCCGCCTCCCAGTTGTCCACTCCCGGAATGAACACTGCCGACATTTTCACTTGGTGATGCTCGGCCCAATTTAGGATTCGAGCTACTTCCCGCATTGCCATGCGGCTTCTCGTTCCCCCTTGTTTGTTGATGTATGCGACCGCCGTCGCGTTGTCTGACTGCACTTGGACAGTCTGAGACCGGAGCATGTGTACTGCTTGACGTAGCGCATTGGAAATTGCCCGGAGTTCCAGGACATTTATAGACAGCAATCTTTCGTGATCCGCCCAGAGACCCTGGAGCTGACAATTTTGAACTACAGCTCCCCAACCTCTGAGACTCACGTCCGTCGTTAGAATTATCCAATCCCAGGCGCCGAACCGTTTTCCTGCGGTTAGATTGTGTACTTTGAGCCACCAGAGTAGAGATACCCTGGCCCGTGGCGACAACCTCACCCTCTGGTGAATCTGCAGATGCGAGCCCGACCACTGTGCGAGCACATCCAGTTGAAAAGGACGTGAGTGAAATCTTCCGAACTGAAGCACTTCGAAAGCCGCCACCATTGTGCCTAAAAGGCGAATGCACAAATGTACCGAGACTGTGCGTGGCTTGAGTACTAATTGTACCAGATGACGAATAATCTGTACTTTGTTCTGGTAGGTAAATTCTTTGATTTACCGTATCGAGAATCATACCTAGGAATTGAAGTAGTTGAGACGGAATTAGATGTGATTTCTTGAAATTGACAATCCAACCGTGCTGAACTAGTACATTGTACGTTAGCAACGCATGTTGGAGGAGCATCTGTTGAGACGGAGCTTTGATGAGCAGATCGTCCAAGTACGGAACTATTATCACTGCCAGGGATCTGAGATGAGCTATCATCACAGACATCACTTTGGTGAATACCCGAGGCGCTGACGAGAGGCCAAACGGTACAGCCTGAAACTGGTAATGGTTCTGCCGTATCGCAAAACGCAAGAACCTCTGATGAGGTGGCCAAATCGGAATGTGTAAGTACGCATCCTTGAGATCTAGCATAATCATGAATTCCTGTGGCTCTAAACCTGCAATTACTGACCGCAGAGATTCCATCTTGAATCTGTAGTAAGTGACATACTGATTGAGACAATTTAGGTTCAATATTGGCCTGACGGAGCCATCCGGCTTTGGTACCACAAACAGACTGGAATAATAACCCGGACCTTGTTGTTGTACAGGGACCGGAATCAAAACTGCTGAATCCAGCAGGGACCGAATGGCAATTTGCAGAACCGCCCTCTTATCGTCCGACAGAGGCAGTCCTGTCTTGAAAAACCGCAGTGGCGGGAGACAGTCGAACTCTATTTTGTAACCTTTTAACCTAAACTGCGGATCCACCCATCTGTGGATGTCTGGAACCACGCCAAATGGAACGCCTGAAGGCGTGCTCCCACAATTGGAGATCCGAGATGGGCTGGGAGCCCGTCATGCCACTAGCTTGTCGGTGACCTTAGCGTCCTGACGACTGGTGTTGGTTTGTTGGAAACCACGTCCTCGACCTAGTCTACCAGGCGTGGCTGTCCCTCTACCAGGGCCTCGAAAGGGCTGAGGTCTAAAGGATTTGAACGCCGGACCAGAGTATTTGCGTCTAGGTACCGCTGGAGGCAATGGTAGGAAAACAGATTTTCCTCCCGTGGCCTCAGAAATCCATTTGTCCAATTCAGAACCAAACAACTTCTCGCCACCGTAAGGCAACGCCTCTATACCTCTTTTGACCTCTGCCTCCGCTTGCCAAGAACGCAGCCAGAGCGCTCGCCGTACTGTAACTAGAGACGATGAAATGCGAGAAGTGAGCTGACAGACGTCAGTAGAAGCTGTACATAGATAATCAGCAGCTTCACAGATTTGATCAGCGAGAAGTTTTAGGTGATCGTCATGTAGGGCAGACTTGAGTTCTGTTATCCATACCATTAGCGCCTTAGTGACCCAAATGCCAACCAACCCAGGTCTCAGCAACACTCCTGCTGCTATATACATGGACTTTAGCATAGTTTCTATTTTACGGTCTGAAGGGTCTTTAAGCGTAGTAGCAGTTGGTACTGGTATGGTTAATTTCTTTGTAAGTTTTGACACAGACTAATCCACCATTGGCGGATTCTCCCATGTACATGTCACAGACTCTGGAAACGGGTAACTAGACTTAAATCTGCGAGGTATAGAAAACCGTTTATCCGGATTCTTTCGTGTTTCTACTAACATCTTATTAAGAGATTCCGAAACAGGAAAACACATCGGAGATCTCTTTCGTTTAGTAAAGACGACTTCATCATTTGTCAGAGGCTCCTCAGTTTCTGTTAACTTCACCGCTCTGATGAGATTATCAATACCTGGGCTGTCAAAATCTTCACTATCTGACTGCTGGTCTAATTCGCCCTCCTCACCCTCATCTTGCGCAGTGAGGTCTGGCATAGAATCGTCAGAATGCAACATAGCAGAAACTGGTAGATCATTAGACAAATTAAATTTATCCCTTCTACCCAAAATGGATTTGGACTTTTGGCAAGGATGAGACGACTCCGGTAGTTCTGGCGGTCTCAGCCGAGACTCAGATCTTGCCACTTCCCGCTCTTGTCGAGCGGCGGCCAATTCTGATTGCAATCCAGCCATGACATCTGTTAGCATAGTCCATGGAGGGTCCAGAAATGAAACCGGCTTTGAAACCGTAGCAGAAATTGTATTCGTAGCTGAATTCACAAAACATACTGTACATGTGGTAGATCCATCCAGTAACACACTGTTACAGACATTGCAGTGAAACTGCTTTTTAGTTTTTGCTGGTGCCTTACTCATTATGCAGACAGACAATACAATACACAAAAACAGACAACTTGCACGACTCCGTAAAATAGTACTAAGGTGTGTATATATATATATATATATATATATATATATATATATATATATATATATATCTCTATCTATATCCTCCATGAAAGCGGCACTGGGAGACTTGGTTAAAGTGAAAAAAACGGTGCTTTTATTGTAGCATAATCAATCTACGTATCGGGGTCACAGCCCCTTCGTCAGGATAAATGCTAACATTAAATAAAGTGCTTAAATACCTGGTGTGTAACAGAGTCCTCCCTGCTGCTCCCTGTCACGCTGCCCGGTTTCCGGTCATGTATTCACTACACCCCGGAAGTGACACAGCTCCGGTCCGTCCGGCTAACGTGCTGGGGCTGTGGAGAGTAACCATGGCAACCATAAACAACTCTAGTAAAGCATCAAGTGTTCAATGTTGCAATGTAACAGAATCAATCACATTGTAACTTAGTATAAAACATGGTGAACGAAATGAAACACAGAATAAATGTAACAAACAACTGCCATATTCAATTGTACCAACAGAATTATTATACATCTTAATGCAATTAATAGACATACTAAAATCTTCTATAAAAAACATCTTAGATTTAAAGACTCGTTTAGGCCCTTCGGATATTGAGTATCCAACTCAAATATCCATTTGGCCTCAATCTGAAGAAGTTTTTTAGACCGGTTACCACCCCTGAGACTTTTGGGCACATGATCTATGATTTTATAACGTAAAGTCGCCATACTGTGCCTTGCTTGGACAAAATGGCGAGCCACCGGTTGTTCGCTATTACCAGTTTTTAATGCCTCTCGTATGGCATACCGGTGTTGTGCCATCCTGGTTTTAAATTCACAGTCGGTCTTGCCGACATATACCAGTCCACATGGACATGTTAATAAATAAATAACATATCGTGAACTACAGGTGAGAGGATAATTGATGTTATATTTCCTCCCTGTATGGGGGTGCTGGAATGAATTCCCTGGAATTAAGTAGCTACAGGTAGTGCATCCACTACATCTGTAGCAGCCATTTTTACGTTTCAAAAAACTCTTAGTATCAGTACCCGTAGAAAAGCCTGAAATATCAGTCTTGACCACAAAGTCCCTGACACTGCGTTTCTTTGAATAACTAGACAAAAGTTTTGTCTGATATGCTTCTCCTAAATCTCTGTCAGTAGCTATTATTGGCCACAACTGACGTGTCCTTTTAGCTATATATGAGCTACTAGTATTATATTCTGTAACCCATGGGAATCGCCCTTTTAGTGATTTTTGTTTATGCGGTTTAAGTAATTGTTGCCTTGATATTTTTAATGCTTTATCCCGTGCCGTCCTAAGCTCCTTCAACGGATAACCTCTCTGTAAAAATTTATCCTGCATTTCATCTAGCTGAGCATCTCTGGTTAATTCCTGATTATTAATACGACATACACGAATAAATTGTGAAAAAGGGAGGCCTTTGATAGTTGATCTTGGATGGAAGCTGTCAAATTTAAGCAAGTTGTTTCTATCAGTGTGTTTCGTATACATACTAGTACTAATATTACCATCTTTAATTTCCACTAGTATGTCCAGAAAATGAATCTGTGTCTTATGAGTCTCCATTGTGAATTTAATCGGACTGTCTGTGCTGTTATGTTGTTCTATCAGAGAGATAAGATCAGATTCTTGTCCCAACCAGAATATTAACACGTCATCTATGTATCTCTGATATAGTTGCAGCTGTGTGGATACATGGATGTCTTGTAAAAAGATCTCTCTTTCAATTTCCCACATAAATGAATTAGCAAATGCCGGGGCTACAGCCGACCCCATGGCACAGCCAGTGCGTTGTATATAGAACTTTTTATCATACAAAAAATAATTGTGAGAAAGAGAGAACTCTAGGAGAGATAGAAAAAAATCAATATCTGGGCCTGTATACAAAGGGTTATTTGTAATCAAGTGTCTGACTGCAGCCACTCCCACCCCATGTGGTATACAGGTGTACAAACTCGTGACATCAATAGATGCCAACACCACCTCCTGTCTCAATTGACCCATCTCTTCAAATATACGTAATAATGCTGAGGTATCCTTGAGATGTGTAGGTGTATTTTGTACACATGGTTGTAAAAAATAATCACAATACCGGGAGATGGCTTCACACAAGGAACCCCTGGCTGATACAATAGGCCTGCCTGGAGTAAGTTACAATGTGATTGATTCTGTTACATTGCAACATTGAACACTTGATGTTTTACTAGAGTTGTTTATGGTTGCTATGGTTACTCTCCACAGCCCCAGCACGTTAGCCGGACGGACCGGAGCTGTGTCCCTTCCGGGGTGTAGTGAATATACAGGACCGGAAACTGGGCAGCGTGACAGGGAGCAGCAGGGAGGACTCTGTTACACACCAGGTATTTAAGCACTTTATTTAATGTTAGCATTTATCCTGACGAAGGGGCTGTGACCCCGATACGTAGATTGATTATGCTACAATAAAAGCACCGTTTTTTTCACTTTAACCAAGTCTCCCAGTGCCGCTTTCATGGAGGATTTATGTACGGGAGTATGCACTCTCGTCTAAGAGGGCACGGGAGCAGCTGTATCTGACGGAGGGAACACATAGGAGTGCCGGGTAAAGTGGGTAAGTGTGTGTGTGTGTGTGTGTGTGTGTGTGTGTGTGTGTGTGTGTGTGTGTGTGTGTGTGTGTGTGTGTGTGTATATATATATATATATATATATATATATATATATATATATATATATATAGTATGTAGAATGAAGGCGGCACTCAGACAGGCTATGTTAGTGAAGAAAAGTCAGCTTTATTCGACCGACATGTTTCGGGGCTCAACCCCTTCCTCAGGGCCTCAATAACCCTTGCTGAACTACAGATGGTACATATATACACCAACATTAATAAACAATCAGTGAACCTTAATGTGACTCACCTGCTCAGCGGTGCCATCCTGTCCGTCCGGACGCTCAGCAGTGTTCCCTCGTCGCGCTTTCATGACGTCATCAACCCGAGGCTGGAGTCCGTCACCATGCTCCCTCTGTTTGAATGATTGGCCACAGCGATTTAGCCCTTAGCTTGCATGCTGTCCAGTGCTCGCTTGGTCTCATCTGGATCTGAGGTGATGCGGCGTACCCGCATAAATTGAGAATAAGGTAATCCTTTACGTAGTGGGTCAGGATGGAAACTACGGTAGTCGAGGAGCATGTTCATATCACCGTCAGGGAGGGTAATTTGTTGACCACTCTGTTCACCAAGAAAACGGACAGGAACATGCTCCTCGACTACCGTAGTTTCCATCCTGGTTATAGGTTATAATTTTGTGAAACACACATATAAACTGAGAATAGTCTGTTTAATAACAAAGTCTGATAATAAAGGCTTAATAGCCTATGCTGTTTTATAACCTATGCAGCCTTGTATACTGCTGCTGCTATGGGTACTTTCTCCCCCCTCGTGCAGCTGCGTATGCTGTGAGACTTCCCTTCCTCCCCCCCCAGTGCTCAGTGTACCGCTGTCCAGTACACGGAGCCAGGAAGCTTACAAATAACCGGGGAGCGTGTAGAGGGAGCCGGGGAGCGCACTCCATAGAGCCGTGAAGCGGCGTCTATGGATTAAAGAAAGTACGGCCGGCGCGGCTCTGATCGGCGGGACTGAGCGGCTTAACATCAATCAGCGGCGGCGGGCGGCTTACATAGCGGCGGGCTGCGCTTCACAAAACAGTGTCCCCACACAGCGGAGCGGCAGCGTTAGCTGACCACCCCGTCCCCCAACATACCTGGACGCCTCTGGTGAGGGCTATGACGGGGCTTCTCTGCAAGCTCCGTCCAACCTTTCCTGCAGGTTGTCTGCACTTGCTGTGAGGGTGCTCTGTAGTGAGGACCGACACGCCAGAGCTGCCTGTAGCAGCTTTCACAATATTCCGGACCCTCGCCTTTTGGAAGGGGGGGGGAGGGATGTGGATAAAGTGAAAAATAAAAATTAAAAATAAAATAAAAATTCAAAAGAAGTGTGGGAGCTCCACACAAGCCTGTTGCTACGTCGAGCACAGAAAAAACACTGAGGTACTCTGGAATATGGAGGGGTGGAGAGTTCTAAATTTAAATATTCAGTGCCCTGTTCCTGCGGAAGCCGTCCACATCCCAAGAGTACTCCAGTGACCCCTAGTGGATGAAAAAGAAAACCAAAATGCTCTGGAGTAAGGGTTTGGCAGTCTGATACGCTAGGAGGGTGCTCTATGTAGCTGTGCTGCAATGCATTTACTCCCCACCATTTCCTCCATCCTGCAGTGTACTGCATGTTGGGAATTGCATAGCGCTGACTGGCCCACCAGAAGCAGAGGAAGCGATTATTTTGGGTTCCAGGTACTGAGAACACAAGTCTAGGGCACTGGTGAAGGGAGGCCCACATCACGGGTATCTGGGCGAACATAGCTACCTAAGGAAGTAGATGCCCTCCAAGACGGTGACACCTCCATTACCACAAATGTTTCCTTATTCTGACCTCTGCATGTATAATGTGAACTCTGTTAGCACAGACAGCCATCCGTCAGTCCACCCGACAGGCCTGACTGCACGTGGAAGCCTTGCAGTCAGGATTGCAGGATATATATGGAAGCCGTACCAAGAGGAAGAATCAACGCAGCAACTTGCATATTTCAGATACAGTGGATGATATGTTTGTTTTCAAAACTCCTGTGGACTATAAGCTAAGATTACAGCAAGATGCCACTTTATGCATCTGATAGTTGGCTATTTAGCAGTCATATAGTAATTATAGTGAATACATTTCCTTAAAACTTTTCAGCCATATTTGCACAACAGGAAAAGACGTTTCCTGAATGTAGCAGCTACTTGCCCCTGATCTGGACTAGAAACCTCTTCTTCTTTCTTCCATCAGTGTTGGTAAAAACGAAACCTTTAGCTGTATTTACATAGACCACACTTGATGGAGAAGCGATTTTACATGCTGATGTAAGTACTGGAAGTGTTTGTGACATAGATGGCAGGAGAAGCCTCCAATGAGCCATCTTTACCTATGTGAATGGCAGAACAGTGAAAAGAGTGAAAGCTCTGGAAGTTGTGGCTGTTTGAGAAAATAAGATTTTAAACCTACCAGTAAATCTTTTTCTCCTAGTCCGTAGAGGATGCTGGGGACTCCGTAAGGACCATGGGGTATAGACGGGCTCCGCAGGAGACATGGGCACTCTAAAGACTTTAGGATAGAATGGGTGTGCGCTGGCTCCTCCCTCTATACCCCTCCTCCAGACCTCAGTTAGAGAAACTGTGCCCAGAGGAGACGGACAGTACGAGGAAAGTATTTTTGTTAATCTAAGGACAAGATTCATACCAGCCCACACCATCCACACCGTATGACCTGGAATATACGCAACCAGTTAACAGTATGAACAAAACAGCATCAGCCAAAGACTGATCTTAACTGTAACATAACCCTTATGTAAACAACAACTATATACAAGTCTTGCAGAATAATGTCCGCACTGGGACGGGCGCCCAGCATCCTCTACGGACTAGGAGAAAAAGATTTACCGGTAGGTTTAAAATCTTATTTTCTCTTACGTCCTAGAGGATGCTGGGGACTCCGTAAGAACCATGGGGATTATACCAAAGCTCCAAACCGGGCGGGAGTGCGCAGATGACTCTGCAGCACCGATTGCGCAAACATGAGGTCCTCACCAGCCAGGGTATCACACTTGTAGAATTTTGCAAATGGTGTTTGAACCCGACCAAGTAGCTGCTCGGCAAAGCTGTAAAGCCGAGACGCCTCGGGCAGCCGCCCAAGAAGAGCCCACCTTCCTAGTGGAATGGGCCTTTACCGAATTTGGTAACGGCAATCCAGCCATAGAATGAGCCTGCTGAATCGTGTTACAGATCCAGCGAGCAATAGTCTGCTTAGAAGCAGGAGCGCTAACCTTGTTGGCTGCATACAGGACAAACAGTGCCTCTGTTTTCCTAACCCGAGCCGTACTGGCTACGTAAATTTTTTAAGGCCCTGACTACATCAAGGGACTTGGAATCCTCCAAGTCTCCCGTAGCCACCGGCACCACCATAGGTTGGTTCATATGAAACGATGAAACCACTTTAGGCAAAAAATTGAGGACGAGTCCTCAACTCTGCTCTATCCACATGGAAAATCAGATAGGGGCTTTTGTGAGACAAAGCCGCCAATTCGGACACCCGCCTTGCAGATGCCAAGGCCAACAACATGACCACCTTCCAAGTGAGAAATTTTAATTCAACAGTTTGAAGAGGCTCAAACCAGTGAGATTTTAGTAACTGTAACACCACGTTAAGGTCCCATGGTGCCACTGAGGGCACAAAAGGAGGCTGGATGTGCAGCACTCCCTTTACAAAAGTCTGGACTTCTGGGAGAGAAGCCAATACCTTCTGAAAGAATATAGATAGGGCCGAAATCTGTACCTTAATGGAGCCCAACTTCAGGCCCATATCCACTCCTGTCTGTAGAAAGTGGAGAAAACGGCCCAAGTGGAAATCTTCCGTAGGAGCATTCTTGGCTTCACACCAAGATACATACTTCCTCCAGATACGGTGATAATGTTTCGCCGTCACCTCCTTCCTAGCCTTTATCAGAGTAGGGATGACTTCCTCCAGAATACCTTTCCCAGCTAGGATTCGGTGTTCAACCGCAATGCCGTCAAACGTAACCGCGGTAAGTCTTGGAACACGCAGGGGCCCTGCGTGTTCTCAGGTCCTCCCTGAGAGGAAAAGGCCATGGATCTTCCGTGAGAATCTCCTGAAGATCTGAATAAAAGGCCCATCGAGGCCAATCTGGAACAATGAGTATTGTCTGCACTCTTTTTCGTCTTATGATTCTCAATATTTTTGAGATGAGGAAGAGGAGGGAACACACAGACCGACTGAAAACACCCATAGTGTCACCAGGGCATCTACCGCTACTGCCTGAGGGTCCCTTGACCTGGCACAATACCTCCGAAGCTTCTTGTTGAGGCGTGACGCCATTTCTATTTGAGGAAGTCCCCAAAGACTTATCTCTGCAAAAACTTCTTGATGAAGTCCCCACTCTCCTGGATGGAGATCGTGTCTGCTGAGGAAGTCTGCTTCCCAGTTGTCCACTACCGGAATGAAGACTGCTGACAGAGCGCTTACGTGATTTTCCGTCCAGCGAAGAATCCTGGTGGCTTCCGCCATTGCCACTGCTCCTTGTCCCGCCTTGGCGGTTTACATGAGCCACGGCTGTGACGTTGTCTGATTGAATCAGAATCGGTAGGTCGCTAAGAAGATTCCCCGCTTGTCTTAGGCCGTTGTATATGGCCCTTAATTCTAGAATGTTTATGTGTAGACAAGCCTCCTGGCTTGACCATAGTCACTGAAAGTTTCTTCCTTGTGTGACTGCTCCTCATCCTCGGAGGCTCACGTCCGTGGTCACCAGAACCCAGTCCTGAACGCCGAACCTGCGACCCTCTAGAAGGTGAGCACTCTGCAGCCACCACAGGAGAGACACCCTGGCCCTGGAGGACAGGCTTGTTTTCTGATGAATTTGAAGATGGGACCCAGACCACCTGTCCAGAAGGCCCCACTGAAATGTCCTCGCATGAAACCTGCCGAAGGGGATGGCCTCGTAGGTCGCCACCATTTTTCCCAGTACTCGAGTGCATTGATGGACTGACACTCATTTAGGCTTTAACAGGTCTATGATCATGTTCTGGAGTTCCTGGGCTCTTTACTACCGGGAAAAACCCCCCTCTGTTTTTCCGTATCCAGAATCATGCCCAAAAAAATACAACAGAGTTGTCGGAACCCACTGCGACTTTGGCAGATTTAGAATCCAGCTGTGCTGTTGTAGTACTCTCAGGGAGAGAGACACTGTTTTTAATAACTGCTCCCCTGAACTTGCTTTTATCAGGAGATCGTTCAAGTATGCGATACTTGTGACCCCTTGTTTGCGCAGGAGAACCATTATTTCCGCCATTACCTTTGTGAAATTCTCGGGCCCGTAGAAAGCCCAAACGGCAACGTCTGAAACTGGTAATGACAATCCTGTACAGCGAACCTTAGGTATGCCCAATGAGGAGGATATATGGGGACATGAAGGTATGCATCCTCTATGTCTAGTGACACCCTAAAATCCCCCCCTTTCCAGGCTGGTTATCCTTGCCTTGAGAGATTCCATCTTGAATCTGAACCTCTTTAAATGTAGGTTGGGGAATTTTAGATTCAGAATCGGTCTGACCGAGCCATCCGGCTCTGGGACCACAAATAGGGCTGAATAAAACCCTTTTCCCTGTTGCTCTAGGGGAACCATGATAAACACTTGCTGTTGACCAAGCTTTAGTATGGCAGCCAACATTATTTTCCTCTCCGGGGAAGTAGCTGGCAAGGCCGATTTGAAAATCGGTGTGGAAGCACCTCTTTGATGGATGTGGTAGAGGCCGGGGAGGACACTTTTCATGTGAACTGGCCGTAGCCAGTGATCTTTTCCCTCTACCTCTGGCGAGGAAATAAGGCCACGCCCCTTTCTGAACTTACGCGACCGCAAGGACTGCATCTGTTATTAGGGTGTTTCCTTTTGCTGCGGGGAACATAAGGCAAAAAAAAGACGACTTACCCGCGGTAGCTGTGAAAACCAGGTCCGCGAGGCCCTCCCCAAATAAAACTTCACCCTTGCAAGGTAAAGCTTCCATATGACTCTCCGAGTCCGCATCACCTGTCCATTGACGGGTCCGCAGGGACCTACTAGCAGAACCTGCTATGGCCTTAGCCCTTGAACCCAAACACCCAATATCTCTCGCAGCCTCTCTCATATATAGTGCTGCGTCCTTGATGTGACCTAAGGCCAACACCATACTATCTTTTTCTCGGGTGTCAATGTTAGACGACAAGTTATCAGCCCAAGCTGTAATTGCGCTACCTACCCATGCCGACGCTACTGCAGGTCTAAATAGGGCTCCGGCAGTCGCATAAAATTTATTTTAAGGTAGACTCCTGCCTACTATCCGCAGGATCCTATAGGGCCGCCGTATCAGGGCACGGTAATGCTACCTTCCTGGACCAGGGCGTTAAGGCCTTGTCCAGCGTGGGCGAGGATTCCCACCGTAACCTGTCCTTTGAGGAGAAAGGATACGCCATAATAATACTCTTGGGAACTTGCAGTCTAATGTCAGGAGTTTCCCAAGCTTTTTTAAATAAAATGGTCAGCTCATGAGATGAGTTAGGTTATTTTTCTTTAAATATGCAGACCCTCGTGTCAGGGACAGAGGAGTCCTCTGAGATATGCAAAACAACGTTTATTACAATAAACCTATATTGAATACCGACGCGACTCATGGGTGCAACCTTGCATCATCCTAGTCGACACTGGAGTCGGAATCCGTGTCGGTATCAGTGTCTGCTAACTAGGTAAAGGGACATTTATGGGACCCTGAAGGGTCCTGGGACACAGTAAAAGCCATGGGTTAATTCCCTGCTTGTCTTTGGACTCTGCTTTGTCCAATCTGTAATAAAGCCACATTAGCATTCAAAACATTCCACATGTCCACCCAATCAAGTGTCGGCTGTGCCAACGGATACACCACCACCATCTGCTCTGCTACCTCCCAAGACGAGCCTTCCACTTCAGACATGTCGACACGCACGTACTGACACCCCCCACACACACTGGGATAAATATGGGGACTGACCCACAATAAGGCCCTTTGGAGAGACAGAGAGAGAATGCCAGCACACACCCAGCGCCACAATATGCTGAAACAACGGTCCCAGCCTAAATAGCGCTTTAGATATAAATATATGTACAAACTGCACCAAATAAATGTGCCCCCCCCTCATTTTTGTCCCCTGTTATTGTTCAGCGGGGGAGAGTCTGGGAGCACTTCTATGCAGCATGCTGTGGAGAAAAATGGCGTTGGTTAGTGCTGGAGGATCAAGCCCCGCCCCCTCAACGGCGGGCTTCGGTCCCGCTCAATTTCTTTATACTGGCGGGGGTTTTATATTATATTGCCTCAGCGGTATCTAATATCTGTGCCAGTGCCGTTTATGAGGTAAAAATTGCAGCCCAGGGCGCCCTCCCTGCGCCCTGCACCCGTACAGTGGTGTGTGTGTGTGTGTGTGTGTGTGTGTGTGTGTGTGTGTGTGTGTGTTGGGAGCAATGGCGCGCAGCGTTACCTCAGTGAAGATCTGAAGTCTTCTGACGCCTTTGAAGTCTTCTTTCTTCTCATACTCACCCGGCTTCTATCTTCCGGCTCTGTGAGGGGGATGGCGGCGCAGCTCCGGGACGAACGACGAGGATGAGACCTGTGCTCCGACCCTCTGGAGCTAATGGTGTCCAGTAGCCTAAGAAGCAGAGCCTATCATTTAAGTAGGTCTGCTTCTCTCCCCTCAGTCCCACGATGCAGGGAGTCTGTTGCCCGCAGTGCTCCCTGAAAATACAAAAACCTAACAAAAAGTATTTCAGAGAAACTCAGTAGAGCTCCCCTGCAGTGCATCCAGTCTCCTCTGGGCACAGGATCTAACTGAGGTCTGGAGGAGGGGCATAGAGGGAGGAGCCAGTGCACACCCATTCTAAAGTCTTTAGAGTGCCCATGTCTCCTGCGGAGCCCGTCTATACCCCATGGTCCTTACGGAGTCCCCAGCATCCTCTAGGACGTAAGAGAAAGTAGGAAAATTAGATTTAATAGACAAGAACTGTATTAATCTATTTTAGAATTGTTCAATAAATTAACAGCGTTATAAAAAGTGTAAAAATGGACAATTTCCACCCAAAACTGAAAGTAGTTTTGGGTGAAATACCCGTAGTTACGGATTCCAGCATTCAGTCTCCCTGGTAAGTCACCAGACATCACTACCTGTCAGAGACATCCAGAGATGCCAACTCTCATCTTCAAACAGGCGACACATTATCCCCAATGCAAGCCATGGTGGTACGGGACACCACACAGCATGAACAGCGGGAACCAGGTATGGTGTTCTTTTGGGAGCCTAATTAGATTACTTGTTCTATTCAGTTCTAGGTGTAAGTATGCTTTAGAGATGCATGTAAATGCCTGGGTTAGTATAGAAGAAAAGTATATGGGAAAACAAAGGGGGCAGTAAAAGCGCTGTAGATGGGAGGACACCAACCTTCATCTCCTTCTGCTGGATCAGCGTCAGTTCCTTCTGAGACTTCTTGGTATTCTCATGGAGTGCCATATTTTGCTGTCAGAGAGAAGCAGTTTTATCACACTGACCCAATTATAGATAAAGCATGACACATGGGGATAGGGATCTCATGTTCCTCTCCAGGAGGGACAAACTGCTCTGTTCCTGGACTTCCCTCAATGTAGGATTACCATCACCTGTGTGGAACTAGTTACCTGATAAGAAGGGTGTTTCACCACAGGTGATGGCAATCATAAATTAAGATGAAAGTCCAGCAGCCGAGCATTCTGTCCCTCCTGGAGAGGGTCATGTTGGGAGATATGGGACAAGGATCTCAGCACATAGAGCATGATACACGGGGACAGGGATCTCATGTTCCTCAGCACACAGAGCATGATACGTGGGGACAGGGATCTCATGTTCCTCAGCACATAGAGCATGATACACGGGGACAGGGATCTCATGTTCCTCAGCATATAAAGCATGATACACAGGGACAGGGATCTCATGTTCCTCAGCATATAAAGCATGATACACGGGGACAGGGATCTCATGTTCCTCAGCACATAGAGCATGATACAAGGGGACAGGGATCTCATGTTCCTCAGCATATAAAGCATGATACACGGGGACAGGGATCTCATGTTCCTCAGCACATAGAGCATGATACACGGGGACAGGGATCTCATGTTCCTCAGCACATAGAGCATGATACACGGGGACAGGGATCTCATGTTCCTCAGCACATAGAGCATGATACACGGGGACAGGGATCTCATGTTCCTCAGCACATAGAGCATGATACACGGGGACAGGGATCTCATGTTCCTCAGCACATAAAGCATGATACACGGGGACAGGGATCTCATGTTCCTCAGCACATAGAGCATGATACACGGGGACAGGGATCTCATGTTCCTCAGCACATAAAGCATGATACACGGGGACAAGGATCTCATGTTCCTCAGCACATAGAGCATGATACACTGGGACAGGGATCTCATGTTCCTCCGCACATAGAGCATGATACACAGGGACCTCATGTTCCTCAGCACATAAAGCATGATACACGGGGACAAGGATCTCATGTTCCTCAGCACATAGAGCATGATACACGGGGATAGGGATCTCATGTTCCTCCGCACATAAAGCATGATACACGGGGACAGGGATCTCATGTTCCTCAGCACATAGAGCATGATACACGGGGACAGGGATCTCATGTTCCTCAGCATATAAAGCATGATACACGGGGACAGGGATCTCATGTTCCTCAGCACATAGAGCATGATACAAGGGGACAGGGATCTCATGTTCCTCAGCATATAAAGCATGATACACGGGGACAGGGATCTCATGTTCCTCAGCACATAGAGCATGATACACGGGGATAGGGATCTCATGTTCCTCCGCACATAAAGCATGATACACGGGGACAAGGATCTCATGTTCTTCAGCACATAAAGCATGATACACGGGGACAAGGATCTCATGTTCCTCAGCACATAGAGCATGATACACAGGGACAGGGATCTCATGTTCCTCCGCACATAAAGCATGATACACGGGGACAAGGATCTCATGTTCTTCAGCACATAAAGCATGATACACGGGGACAGGGATCTCGTGTTCCTCAGCACATAGAGCATGATACACAGGGACAGGGATCTCATGTTCCTCCGCACATAAAGCATGATACACGGGGACAAGGATCTCATTGTTCTTCAGCACATAAAGCATGATACACGGGGACAGGGATCTCATGTTCCTCAGCACATAGAGCATGATACACGGGGACAGGGATCTCATGTTCCTCCGCACATAAAGCATGATACACGGGGACAGGGATCTCATGTTCCTCAGCACATAGAGCATGATACACTGGGACAGGGATCTCATGTTCCTCAGCACATAGAGCATGATACACAGGGACCTCATGTTCCTCAGCACATAAAGCATGATACACGGGGACAAGGATCTCATGTTCCTCAGCACATAGAGCATGATACACGGGGATAGGGATCTCATGTTCCTCCGCACATAGAGCATGATACACGGGGACAGGGATCTCATGTTCCTCAGCACATAGAGCATGATACACAGGGACAGGGATCTCATGTTCCTCCGCACATAAAGCATGATACACGGGGATAGGGATCTCATGTTCCTCCGCACATAAAGCATGATACACGGGGACAGGGATCTCATGTTCCTCAGCACATAGAGCATGATACACGGGGACAGGGATCTCATGTTCCTCCGCACATAAAGCATGATACACGGGGACAAGGATCTCATGTTCCTCAGCACATAGAGCATGATACACGGGGATAGGGATCTCATGTTCCTCCGCACATAAAGCATGATACACGGGGACAAGGATCTCATGTTCTTCAGCACATAGAGCATGATACACGGGGACAGGGATCTCATGTTCCTCCGCACATAGAGCATGATACACGGGGACAGGGATCTCATGTTCCTCCGCACATAGAGCATGATACACGGGGACAGGGATCTCACGTTCCTCCGCACATAAAGCATGATACACGGGGACAGGGATCTCATGTTCCTCAGCACAGAGCATGATACACGGGGACAGGGATCTCATGTTCCTCAGCACATAGAGCATGATACACGGGGACAGGGATCTCATGTTCCTCCGCACATAGAGCATGATACACGGGGACAAGGATCTCATGTTCCTCAGCACATAGAGCATGATACACTGGGACAGGGATCTCATGTTCCTCAGCACATAGAGCATGATACACAGGGACCTCATGTTCCTCAGCACATAAAGCATGATACACGGGGACAGGGATCTCATGTTCCTCCGCACATAAAGCATGATACACGGGGACAAGGAGCTCATGTTCCTCAGCACATAGAGCATGATACACGGGGACAGGGATCTCATGTTCCTCAGCACATAAAGCATGATACACGGGGACAGGGATCTCATGTTCCTCAGCACATAGAGCATGATACACGGGGACAGGGATCTCATGTTCCTCAGCACATAAAGCATGATACACGGGGACAGGGATCTCATGTTCCTCAGCACATAAAGCATGATACACGGGGACAAGGATCTCATGTTCCTCCGCACATAGAGCATGATACACAGGGACAGGGATCTCATGTTCCTCCGCACATAGAGCATGATACACAGGGACAGGGATCTCATGTTCCTCAGCACATAAAGCATGATACACAGGGACAGGGATCTCATGTTCCTCCGCACATAGAGCATGATACACGGGGACAGGGATCTCATGTTCCTCAGCACATAGAGCATGATACACGGGGACAGGGATCTCATGTTCCTCAGCACATAAAGCATGATACACGGGGACAGGGATCTCATGTTCCTCAGCACATAAAGCATGATACACGGGGACAAGGATCTCATGTTCCTCCGCACATAAAGCATGATACGTGGGGACAGGGATCTCATGTTCCTCAGCACATAGAGCATGATACACAGGGACAGGGATCTCATGTTCCTCCGCACATAGAGCATGATACACAGGGACAGGGATCTCATGTTCCTCAGCACATAAAGCATGATACACAGGGACAGGGATCTCATGTTCCTCAGCACATAAAGCATGATACACAGGGACAGGGATCTCATGTTCCTCAGCATATAAAGCATGATACACGGGGACAGGGATCTCATGTTCCTCAGCATATAAAGCATGATACACAGGAACAGGGATCTCATGTTCCTCAGCACATAGAGCATGATACACTGGGACAGGGATCTCATGTTCCTCAGCATATAAAGCATGATACACGGGGACAGGGATCTCATGTTCCTCAGCATATAAAGCATGATACACAGGGACAGGGATCTCATGTTCCTCCGCACATAGAGCATGATACACGGGGACAAGGATCTCATGTTCCTCCGCACATAAAGCATGATACACGGGGACAAGGATCTCATGTTCCTCAGCACATAGAGCATGATACACGGGGATAGGGATCTCATGTTCCTCCGCACATAAAGCATGATACACGGGGACAGGGATCTCATGTTCCTCAGCACATAGAGCATGATACACGGGGACAGGGATCTCATGTTCCTCCGCACATAAAGCATGATACACGGGGACAGGGATCTCATGTTCCTCAGCACATAGAGCATGATACACGGGGACAGGGATCTCATGTTCCTCAGCACATAAAGCATGATACACGGGGACAAGGATCTCCTGTTCCTCAGCACATAGAGCATGATACACTGGGACAGGGATCTCATGTTCCTCCGCACAGAGCATGATACACAGGGACCTCATGTTCCTCAGCACATAAAGCATGATACACGGGGACAAGGATCTCATGTTCCTCAGCACATAGAGCATGATACACGGGGATAGGGATCTCATGTTCCTCCGCACATAAAGCATGATACACGGGGACAGGGATCTCATGTTCCTCAGCACATAGAGCATGATACACGGGGACAGGGATCTCATGTTCCTCCGCACATAAAGCATGATACACGGGGACAAGGATCTCATGTTCCTCCGCACATAAAGCATGATACACGGGGACAGGGATCTCATGTTCCTCAGCACATAGAGCATGATACACGGGGACAGGGATCTCATGTTCCTCAGCACATAGAGCATGATACACGGGGACAGGGATCTCATGTTCCTCCGCACATAGAGCATGATACACGGGGACAAGGATCTCATGTTCCTCAGCACATAGAGCATGATACACGGGGACAGGGATCTCATGTTCCTCAGCATATAAAGCATGATACAAGGGGACAGGGATCTCATGTTCCTCAGCATATAAAGCATGATACAAGGGGACAGGGATCTCATGTTCCTCAGCATATAAAGCATGATACAAGGGGACAGGGATCTCATGATCCTCAGCACAAAGCTTGACACACGGGGACAGGGATCTCATGTTCCTCAGCACATAAAGCATGATACACGGGGACAGGGATCTCATGTTTCTCTCCAGGAGGGACAAAATGCTCTGTTCCTGGACTTCCCTCAATGTAGGATTACCATCACCTGTGTTTAACTAGTTACCTGATAAGAAGGGTGTTTCACCCCAGGTGATGGCAATCATAAATTAAGATGAAAGTCCAGCAGCCGAGCATTCTGTCCCTCCTGGAGAGGGTCATGTTGGGAGGTATGGGACAAGGATCTCATGTTCCTCAGCACAAAGCATGGCACATGGGGACAGGGATCTCATGTTCCTCAGCACATATATCACATGGCGATGTAATTACCTTGTGCAGCAGCGACAGCATCTGATGCTTGATTAGAGTCTCCTTACTGAAGAACTGGCGGCGGCAAAGCAGACAAACCATTTTCTTCCAATCCGTCAACTTATCATCTTTGCTGCTACTGGCGACGGGGGCAACGGGTTTAGGAATCGGTTTTGGAGCAGGAGGTGGAGGAGGGGGAGGGGGCTTCTTGCGTAACGGGGGCAGCACCAGTTCTTCCTGCTCTTCCTCTTCATCACTGTCTCCATATTCTCCAAGTAGCTTAATCAGAGGGTTATCCTTTAGCTTCATAGAAACACAGAGAAAGAATGAGATTGGAAGATGAAACAGAGGGGGTCATTCCGAGTTGTTCGCTCGTTATTTTTTTGTCGCAACGGAGCGATTAGTTGCTAATGCGCATGCGCAATGTCCGCAGTGCGACTGCGCCAAGTAAATTTGCTATGCAGTTAGGTATTTTACTCACGGCATTACGAGGTTTTTTCTTCGTTCTGGTGATCGTAATGTGATTGACAGGAAGTGGGTGTTTCTGGGCGGAAACATGCCGTTTTATGGGTGTGTGCGAAAAAACGCTACCGTTTCTGGGAAAAACGCGGGAGTGGCTGGAGAAACGGAGAAGTGTCTGGGTGAACGCTGGGTGTGTTTGTGACGTCAAACCAGGAACGAAACTGACTGAACTGATCGCAGAAGCCGAGTAAGTGTGGAGCTACTCAGAAACTGCTAAGAAGTGTCTATTCGCAATTCTGCTAATCTTTCGTTCGCAATTTTGATAAGCTAAGATTCACTCCCAGTAGGCGGCAGCTTAGCGTGTGCAATGCTGCTAAAAGCAGCTTGCGAGCGAACAACTCGGAATGACCACCAGAGTCCAGCACCTCACATACTTTCTGCAGGACGTGCAGGGAACCTAGACCAGACTTGAAGTGATTAGCGGAGGACCGCTTAGACATTGTAGACTACTTGGGTTCCAAAACACTTAGTGTATCGTTGCAAAATGAGAAACACCACGCAGCCTGCCTCTCAGCTCCAGAAACAGCTGATGACCGAGTTACTGCCAGACACGTGGCAGATTGTATGGACTGATATCACAGGTGTGCCCCCCTCTTACACAGAGATCCTCAACATAAGGATTGCTTGGGGACAGTACTGAGACCACTGTTCTGCAGTGTAGGATGTCAGGAAATCTACTTCTACAAAGAGGAAACGTCACAAAAATACACCGGAAGTTGACACGTGGTTGCCTGGAGTGCAACTGTAAATGACCGGAACACTGCGAAGTACCCAGTTATTGGTGTGTGAGCGCCCACAGCTTATACGGGCGAGTAGTGGAATCCAACACCGCAATCTGCAAAATGTTTGAAAGAATTCTGCAGGTGAAAGTGTAAGCTATATCTATGTGTAATCTGATATAAAACCATGTACAGCGGCAACACGCTCGCGATAAAGGTAAATAAAATATTACCGAAAACTGGGTGGGACTATCTCAGAGAGGGTGTGGTGAGCTATTTAGTGGGCGGGGCATGTATAATGACACACATTGCTGGTGAAGAGACCTCTTTTATCCCTACTGATCTCGTAGCCGCCCTACAGTATAAAACAGAGTAATTACCTCGGGCGCCGGCTCTTCCTTCTTTGTCATCTGGGGAGGTAACGGCCTTTTAAATGGATCTTCATTACCATCTTCCTCCTAAAAATTAAAGTTCTGTTTACTAGAAATTGTAATATATACAATCTCGCTAGTGCGACCTCTATAGAACATCCGTTGGGATGTTCTTTACAACAGATGATACAACTGGTAATACCCTGCTAAAGAGGGGCTCTCAGTGTCCCACAACATACATAGAGATACAGCAAGCTCCTGGACACCAGTTACCAACTCATTGCTGGGTGTCTCAGCTGACCAGACTTGAGGGACTCCACAAGTTCACGCACAACACGGGGCCTGTGTACAATGTTCAATAAACCATGCAGGAGGAAAAACAACAAAAGCAGCTTTTGATATGTCTGACCATCCCACCTTGTCCTCAGTGAAGCCTCTTCTTCTCTGGGTCGCAGGCTCCTTCCCAGGGGCTCGGAGAGGCTGCTCTTCCTTTGTATGCTGAAACACAGGACACGTCCAATGTAACCAATTCAGTTATAGGAACCCAAGCATGAAAGGTCTCATTACACCTTGCACCTATAAACTAGACCTCAAGTATGTTATCCATCTGTGCCGGCTCCAGGGGAATGTGCTCTCCCCCCATCATTTCCAACCTTTCTACTCCTACCAACAGTGATGCCCCCCCGCAAGTGATGATTACACTGCAATGAGCTTCAGTGGCTGGATAATGAATGGTGAGCCCTGCCTAATCTCTACAGTACACAATCAATTACAGACATCCAGGTTTATATACTGCCGAGACATTACACAAAGTATCAGATTCTCTCAAAGCATAGTGAAAGAATTACCTGCATTTTGGAAGCATCAAAAACGGCATTTGTCAAAGGGTCCACGTACGAGCCAGTTTTGGGATCAAAGACAAAACTTGGACCATTACGGTCAACTGTAAAATAAAACTTCAACATCAATGTCTTGTAGTGGGCTTAATGAGGATGTATCACCAAGATAGAGCACTTACAGCAGACCGGACTCCTGAGCCTCCATACCTCACTGCTATGAGGCTGGGGGACACAGCTCCAGGAGAAAAAACAGAGCACTGGATACAATGCCCTATCCTAAAGCAAATACTCCACTGTATTGTATATACAGTAGGTCACTAGAATGCTCCCTGTATTGTATATAGGTCACTAGAATGCTCCTTGTATTTTATATAGGTCACTAGAATGCTCCCTGTATTTTATATAGGTCACTAGAATGCTCCCTGTATTTTATATAGGTCACTAGAATACTCCCTGTATTGTATATAGGTCACTAGAATGCTCCCTGTATTGTATATAGGTCACTAGAAAGTTATCGGTATTGTATATATGTCATTAGAATGCTCCCTGTATTGTATATACAATAGGTCACTAGAATGCTCCCTGTGTTGTATATACAGTAGGTCACTAGAATGCTCCCTGTGTTGTATATACAGTAGGTCACTAGAATGCTCCCTGTATTGTATATACAGTAGGTCACTAGAATGCTCCCTGTATTTTATATAGGTCACTAGAATGCTCCCTGTATTGTATATAGGTCACTAGAATACTCCCTGTATTTTATATAGGTCACTAGAATGCTCCCTGTATTGTATATAGGTCACTAGAATACTCCCTGTATTGTATATAGGTCACTAGAATGCTCCCTGTATTGTATATAGGTCACTAGAAAGTTACCGGTATTGTATATATGTCATTAGAATGCTCCCTGTATTGTATATACAATAGGTCACTAGAATGCTCCCTGTGTTGTATTATACAGTAGGTCACTAGAATGCTCCCTGTGTTGTATATACAGTAGGTCACTAAAATGCGCCCTGTGTTGTATATAGGTCACTAGAATGCGCTGTGTATTGTATAGCAATCATGAAACTGGGCACTCTAGACTGTATAAAGGTCACTGACACCGATACGGTTTTGTCAGAATGGGCTGGTGGGTGTTGTATCTGCTCTGTGACATAGTCACATTAAGCCACAACCACATTACACAAACCACCCCTACCAGTGTGTTTTTACCATTGCTATGTGCTGGTAGAAAGACCAGGGCCACCTGATTGCACTTGCCCTCTAGTGCTAAAAGTTGGCAATCAGCCCCTGGGTCTGTCTTAAGCTAAAGTTTCCAAAAATGTGTTCTGTTGGAAGCGAAGAGGAATGGTGGCAATGATAGGAAAGCCTGTATTACACTGTGGGATCACGTCTGGCTATAGTTACATATAGTATATAAGTATATACGCTATGGACGGCACATATTCCCCACTTCTTACCCTTTCCTTTATTTCCAGGGCCTTTTCTGCGTGGTCCTCTGTGCCTCCGGCCCTGTGAGCAGAAACATGGAACACAATACAGGTTGGGGGTTGGATTGAGTGATAAACACAACTCCTGGGTCATTCCATGAAAATGGTTTTTTATGTAACGTTTGTTATCAGTTTTCATGTCAAGCTTTGCATCAAAATGAAAGCATATCCTGTACCACACAAACATTTACTATGCACAAAATATTCAAAATACACATGCTCAAAAAAATAAGATTTTACTTACCGATAAATCTATTTCTCGTAGTCCGTAGTGGATGCTGGGACTCCGTCAGGACCATGGGGAATAGCGGCTCCGCAGGAGACAGGGCACAAAATTTAAAAGTTTGACCACTAGGTGGTGTGTACTGGCTCCTCCCCCTATGACCCTCCTCCAAGCCTCAGTTAGGATACTGTGCCCGGACGAGCGTACACAATAAGGAAGGATTTTGAATCCCGGGTAAGACTCATACCAGCCACACCGTACAACTTGTGATCTGAACCCAGTTAACAGTATGACAAACGTAGGAGCCTCTGAACAGACGGCTCACAACAATAACAACCCGATTTTTTTGTAACAATAACTATGCACAAGTATTGCAGACAATCCGCACTTGGGATGGGCGCCCAGCATCCACTACGGACTACGAGAAATAGATTTATCGGTAAGTAAAATCTTATTTTCTCTGACGTCCTAGTGGATGCTGGGACTCCGTCAGGACCATGGGGATTATACCAAAGCTCCCAAACGGGCGGGAGAGTGCGGATGACTCTGCAGCACCGAATGAGAGAACTCCAGGTCCTCCTTAGCCAGGGTATCAAATTTGTAGAATTTTACAAACGTGTTCTCCCCTGACCACGTAGCTGCTCGGCAGAGTTGTAATGCCGAGACCCCTCGGGCAGCCGCCCAAGATGAGCCCACCTTCCTTGTGGAATGGGCCTTGACAGATTTAGGCTGTGGCAGGCCTGCCACAGAATGTGCAAGTTGAATTGTGCTACAAATCCAACGAGCAATCGTCTGCGTAGAAGCAGGAGCACCCAGCTTGTTGGGTGCATACAGTATAAACAGCGAGTCAGATTTTCTGACTCCAGCCGTCCTTGAAATATATATTTTCAATGCTCTGACAACGTCCAGCAACTTGGAATCCTCCAAATCGCTAGTAGCCGCAGGCACCACAATAGGCTGGTTCAGGTGAAACGCTGAAACCACCTTAGGCAGAAAGTGAGGACGCGTCCGCAGTTCTGCCCTGTCCGAATGGAAAATCAGATATGGGCTTTTATACGATAAAGCCGCCAATTCTGACACTCTCCTGGCTGAAGCCAGGGCCAGTAGCATGGTTACTTTCCATGTAAGATATTTCAAATCCACCGATTTGAGTGGCTCAAACCAATGGGATTTGAGAAAATCCAAAACTACATTAAGATCCCACGGTGCCACTGGGGGCACAACCGGGGGCTGTATATGTAGTACTCCTTTTACAAAAGTCTGGACTTCAGGAACTGAAGCCAATTCTTTCTGGAAGAAAATCGACAGGGCCGAAATTTGAACCTTAATGGACCCTAATTTGAGGCCCATAGACAATCCTGTTTGCAGGAAATGTAGGAATCGACCCAGTTGAAATTCCTCCGTCGGGGCCTTCCTGGCCTCACACCACGCAACATATTTTCTCCAAATGCGGTGATAATGTTGTGCAGTCACCTCCTTCCTGGCTTTTACCAGGGTAGGGATGACCTCTTCCGGAATGCCTTTTTCCCTTAGGATTCGGCGTTCAACCGCCATGCCGTCAAACGCAGCCGCGGTAAGTCTTGGAATAGACACGGTCCCTGCTGAAGCAGGTCCCGTCTTAGAGGTAGAGGCCACGGATCTTCCGTGAGCATCTCCTGAAGTTCCGGGTACCAAGTTCTTCTTGGCCAATCCGGAGCCACGAGTATCGTTCTTACTCCCCTTTGCCGTATAATTCTCAGTACTTTTGGTATGAGAGGCAGAGGAGGAAACACATACACTGACTGGTACACCCATGGTGTTACCAGAGCGTCTACAGCTATTGCCTGAGGGTCTCTTGACCTGGCGCAATACCTGTCCAGTTTTTTGTTGAGGCGGGACGCCATCATGTCCACCATTGGTCTTTCCCAATGGACCACAATCATGTGGAAGACTTCTGGATGAAGTCCCCACTCTCCCGGGTGCAGATCGTGTCTGCTGAGGAAGTCTGCTTCCCAGTTGTCCACTCCCGGGATGAACACAGCTGACAGTGCTAACACATGATTTTCTGCCCAGCGGAGAATCCTTGCAGCTTCTGCCATTGCCCTCCTGCTTCTTGTGCTGCCCTGTCTGTTTACGTGGGCGACTGCCGTGATGTTGTCCGACTGAATCAACACCGGCTGACCCTGAAGCAGAGGTTTTGCCAGGCTTAGAGCATTGTAGATTGCTCTTAGCTCCAGTATATTTATGTGAAGAGACGTCTCCAGGCTTGACCACACGCCCTGGAAGTTTCTTCCCTGTGTGACCGCTCCCCAGCCTCTCAGGCTGGCATCCGTGGTCACTAGGACCCAGTTCTGTATGCCGAATCTGCGGCCCTCTAACAGATGAGCACTCTGCAACCACCATAGCAGAGACACTCTTGTCCTTGTGGACAATTTTATCCGCTGATGCATCTGCAGATGCGATCCGGACCATTTGTCCAGCAGATCCCACTGAAAAGTTTGTGCATGGAATCTGCCGAATGGAATCGCTTCGTAAGAAGCTACCATTTTTCCCAGGACTCTTGTGCATTGATGCACAGATACTTTTCCTGGTTTTAGGAGGTTCCTGATTAGATCGGATAACTCCCTGGCTTTCTCCTCCGGAAGAAATACCTTTTTCTGAACAGTGTCCAGAATCATCCCTAGGAACAACAGACGTGTCGTCGGGATCAGTTGGGATTTTGGAAAATTCAGAATCCACCCGTGTTGTTGGAGCACTACTTGGGTTAGTGCTACTCCGACCTCCAGCTGTTCTCTGGATCTTGCCCTTATCAGGAGATCGTCCAAGTAAGGGATAATTAAGACGCCTTCTCTTCGAAGAAGGATCATCATTTCGGCCATTACCTTGGTAAAGACCCGGGGTGCCGTGGACAATCCAAACGGCAGCGTCTGAAACTGATAATGACAGTTTTGGACCACGAACCTGAGGTACCCTTGGTGTGAAGGACAAATTGGAACATGAAGGTAAGCATCCTTGATGTCCAAGGACACCATAAAATCCCCTTCTTCCAGATTCGCTATCACTGCTCTGAGTGACTCCATCTTGAACTTGAATTTTTGTATGTACAGGTTCAGAGATTTTAGATTTAGACTCGGTCTTACCGAGTTGTCCGGCTTCGGTACCACAAATAGCGTGGAGTAATACCCCTGTCCCTGTTGTAGGAGGAGTACCTTGACTATCACCTGCTGAGAATACAGCTTGTGAATGGCCTCCAATACCGTCGCCCTGTCGGAGGGAGACGTTGGCAAAGCAGACTTTAGGAAACGGCGAGGAGGGGACTTCTCGAATTCCAACCTGTAACCCTGAGATACTACCTGCAGGATCCAGGGGTCCACCTGCGAGTGAGCCCACTGTGCGCTGAAATGTTTGAGGCGACCCCCCACCGCCCCTGAGTCTTCTTATAGGAACGAAAGGACTGCGGCTGAAAAGCCTGCGGCTTTTTCTGCTGGGAGGTGACCTGGGGTAAAAAGGTGGATTTTCCGGCCGTTGCCGTGGCCACCAGATCCGATAGACCGACCCCAAATAATTCCTCCCCCTTATACGGCAATACTTCCATATGTCGTTTGGAATCCGCATCACCTGACCACTGGCGCGTCCATAAACTTCTTCTGGCAGATATGGACATCGCACTTACTCTTGATGCCAGAGTGCAAATATCTCTCCGAGCATCTCGCATATAAAGAAATGCATCCTTTAACTGCTCTATAGTCAGTAAAATACTGTCCCTATCCAGGGTATCAATATTTTCAGACAGTGACTCCGACCAAGCCACGCCAGCACTGCACATCCAGGCTGAGGCGATTGCTGGTCTCAGTATAACACCCGTATGTGTGTATATACTTTTTAATGTATTCTCCAGCCTCCTATCAGCTGGATCCTTGAGGGCGGCCGTATCAGGAGACGGTAACGCCACTTGCTTTGATAAGCGTGTGAGCGCCTTATCCACCCTAGGAGGTGTTTCCCAGCGCGCCCTAACCTCTGGCGGGAAAGGGTATAATGCCAATAACTTCTTTGAAATTAGCAGTTTTCTATCTGGGGTAACCCACGCTTCATCACACACTTCATTCAGTTCCTCTGATTCAGGAAAAACTATTGGTAGTTTTTTCACACCCCACATAATACCCCTTTTTGTGGTACTTGCAGTATCAGAGATATGCAAAGCCTCCTTCATTGCCGTGATCATATAACGTGTGGCCCTACTGGAAAATACGTTTGTTTCTTCACCGTCGACACTGGATTCAGTGTCAGTGTCTGGGTCTGTGTCGACCGACTGAGGTAAAGGGCGTTTTACAGCCCCTGACGGTGTCTGAGACGCCTGGACAGGTACTAACTGGTTTGCCGGCTGTCTCATGTCGTCAACCGACTTTTGTAGCGTGCTGACACTATCCCGTAATTCCATAAACAAAGCCATCCATTCTGGTGTCGACTCCCTAGGGGGTGACATCATTACAGGCAATTGCTCCGCCTCCACGTCAACATCGTCCTCATACATGTCGACACACACGTACCGACACAGCAGACACACAGGGAATGCTCTGATAGAAGACAGGACCCCACTAGCCCTTTGGGGAGACAGAGGGAGAGTTTGCCAGCACACACCCAAGCGCTATAAATATATATAGGGACAACCTTAATAAGTGTGTTCTCTTTATAGCAGCTCAAATATTATAAATATCGCCAATAAGTGCCCCCCCTCTCTGTTTTTACCCTGTTTCTGTAGTGCAGTGCAGGGGAGAGTCCTGGGAGCCTTCCTCGCAGCGGAGCTGGGCAGGAAAATGGCGCTGTGTGCTGAGGAGAATAGGCCCCGCCCCCTTTTCGGCGGGCTTCTTCTCCCGGTTTTTTTGGAACCTGGCAGGGGTTAAATACATCCATATAGCCCCAGGGGCTATATGTGATATATTTTAGCCAGAATAGGTATATTACATTGCTGCCCAGGGCGCCCCCCCCAGCGCCCTGCACCCTCAGTGACCGCTGGTGTGAAGTGTGCGGAGAGCAATAGCGCACAGGCAGTGCTGTGCGCTACCTCATGAAGACTGAGACGTCTTCTGCCGCCGGTTTCTGGACCTCTTCTCTATTCGGCATCTGCAAGGGGGTCGGCGGCGCGGCTCCGGTGACCCATCCAGGCTGTACCTGTGATCGTCCCTCTGGAGCTAGTGTCCAGTAGCCTAAGAAGCAAATCCATCCTGCACGCAGGTGAGTTCACTTCTTCTCCCCTAGGTCCCTCGTTGCAGTGAGCCTGTTGCCAGCAGGACTCACTGAAAATAAAAAACCTAACAAACTTTTTCTAAGCAGCTCTTTAGGAGAGCCACCTAGATTGCACCCTGCTCGGACGGGCACAAAAACCTAACTGAGGCTTGGAGGAGGGTCATAGGGGGAGGAGCCAGTACACACCACCTAGTGGCCAAACTTTTAAATTTTGTGCCCTGTCTCCTGCGGAGCCGCTATTCCCCATGGTCCTGACGGAGTCCCAGCATCCACTAGGACGTCAGAGAAAATATATATTTCACATGAAATATATTTCAAAATGTAACGTTTGTTACCATGGAATAACCCTCCTCTTTATCACAATATTATATATACATTTACAGTATATCTACATATATCAGTCTATGTATATCTATCTCCATCTCCCTTTTATATCTATATATCCATCATACATTCTACTCACCTTTCTTGGAGCCGCTTTAGCACCTTTCTGAGCCTTTGGCTGATCGTCCCTATGGGGAAGCAGAAGATAAGATCTTAGATCTAGAATTTACTATATAATATTGTTGGACGCAATGATGCCACATACTACAATATGGAATGCAAGAAATGTTCATGGTTCCCCTGTACGCGTACGCCCAGCGTATCAATCTGTTCAGATCGGACACATCTACTTTATCGCCAAAAACATACAACAGATAGTGTCCAGCACGTACCGTCTCCGCCCGAGTGCCAGATGCACGTTTATTGGCTTCCCATCTATTTTGAGTGGTGTTTTCCGCTCACGCATCTGCGCTGTAAGCCGTGTCGCCTCCTGGTGTGAAGAATTGAATTTGTTAGAGGCGATTAGCTTGTTACTAAGAATACAAATAGGTTTTTGAATACAATCCGGTCAATCCTTTTCTCGGAGTCCATAAGGGATATTGAGGACACGTTAGTACGATGGGGATAGACGGGGTCCAAAGGAGCCAGCGCACTTTAAATTTCTTCAACTGGGTGTGCTGGCTCCTCCCCTCTATGCCCCCTCCCACAGGCAGTTATAGGTAAAACAGTGCACGAAGGAGAATTACCTACTTGAGAGAAGGAACATAACAGTAAGTGTGGTGAGATTTACACACCAGCACATAACCGGGCCAGCAACAGCTGGCAACAGAAACAGCAACAGCTGAACAGGTAACACCTAACAGAGAACCTGCAGAAAGTCACCGCACAGAGGCAGGCACCCAATATCCCTTATGGACTACGAGAAAAGGATTTACCGGTAGGTATTTAATATCCCATTTTCTCTAGCATGCATAAGGGATATTGGGGACATTTTAGTACGATGGGGATGTCCCAAAGCTTCCAGAACGGGCGGGAACGTGTGGAGACACCTGCAGCACCACCTGCCCAAACTGGGTATCCACTTTGGCTAGGGTATCAAACTTGTAGAACTTCACAAAGGTGTTCTTCCCCGACCAGGTAGCAGCTCGGGACAGTTGCAGAGCTGAGACTCCACGGGCAGCCGCCCAGGAAGACCCCACCGATCTAGTAGAGTGGACTTTCAGAGACTGTGGAACAGGTAAGGCTGCAGACACATAGGCCTGTTGGATAGTAAGTCGAAGCCAACGAGCAATGTACTGCTTTGGAGCAGGGCAACCCTTTTTTCAGCGAATCATATAGCACAAACAAGGAATCAGTCTTTCTGATCCGAGCCATCCTCTTGACATAGATTTTCAAGGCTCGCACCGTATCCAATGCCTCCGGAGGAGCAGAAGTGCCAGAACTAGACAGAATCACAATAGGTTGATTCATGTGAAACGCAGAGACCACCTTCGGCAGGAACTGCTGTCTGGTCGTGCGCTCCGCTCTGTTCTCATGAAAGACCAATTACGGACTTTTACACAATAAGGCCCCCAATTCTGAGACACGCCTAGCAGAAGCCAGGGCCAGTAACATCACTGTCTTCCACCGTCATCAGTGGTTCAAACCAGGACTGTAGAGATCGTAACACCACATCCAATCCCGTAGGAGGCACAAACGGAGGTTGAATGTGAAGTACCCCCTTGCAAGAAGGTCTGAACTTCCGGCAGTATAGCCAACTTCTTTTGGAAGAAGATCGAAAGCTGAAATCTGGACCTTAATGAATCCCAGACGTAAGCCTTTATCCACTCCAGCCTGCAGGAAACGAAAGGAATCTTCCCAAGTGGAATTCTGCAGATGGATATGTGCGTCCTCGTACCAAGAGACATATCTCCGCCAGATATATGAGTGTTTTGACGTCACAGGTTTTCTGGCTTGCACCATAGTGGCAATGCCCTTTTTGGAAAGACCTTTGTGAGCTAGGATGCTCCGCTCAACTTCCATGTCATCAAACGAAGCCGCCGTAAGTCCGGGTAGACGAACAGTCCTTGCGGAGGAAGATCCTTTCTTAGTGGCAGAGGCCAAGGGTCTTCTACGGACATGTCCGGAAGAGCCGCGTACCACACCCTCCTGGGCCAATCCGGAGCAATCAAGATTGCTTGCACACCCTGATGCCTGATCCACTTCAGCACTTTTGGGATTAACGGAATCGGAGGAAACAGGTATACCGATTGGTAAGGCCAAGGCGATGTCAAGTGCATCCACTGCGCTCGCCTGCGGATCCCTAGTTCGCGAGAAGTAGCAGCAAAGTGGTTTGTTGAGCTGAGACGCCATCATCGGTTTGTGGGCATCCCCACCTGTTGATCTGTTGAAACACCAGAGGGTGTATGCCCCACTTGCCCGGGTGGTGATCGTGACGACTCAGGAAGTCCACTTCCCAGTTGTCCACTCCCGGAATGAAGATTACGGACAGTGCTATTGCATTTCTTTCTGCCCAGAGGAGTATTCTTGACATTTCTCTCATGCAGGCCCTGCTTTTGGTCCCTCCTTGTTGATTGATGTATGCCACAGCCGTGGCGTTGTCCGACTGAACCTGGATTGCCAGATCCCGGAGCAGAGGGGAGGCCTGAATCAGAGCATTGTAGATAGTCCGAAGTTCCAGTATGTTGATCGGAAGTAAGGCCTCTTTGGCGGACCACCTGCCCTGCAACTGCGCCCCCTGGGTGACAGTTCCCCATCCTCTCAGGCTCGCATCCGTCGTGAGGAGGAGTACCCAATCCTGAATTCTGAAGCGTCAACCTTCCAGTAGATTGGAAGACTAGCCACCACAGGAGAGAAAATTCCTGGCCTGGGGTGACCGCTGAATCATCCGCTGCATCTGGAGATGTGAACAGGACCACTTGTTCAGAATGTGCAACTGGAAGGGTCTGGCATGGAACCTTCCATACTGTATCGCCTCGTACGAGGCCACCATCTTTACAAACAATTTTATGCAAAAATGAACTGATACTCGAGCAGGTCGGAGAACCACGCGAACCATTTCATGGAGTTTTTTCGCTTTGTCCTCTGGGAGGAACACTTTCTGTTCCACAGTATCCAGTAGCATACCCAGAAACAGGAGTCGCCGAGACGGCTCCAGGTGGGCCTTCTGCAGATTGAGGATCCATCCGTGGTGAGACAGAAGTTGGATAGTGCGATCTATATGGAGCAGTAGAAGTTCCCTGGAACTCGCTTTTATCAGGAGATCGTCCAGGTAAGGGACTACGTTGACACCCTGGACTCGGAGACGAAACATCATTTCCACCATCACCTTCGTGAACACCCTCGGTGCTGAAGACAGGCCGAAGGGTAACGCCTGGAACCAGTAGTGATTAGGTACCAAATTGGGATATGGAGATAGGCGTCCTCGACATCCAGGGACACTAGGAATTCCTGTTCCACGCCTGCGATCACCGCTCTTAAAGATTCTATCTTGAATTTAAAAACCTTCAGGTAAGGATTCAAGGACTTCAGATTCAAAATGGGTCTCACAAACCAGTCTGGTTTTGGTACTACGAACAGGCTGGAGTAGTAACCTTGTCCTTGTTGATGCAGGTGCACTGGAACAATGACCTGGGTCTGGACCAACTTTGTGATAGCCAGTAGCAGCGTAACACGCATTATTTTCCAAAGCTGGTAAGCTTGATTTGAAAAGTCGTTGGGGAGGAGCACCGTCGAACTCCAGCTTGTAACCCTCTCGGGGTGGGTGGGTTCAGTTATCCTGAAGTTTTTGCGGAAAATGAACTGGTGCTCTGTTCCAGAGAGCCGGCAACGGTTGGTTTCTTAGGTTTACCTCTGGTGCCTCTAGCTGCATTGGAGGCACCTCTGGCCCTAGATCGAAATCTGTTGGACCGAAAGGACTGAGCAGACGGTCCCGGGTAGGTACGTCTAGCAGGCGGAGCCCCCAAGGGAAGAAACGTGGATTTCCCAGCCATAACTTTGGAGATCCATGCGTCCAATTCACCTCCGAAGAGCCATTCACCTGTAAAAGGAAGAGATTCCACACTGCGTTTGGAGTCAGCGTCTGCAATCCACTGACACAACCATATGGCTCTGCGTGCAGATATGGCCATAGCAGTGGTCCTAGCATTAATATTGCCAATTTTTCAGGGAGTCACAGAGGACTCTTTCCGTGTCCTGAATGTGTTTAAGGAAAGTTACTGTAGTAACCAGGGTCATATCACTCGAGAGACCCTCCTGAATTTCAGTAGCCCAGGAATGAATCGCATGTGTCATCCAGCAACCTGCAATGACCGGTCTTTGAATTATACCTGCCGCAGTGTAGATAGATTTCAGTGTGGCCTCAATTTTCCTATCCCCCAGGTCCTTTACCTTAACGGACCCCGGAGCAGGGAGTACTGCCTTTTTTGAGAGGCGAGAGACAGACGTCTACAGCTGGAGATTCTTCCCAGAACTTTCTGCCTTCAGGGGCAAAGGGAAAGGTATGCAAAAACCGTTTTGACACCTGATATTTTTTTTTATCTGGATTTATCCAGGCTAAATTAAATAAATAATCTAATTTCTTGGAATCAGGAAATGTGACTGTCTTGTGGGAGGAAAAACGACTGCTGATTAGTAGTGTCCTCCAGAGGGAGCTTTAAGCACATCCCTTATAGCCAAAATGAGGGGTTCAATACCCTGTGTAGGGGTGGAGTCCCTACTTTATGGGATCCACATCATCCTGTATATCATCTTGCATCAAAATGAAAGCATATCATGTACCACACAAACATTTACTATGCACAAAATATTCAAGACATGCTCAAAAAAAAAAAATATTTCAAAATGTAACGTTTGTTACCATGGAATAACCCTCCTCTTTATCACAATATTATATATACATTTACAGTATATCTACATATATCCGTCTATGTATATCTTTATCTCCATCTCCCTTTTCTATCTATATATCCATCATACATTCTACTCACCTTTCTTGGAGCCGCTTTAGCACCTTTCTGAGCCTTTGGCTGATCGTAACTATGGGGAAGCAGAAGATAAGATCTTAGATCTAGAATTAACTATATAATATTGTTGGACGCAATGATGCCACATACTACAATATGGAATGCAAGAAATGTTCATGGTTCCCCTGTACGCGTACGCCCAGCGTATCAATCTGTTCAGATCTGACATCTACTTTATCGCCAAAAACATACAACAGATAGTGTCCAGCGCGTACCATCTCCGCCCGTGTGACAGATCCATGTTTATTGGCTTCCCATCTATTTTGAGTGGTGGTTTCAGCTCACGCATCTGCACTGTAAGCCGTGTCGCCTCCTGGTGTGAAGAAATGAATTTGTTAGAGGCGATTAGCTTGTTACTAAGAATACAAATAGGTTTTTGAAAACAATCCGGTCAATCCTTTTCTCGGAGTCCATAAGGGATATTGGGGACACGTTAGTACGATGGGGATAGACGGGGTCCAAAGGAGCCAGCGCACTTTAAATTTCTTCAACTGGGTGTGCTGGCTCCTCCCCTCTATGCCCCCTCCCACAGGCAGTTATAGGTAAAACAGTGCACGAAGGAGAATTACCTACTTGAGAGAAGGAACATAACAGTAAGTGTGGTGAGATTTACACACCAGCACATAACCGGGACAGCAATAGCTGGCAACAGAAACAGCAACAGCTGAACAGGTAACACCTAACAGAGAACCTGCAGAAAGTCACCGCACAGAGGCGGGCGCCCAATATCCCTTATGGACTACGAGAAAAGGATTTACCGGTAGGTATTTAAAATCCTATTTTCTCTAGCATCCATAAGGGATATTGGGGACACATTAGTACGATGGGGATGTCCCAAAGCTTCCAGAACGGGCGGGAACGTGTGGAGATGCCTGCAGCAACGCCTGCCCAAACTGGGTATCCACTTTGGCTAGGGTATCAAACTTGTAGAACTTCACAAAGGTGTTCTTCCCCGACCAGGTAGCAGCTCGGGACAATTGCAGAGCTGAGACTCCACGGGCAGCCGCCCAGGAAGACCCCACCGATCTAGTAGAGTGGACTTTCAGAGACTGTGGAACAGGTAAGGCTGCAGACACATAGGCCTGTTGGATAGTAAGTCGAAGCCAACGAGCAATGTACTGCTTTGGAGCAGGGCAACCCTTTTTTCGTGCGAATTATATAGCACAAACAAGGAATCAGTCTTTCTGATCCGAGCCAACCTCTTGACATAGATTTTCAAGGCTCGCACCGTATCCAATGCCTCCAGAGGAGCAGAAGTGCCAGAACTAGACGGAATCACAATAGGTTGATTCATGTGAAACGCAGAGACCACCTTCGGCAGGAACTGCTGTCTGGTCGTGCGCTACGCTCTGTTCTCGTGAAAGACCAAGTACGGACTTTTACACGATAAGGCCCCCAATTCTGAGACACATCTAGCAGAAGCCAGGGCCAGTAACATCACTGTCTTCCACCGTCATCAGTGGTTCAAACCAGTAGGACTGTAGAAATCGTAACACCACATCCAAATCCTGTAGGCGGCACAAACGGAGGTTGAATGTGAAGTACCCCCTTGCAAGAAGGTCTGAACTTCCGGCAGTATAGCCAACTTCTTTTGGAAGAAGATCGAAATCTGAACCTTAATGGATCCCAGACGTAAGCCTTTATCCACTCCAGCCCGCAGGAAACTAAGGAATCTTCCCAAGTGGAACTCTGCAGATGGATGTGCGTTCCTCGTACCAAGAGACATATCTCCGCCAGATATATGAGTGTTTTGACGTCACAGGTTTTCTGGCTTGTACCATAGTGGCAATGCCCTTTTTGGAAAGACCTTTGTGAGCTAGGATGCTCTGCTCAACTTCCATGTCATCAAACGAAGCCGCCGTAAGTCCAGGTAGACGAACAGTCCTTGCGGAGGAAGATCCTTTCTTAGTGGCAGAGGCCAAGGGTCTTCTACGGACATGGCTGGAAGAGCCGCGTACCACACCCTCCTGGGCCAATCCGGAGCAATCAAGATTGCTTGCACACCCTGATGCCTGATCCACTTCAGCACTTTTGGGATCAACGGAATCGGAGGAAACAGGTATACCGATTGGTAAGGCCAAGGCGATGTTAGTGCATCCACTGCGCTCGCCTGCGGATCCCTAGATCGTGAGAAGTAGCAGCAAAGTGGTTTGTTGAGCCGAGACGCCATCATCGGTTTGTGGGCATCCCCACCTGTCGATTATCTGTGGAAACACCAGAGGGTGTAGGCCCCACTCGCCCGGGTGGAGATGGTGATGACTCAGGAAGTCCACTTCCCAGTTGTCCGCTCCCGGAATGAAGATTGCGGACAGTGCTATTGCATTTCTTTCTGCCCAGAGGAGTATTCTTGACATTTCTCTCATGCAGGCCCTGCTTTTGGTCCCTCCTTGTTGATTGATGTATGCCACAGCCGTGGCGTTGTCCGACTGAACCTGGATTGCCAGATCCCGGAGCAGAGGGGAGGCCTGAATCAGAGCATTGTAGATAGCCCGAAGTTCCAGTATGTTGATCGGAAGTACGGCCTCTTTGGCGGACCACCTGCCCTGCAACTGCGCCCACTGGGTGCAAGTTCCCCATCCTCTCAGGCTCGCATCCGTCGTGAGGAGTACCCAATCCTGAATTCCGAAGAG
The DNA here is from genome assembly GCF_028390025.1 of Pseudophryne corroboree. Taxonomy (NCBI): domain Eukaryota; kingdom Metazoa; phylum Chordata; class Amphibia; order Anura; family Myobatrachidae; genus Pseudophryne; species Pseudophryne corroboree. Next base: position 476,637,630 of record NC_086452.1, on the reverse strand, counting down.
TCAACCTTCCAGTAGATTGGAAGACTGTAGCCACCACAGGAGAGAGAATTCCTGGCCTGAGTGAGCTGAATCATCCGCTGCATCTGGAGATGTGAACCGGACCACTTGTTCAGAATGTGCAACTGGAAGGATCTGGCATGGAACCTTCCATACTGTATCGCCTCGTACGAGGCCACCATCTTTCCCAACAATTTTATGCAAAAATTAACTGATACTCGAGCAGGTCGGAGAACCACGCGAACCATTTCATGGAGTTTTTTCGCTTTGTCCTCTGGAGGGAACACTTTCTGTTCCACAGTATCCAGTAGCATACCCAGAAACAGGAGTCGCTGAGACGGCTCCAGGTGGGCCTTCTGCAGATTGAGGATCCACCCGTGGTGAGACAGAAGTTAGATACTGCGATCTATATGGAGCAGTAGAAGCTCCCTGGAACTCGCTTTTATCAGGAGATCGTCCAGGTAAGGGACTACGTTGACACCATGGACTCGGAGATGAAACATCATTTCCACCATCACCTTCGTGAACACCCTCGGAGCTGAAGACAGGCCGAAGGGTAACGCCTGGAACCGGTAGTGATGAGGAGGCCAAATTGGGATATGGAGATAGGCGTCCTTGACATCCAGGGACACTAGGAATTCCTGTTCCACGCCTGCGATCACCGCTCTTAAAGATTCTATCTTGAATTTGAAAACCTTCAGGTAAGGATTCAAGGACTTCAGATTCAAAATGGGTCTCACAAACCAGTCTGGTTTTGGTACTACGAACAGGCTGGAGTAGTAACCTTGTCCTTGTTGATGCAGGTGGACTGGACCAACTTTGTGATGGCCAGTAGCAGCGTAACACGCATTATTTTCCAAAGCTAGTAAGCTTGATTTGAAAAGTCGTTGGGGAGGAGCACCGTCGAACTCCAGCTTGTAACCCTCTCGGGGTGGGTAGGTACAGTCATCCTGAAGTTTTTGCGGAAAATGAACTGGTGCTTTGTTCCAGAGAGCCGGCAACGGCTGCTTTTCTTAGGTTTACCTCTGGTGCCTCTAGCTGCATTGGAGGCACCTCTGGCCCTAGATCGAAATCTGTTGGACCGAAAAGGACTGAGCAGACGGTCCCGGGTAGGTACGTCTAGCAGGTGGAGCCCCCAAGGGAAGAAACGTGGATTTCCCAGCCATGACTTTGGAGATCCATGCGTCCAATTCACCTCCGAAGAGCCATTCACCTGTAAAAGGAAGAGATTCCACACTGCATTTGGAGTCAGCGTCTGCAATCCACTGACAACCATATGGCTCTGCGTGCAGATACGGCCATAGCAGTGGTCCTAGCATTAATATTGCCAATTTTTCAGGGAGTCACAGAGGACTCTTTCCGTGTCCTGAATGTGTTTAAGGAAAGTTACTGTAGTAACCAGGGTCATATCACCCGAGAGACCCTCCTGAATTTCAGTAGCCCAGGAATGAATCGCATGTGTCATCCAGCAACCTGCAATGACCGGTCTTTGAATTATACCTGCCGCAGTGTAGATAGATTTCAGTGTGGCCTCAATTTTCCTATCCCCCAGGTCCTTTACCGTAACGGACCCCGGAGCAGGGAGTACTGCCTTTTTTGAGAGGCGAGAGACAGACGTCTACAGCTGGAGATTCTTCCCAGAACTTTCTGCCTTCAGGGGCAAAGGGAGAGGTATGCAAAAACCGTTTTGACACCTGATATTTTTTTATCTGGATTTTTCCAGGCTAATTTAAATAAATAATCTAATTCCTTGGAATCAGGAAATGTGACTGTCTTGTGGGAGGAAAAATGACTGCTGATTAGTAGCGTCCTCCAGGGGGGAGCTTTAGCACATCCCTTATAGCCAAAATGAGGGGTTCAATACCCTGTGTAGGGGTGAAGTCCCTACTTTATGGGATCCACATCATCCTGTATATCATAATCGTCAAAGCCAGTCGGGCCAAATCCTGGTAGACACAGCAGCCCTGAACAAGGGGGTCTGGGCGTTGTGGAAGTAGAAGAGGACGCTCTATCGAGAGACCCTGTAGGTCTGAGAACCAATGCCGTCTGGGCCACGCTGCAGCGAGTAGAAGTAGGATTCCTCCTTCTTGTTTGAACTTCCGTATTACCCTGGGCAGGAGTGACACCGGAGGGAACACATACGGCAGCCGAAAGTTCCATGTAATTGCCAGTGCGTCCACGAGCGCTGCTTGAGGATCCCTTGTCCTTTCTCTGAAGACCGGAACATTGTGATTGTGTTGAGACGCCATCAGGTCTACATCTGATAGGAAAGAAAAAGATATACCAAGATATATGCAAACAGGCACTACTCCGAGTTGGCTTTCCTAGCAGCTGTTTTAATGGATATAGTCACTCTCCACACATTAGATAAATACACAAAAACCAGAGAAAAACAGCGCTAACACTAGTAAATTATACAATTATTGCTATAGACAACGTGGTCATCTAAAAAGACATCATTTATTAAAATTGTGATATTAATAAAAGTAACTGGCTATCAAGCCTTCACTGTATTCAGACAGTCAGAAACAACATTTACATATGCATCACTATTAAGCAACATAAAAAATTATTTCCGTGCAACTATAAAATATTGTCCTCCTTTTTAGGTCAGATATTAGGGACTTTTTGTACAGTTCTGTGACCCACAGTCCATTTATAGATACAATTATGGTCACGGACCAACAGCCGAGGTACCTAACTTTTATGATATTTACCGGTCCCAAGGTATTTGTGAAGGGAAGAATCCTGCTCGCGTTGATCCTTTTCATGCGAAGTTACACCGAGCTGGCATTGGCTTTCAGCGCATATAATGGATTACCTTTAACCTTTGAAGCCTGGACCAGATGTGACCCGGATCATCCGATTGGTAACAAGTAGGTGAGAGTCCACAGAGTCCCTTAGACCAAGGAGGGGCAGGCCTGACGCATTTCGCTGTCCTTGGACAGCTTTTTCAAAGGTGCTTGTTACCAATCGGATGATCCGGGTCACATCTGGTCCAAGCAAAGGTTAAAGGGAATCCATTATATGCGCTGAAAGCCAATGCCATGTCGGTTTAACTTTGCATGAAAAAGGATCAACGCGAGCAGGATTCTTCCCTTCACAAATACCTTGGGACCGGTAAATATCATAAACGTTTGGGACCTTGGCTGTTGGTCCATGACCATAATTGTATCTATAAATGGACTGTGGGTCACAGAACTGTACAAAAAGTCCCTGATATCGGACCTAAAAAGGAGGACAATATTTTATAGTTGCACGGAAAGAATTTTTTATGTTGCTTAATAGTGATGCACATGTATATGTTGTTTCTGACTGTCTGAACACAGTGAAGGCTTGATAGCCAGTTACTTTTATTAATATCACAATTTTAATAAATGATGTCTTTTTAGATTACCACGTTGTCTATAGCAATAATTGTATAATTTACTAGTGTTAGCGCTGTTTATTTTCTCTGGTTTTTGTCTACATCTGATAGGCCCCACTTGTCCACTAGGAGTTGAAATACTTCTGGATGAAGGCCCCACTCTCCGGCGTGTACGTCCTGATGACTGAGGAAGTCCGCTTCCCAGTTGAGGACCCCCGGAATGAACACTGCTGATATGGCTGGCAGATGGTGTTCCGCCCATTGAAGAATCTTTGACACTTCCATCATTGCCATGAGGCTTCGAGTGCCGCCTTGATGATTTATGTACGCCACCGTGGTGGCATTGTCCGACTGTACTTGAACAGTCCTGTTCTGTACCAGAGGCAGAGCATGTTTCAGAGCACTGAACACTGCCCGCAACTCCAGAATATTTATCGGGAGGAGAGATTCCTCCCAGGTTCACGACCCTGAAGAGTGTTGCTCCAACACCACGCCACAACCGCGCAGACTGGCATCCGTCGTCAGAAGGACCCAGTTAGAGATCCAGAAGGGACGACCCTGCTCAATTGTTGATCCTATAGCCACCAGGTCAGTGACCGACGAACTTCCGGAGTCAAGGATAACATGCGAGATCTGACCCGGTGAGGTAGGCCGTTCCACTTGGCAAGGATTAGCTTCTGCAGAGGGAGAGAGTGAAACGGAGCATACTCTACCATGTCGAAAGCCGACACCATGAGGCCTAGTACTTGCATCGCCAAGTGTATTGACACTCGCGGTAGAGAAAGAAAGCATCTTATCCTGTCCTGAAGCTTCAGAACCTTCTCTGGAGACAAGAACAACCATTGGTTGAGTGTGTCCAACAATGCCCCCAGGTGCACAATGCTCTGAGCAGGGACCAGGGAGGATTTCTTCCAGTTGATGAGCCACCCGTGGGCTTGCAGGAATCGCACCGTCCGTTCCAGATGACCGAGGAGAACCTCTGGGGAGTTCGCCAGGATCAACAAATCGGCCAAATACAGTAGGATCCTGTTACCCTGACGGCGTAGTGGGGCCGTCATAACCGCCATGACCTTGAAGACTAGCGGAGCCGTGGTCAGGCCAAAAGGCAAGGCCTGGAATTGATAATGTAGGTTGCCAAGAGCAAACAGCAGGTATTGCTGATGCGAAATGGCAATAGAGATATGTAGGTAAGCATCCTGTATGTCCAGGGATACCATATAGTCCATGGGCTCCAAGGCCAGAACGATAGAATGAAAAGTTTCCATATGGAACTTGGAAACCTTCACAAATTTGTTCAAAGACTTAAGGTTGAGAATGGGCCGGGAGGATCCATTCAGTTTTGGAACTAGGAACAACGTTGAATAGTACCCCTCGACTCTCTGAGACAGAGGCACCGGCACTATCACTCCTGTGTCTAGAAGGGATTGTACCACCAAATGGAGTTTTTTTGCTTTTACCGGATCCGAAGGGATGTTTGTCAAGCAAAACTGGCGAGGGGGACAGTTCCTGAAAGAGATGGCGTATCCGTCAGTGACGACTTACCTTACCTAAGCGTCTGATGTGGTCTTTAACCACACCTGGGCGAATTGTAGAAGTCAGCCTCCCACCCTGGGATCCCATGAGCATTTAGGTTTGGGCTTAGAGATTTTGGAAGTGCGTGCCTGTTTTGGGTACGCCTGACCCTTTGCTTTACCTGGAGGTCAAAAGGAACAAAAAGTAGTACTTTTAGCCTTCGGAGCGGAAGAATCAGTATTCGGCAGACAAGCCGTTATAGCAGACGCTAAGTCAGCAACAACCTTGTTCAAATCTTCCCCAAAAAGGATGTCTCCCTTAAAAGGGATAACCTCCAAGGTCTTTTTAGAGTCCAGATCCACAGACCAGGACCTCACCCACAGAATCCGGCAAGCTAGAATGGACGTAATCGACACCTTGGCCGCCGGGACACCGGCATCCGAGGCCGCCTCCTGAATATAATGAGAGGCTGTGATAATATATTAAAGAGACAGTCTGGCATTACCAGAAAAATTAGACGTTAGCTCCGCTTCAACTTCTTGAACCCAGGCTTCAATAGCCTTTGCAGCCCAAGAAGCCGCTATAGTGGGTCTGTGCACAGCACCTGCGAGAGTGTTAATAGACTTCTAGCAACCCTCCACACGCTTATCCGTCGGTTCAGAGAGGTGACGGTAGTGACAGGCAGAGTAGAAGACACCACCAGACGAGCGACATGCGAGTCCACTGGTGGCGGTGTTTCCCAATTCTTACTTAACTCTGCAGAGAGGGGATAACGAGCTAGCATCTTTTTAGAGAGGGAGAATTTATTTCCTGTAAACTCCCAGGATTCCCGACGTATGTCACCTAAAAGATCAGATTGTGGTAAAACTAATTTAGTGACCTTCTGACATTTGAATTTATCAGGTTTCTTAGACGTATCCGGAGGTATGGATTCATCCTCAATCTGAAGAATCAGCCTGATAGCCTCCAAGAGGCCAGGAACATCCACCTGTGAAACAGATTCCCCATCAGAAGCATCTGCATCAGTGTCTGAGGGGTCAGTGTACACGCCATCTTCATCTGATGAAGTGTCCGTAACGTGTGGATTGTGAGGAGGTAATAGCCCGCTTAGATGACCGTTTGGTCTTAGGGGGGCGAGGGTTAGATTTTTCTTTAACCAAAGACCGATTTAGTTGCTGTAACGGAGAAGACAGAGTATCTGCCCATGGCGGATTAACTGCAGGGACAATATGTGGCTGTAATAGCACAGGAGGTCCCACAAGGGACGTAAGGCTCGTTACTAGCGTAGTGAGCAGATTAGAAAAAGCAGACCAAGGTGGTTTTTGGTGAGTCACCAGTGCTATAGGCTGACTGAGGGATATATAAGCCCCGGTACTTGGACCCTCAGCTGGAGTATTTTCCTCAAAAAAATCATCGGCGTCAGCACTGCTTGACGCAGGCCCCGCCACGGATTTCACGCCCTTAGTAGCAGACATTATATGTAAACGTAGCCCTAGAGCGTAACAGTACAATATAGCCAGACAGTACCTGACAGAAACCCCCTGTGGAGTGCGACCGCGGATGCAGCACGCAAACAGAAGATTTAAGTGGTATATGGTGACCGAGATACAGAGAGAAAAATACCAATGTAGTATATCCTGTGAAACACTAAATATAGTAAAAAAACAAAAACAAACTAATATACATACACACATATAATATATATATATATATATATATATATATATATATATATATATATATATATATATATATATATATACATACATACATACATACATATACACACACACACATACACACACACCCTAGCCCCATCAGGGTACAGAATATAGGGATCGCATTGTGTGTGAGATACATGGAATAGGAACCACATAGCAGCTATAGGCACACACACTCACATGTACAATGCAGAAATTATTACACACAACAATAAGACTGCACTGGACTAGTAATACTACGTAAAGCTATGTATGTATATAGATATAACAATGCACAGTAATACTGGATGTATATCACAGGGTACTTGTACTAAATATCCCTGTAGTAATGCACTTGTTCTTAACTAATGGGCCCTACAGACATGGCGATATGCCGCCGAGCTGCCCGACCGCCGACACGGCAGATGGGCGACGGGGGGGGGGTTTGGGGGGCAGTGACGGGGGGGAGTGAAGTTTCTTCCCCCCCCGTCACCCGGCTCCGTAGAAGTGCAGGCCAATATGGACACTCGTCCATATTGGCCTGCATGCACAGCAGACGGGGCACCAGCGATGAAAGAGCACGGGGCCACGCATCGTTCATCGCTGGTGCCTCCACACTGACAGATATGAACATTATCTCGTTTATTAATGAACGAGTTCGTTCATATCTTCCAGTGTTATCGCCCAGTGTGTAGGGCGCATAACACTGCCTAAACGATATGTAGAATACTTAAGTGTCCTGTAGATCAGAGGAGAGAGAGAGAGAGAGAGAGAGAGAGAGAGAGAGAGAGAGAGAGAGAGAGAGAGAGAGAGAGAGAGAGAGAGAGAGAGAGAGAGAGAGAGAGAGAGAGATGCAGCTCCAGCACGGGAACATTTGCAGTAAATGGGGCTGGGGGAGGGGCTACAGGTCAGAGCCTTATCCCCTTGCTGGACTTCACCACCATGTACTGCGGGGCCTATACCAAATGGATTTTAGCAAATCCGACCTGTGCCCCTTGCCCTGGTGGATATAGTGGGGTCCCTGCCCGGTAACAGTGTCGACACCAGCGTAGCGATCCGTCTCCAGGGACCGCATCGCGATTTCGGCTGGTCCTGCCTGGGGGACCCTCTTACCTCCTCCCTGGACTTGTGGCCACGCGATCCTGGAGAGCAGCGGCGGGTATGTGCCTGACGAAGCCGGAGCCCTCCGCTGTAAGTACCCGGCAACCAAGGTGCGGGTGTATACAGCGCCGCTGGGGGGAGGTGAGGGAGCCGCAGCACGATACGTCAGTGTGACATATAGCATGTAGTGCTTGTGCTGCGGCACTTGAAGTCTTCTTTCTTCAAAAAAGCTCTTCTTAGGGCTGCCTATAGCGCAGCCCTCCCCGTTACCCGCCTGCACTGCAGGCACCAACTTACAAACTGCGCTCCTGTGCACGGAGGCGGGGTTATAGAGGAGGCGGTGCAAGGCATCCTGGGAACAGTCAAAGCTTTAGCCTGTTGGTGCCTCGGATCAAGATCCAACTCTACACCCCAATGTTATTCCCTGTGGAATACCAGTGTACCCCACTAAAGAAATATACGTTATGGTAAGAACTTACCGTTGATAATGTGATTTCTCTTATGTCCACAGGATAACATTGGGATATGCCAGAGCGACAGCGGAAATGGCACCAACACTGTCACGAGCTTTCTGGCCTCCCAGGATGCATCGGGGCTTCTCCATATAATCCCGCCCACTGACTCAGTCAAATCAGTTCTTTCCACAGCGATTTAGGTAGGAGCATCAGGTAGAAACCTATTCAGGCGATAAGAAAACACATGCACACCCTTCCATGCAAGAGGTTTAGTGATTGTAAAGATCCTCTAATCAGGTGCGTCAGGGTGGGACCCCTGTGGATACCTGTGGACATAAGAGAAATCACGTTATCAACGGTAAATTCTTACCATAACGTATTTTTCTCTGGCTGGGTCCACAGGATAACATTGGGATTCCCAAAGCCAGTTTTAGTGGTGGGGACGCTCCTGATTAGCCAGGAGAACCTTTCGCCCGAATTCAGCGTCATGAGAGGCAAAAGTATCGGTATCCGGACTCCAGGTCGACGCCAATTGGTTGACACCTTAGGTCGACATGGACAAAAGGTCGACATGGAACAAGGTCGACATGGAACAAGGTCGACATGGAACAAGGTCGACATGGAACAAGGTCGACATGGAACAAGGTCGACATGGAACAAGGTCGACATGGAACAAGGTCGACATGGAACAAGGTCGACATGGAACAAGGTCGACATGGAACAAGGTCGACGTGGAACAAGGTCGACGTGGAACAAGGTCGACGTGGAACAAGGTCGACGTGGAACAAGGTCGACGTGGAACAAGGTCGACGTGGAACAAGGTCGACGTGGAACAAGGTCGACGTGGAACAAGGTCGACGTGGAACAAGGTCGACGTGGAAAAAGGTCGACGTGGAAAAAGGTCGACGTGGAAAAAGGTCGACGTGGAAAAAGGTCGACGTGGAAAAAGGTCGACGTGGAAAAAGGTCGACATGGAAAAAGGTCGACATGGAAAAAGGTCGACATGAGCTTTTCAGGATTTTTTTCTTTTTTGGAACCTTTTCATACTTAACGATCCACGTGGACTACGATTGGAACGGTAATCTGTGCCGAGCGAAGCGAAGGCACCATGCCCGAAGCATGGCGAGCGAAGCGAGCCATGCGAGGGGACGCGGTGCACTAATTGGGGTTCCCGGTCACTCTACGAAGAAAACGACACCAAAAAAAACATTAAAAAACTCATGTCGACCTTTTTCCATGTCGACCTTGTTCCTGTCGACCTTTTGTCCATGTCGACCTAAGGCGTGTCGACCAATTGGCGTCGCACTAAGGTGTGTCGACCTTTTTGCTGTCGACCATGTTGTGCTGCCCATGAAGGACCTACCTTACGTGTAGAGTGAGCAGAGACATTAGCCGGAGTAGGGAGATCAGCACAAGAATAAGCTTCTGAAATTACCATTCGGAGCCATCTTGCCAGCGTCTGTTTACTAGCAGGCCATCCTTTTCTATGAAATCCGTAGAGGATGAAGAGAGAATCTGTTTTTTCTGATGGCACTAGTACGATCTAAGTAGATTCTTAATGCCCGGACCACGTCCAGTGACGCTTCTCCCACAGAAAGTCCCGATACCTGAAAAGCTGGGACTACAATCTCCTCGTTAAGGTGAAACTTTGAAACCACCTTCGGAAGATAACCAGATCTAGTTCTGATAACTGCTTTATCTGGAAAAAATATTAGAAAAGGAGACTTACACGACAGTGCTCCTAAATCTGACACTCTTCTAGCTGACGCCATTGCCAGTAGAAAGAGCACTTTAGCTGTCAACCATTTAAGATTTGCTCTCTTAAGTGGTTCAAACGGAGGTCCCTGAAGGATTTTAAGAACCAGATTCAAATCCCAGGGAGCTGCAGGAGGAACAAATGGAGGTTGAATGTGTACAACTCCCTGAAAGAAAGTAAGCACATCCTGTAAGTCGGCAATCTTTCTCTGAAACCATACAGTTAATGCCGATACTTGAACTCTCAAGGAAGCTAGTTTTCAACCCCTTATCCAATCCTGCTTCAAGAAAATCCAAAATCCTGGATACTTTAAAAGATCTTGGATTCAAACTTTTTTCACTACACCAATGAATATTGCCATATTCAATGATAAATACGAGCTGAAGAAGGCTTTCTTGCTCTAAGCATAGTTTGAATTACTTGTTTTGAAAATCCTCTAGCTTCTAGGATAGAGGTTTCAACAGCCACGCCGTCAAAGACAGACGATCCAGATGGCTGTGATAACAAGGACCCTTCATTAGCAGATCTGGACGTTGAGGGAGCAGTACTGGTGCTTCCACGGACATCCTTAGTAGATCTGTGTACCAATGCCTTCTTGGCCAAGCTGGAGCTATTAGCATTATGGCTCCCTTTGCTTGCTTTATTTCTCTCACTACCCTGGGTAACAGGGAGATTGGAGGAAACAGATATGCCAGATGAAATCTCCAATTCACTGACAGTGTGTTTACAAGGATCGCTCCGGGATCCTTTGTTCTTGATCCGTACATTGGAACCTTGTTGTTTAAACGAGACGCCATGAGATCTCTCTCTGGCAGACCCCATCTGTTTACTAGAGTCTGAAACACTTCTGGGTCTAATGCCCATTCGGTTTCCTGGATGGTGTGTCGACTGAGAAAGTCCCCTTCCCAGTTCAGCACTCCTGGAACAAACACTGTTGACAATGCTGGAAGATGGAGCTCTGCCCACATAATATGTGAGTTACTTCCTCCATCAGTCTTTTGCTGTGAGTTCCTCCCTGATGATTGAGGTACGCTACTGCTGTTGCATTGTCTGAGCGGATCTGGACTGGTCTTCCTTGCAGACTGTCCTTTACCTGAACTAGAGCCATATATATGGCCCTGATTTCTAACAGATTTATTGGCAGGCGACTTTCCCTTATGGTCCATTTTCCCTGGAACCAAAGGCTTTCGAGCACCGCTCCCCAGCCTTGAAGACTGGCATCTGTTGTCAGGACTTGCCATTCCTTTATCCAAAAGGTTCTCCCCTTGTTTAAACGGTCCCTCTGTAGCCACCAAGCTAGAGACCTTCTTACGTTTACTGGAATCTTTATCATCATCTGTTTTTTTATGGCCTGATGATTTCCGTTCCATTTGGTCAGAATAAGGTGCTGTAGAGGGGTCTGGAGTGGAATTGTGCATATTCCACCATGTCGAAGGTTGACACCATCAGACCCAACAGTCGCATTGCTGCATGGACTGACATTGAGTGTGCAACGACTTCTGAGTCATGACTTGACCTTGGATATCTTTTTCTCTGGCAAGAAAATTCTCTGTAGACCCGAGTCCAATATGGCCCCCAAATGAACCATCCGTTGTGACGGATTCAGAGACGACAAACTACTGTCTGTTGAAGATGGCTCAAAACTAATTCCTGCGAATGTGCTAGGATTAAAAAGGTCGTCGAGACATGGAAATATTCTTATCCCCTGCTTGCGGAGATAAGCTGCCATAACCACTATAATTTTGGTAAAATACCCTGGGTGCTGTTGCTAGCCCGAAGGGCAAAGCTTGGAATTGAAAATGTTGCTGGAGGATGGCAAACATGAGGTAACATTGATGAGACCGTGCTATAGGCACATGTAGGTAAGCATCCTGTATATTCAGAGATACCATGTAATCTCCCAGTTCCATGGCCGAAACTATGGAGCGTAATGTTTCCATGTGGAACCTTGGAATCCAAATGTATTTGTTTAACATTTTGAGATTGAGAATTGGTTGGAATGACCCATTTGGCTTCTGAATCAAAAATAGATTGGAGTAAAAACTCTGTCCCTGTTGCAACGGGGGTTCTGGGATACTTACACCAGACTGAAGCAATTTCTGAACTGCTTCTTGCAGGGCGTTGCCTTCGACTCTATACGAGACGGGCTGGTGCAAAAAAACCTTTGAGGAGGCTGCCTCCTGAAGGGGAAACCATAACCGAGAGATACCACCTTCTGCACCCAAGCATCTGTCGTCGACTTTTGCCATATGTGTACAAACTGAAGGAGTCGGCCCACAACCCTGGAATCGTCCAGGCGGAGGCCCGTATCCTCAGGCTGATGGCTTCTGTTCAGGCTTGGAAGTTGGCCTTCTACTAGCCCATTGCTTCCTACCCCTGGCCGATCTATTGAACTGGGGTTGCTTAGGCTCCTCTTTAGCTTTTGCTTTGCCTTGCCATCGAAATAGACAAAATTTTGAACCCCTAGTCTTAGGGTTATAACTAGCCGGAAATCTGATCTTTTTGGATTCAGCTTCCCATTCTAGAATATCTGATAATTGTTTTCCAAACAATATATTACCAGTGAAAGGCAATGCTTCCAGCGCTTTCTTGGATTCTGCATCTGCTTTCCAATTGTGTAGCCAAACTGCTCTACGAGCGGCTACTGTAAGGGCTGATGCTTTAGAAGCAATCATACCCATTTCAATTGCTGCTTCTTCCAAATATTGGGCAGCTTGTCTTATACGACCTAGATGAGACTCCTGCTCCGTATTAGGAGGGGAGAGGTCATTCTGTAGTTGCTCTACCTATTCTACCATTACCCCCTGAGAAAAAAATATTTTTCAAGAAGCTATCTACCCTTCTGTCTGTGACATCATTTAGTGAGGTAGATGACAATGGTAAGGCAGATTTATGCACAAGTCGCAGTACATGTGCATCTACTTTAGGAGGAACTTCTCTTTTTGAACAATCCGCAGCTGGAAATGGATAATAAGAATCCCACTTTTTCGGAATCTTATATTTTTTACTGGGCGTAGCCCAGGGTTCTTCCATCATTTCCGTCAGATCCTCTGACCCTGGGAATTCAGTCTTAACTGATTTTGTTCGTTTAAACACAGGTGCTTTAGATTTTTACACTGTTTTGGCTGTTACCTCCAAAGAGAGAACAGCCTTCATTGCATCAATAAGCTCAGCTATATTCTCTGAGCTGAAACTCTGCGACTGATCATCATACGGAGTATTTGAATATACTGTATCATCATCTGTTGTATCATCTTGTGTAGTCTGCAACATAGACGTATCTATATTAGTCTTACCTGCACCTTGGTTAACCTGGTTACTTGTAGAGGCTACTGGAACCAAACCATAAGGAGGGAGCTGCATGTATGGGTTAATAGTGTAACCTAATACCTGGGGTGGAACTGCTGGAGTTAATCTGTCCGCTATTGAAGACAAAGTCTGCGCGAACATACTGCATGGTGGTTCTACTGGTTGCTGAACCAAATCCTGTTTTTTACTTTGCCGATAAGCAAAACAGTTCGCACACAACCCCCCATAAGTGACCAACTGGCCTATTCCAATTAACCCTGTTTTACAAGATAAACATGTTAAGGATGTAGGAGTGCCTGATAAATCGTCACTTTTGCCGCTCACATAGTAAATATTCTGTTTTAACAACTACACAATTTGTGACTGAAAATCACCTATATATAGATATTGTCAGGAATCGGCGTTTTTCAGCATCTCACTTACCAGCGCGCTGGTGTGCAGGCCTCTGGAGGTCACGGCCCCAGTTGTGGCTGCATGAGTACACTGCCCGCAAGCGCCATGACTGACGTCATTGTATGCCTCTGAACTGCGTCCAGCGTGTGCTCTGCTGTGCACCAGCGTCTGTCCGGGTCAGCCGTTGCTATGACACCTGCGCTCAGCTGATCCGGACATCTAATCCAGCAGGGTGTGTTCACACAGGGATCTAGTATCCAATCACCACAGAGCAAGGGGTAAAAACTTCAGTTCCTGGCTCAGTCTCATTGCCTCGAACAACGAGTCACATATGGTGTGCCTTGTTCTCCGACTCCTGTGTTCCTGTTTCCAGCGATCCTCCGTGGTTACCTTCTTTTCATTCATCACCCTTCAGCTTTCCTGTTTACCCTGGATTTCAGCCACAGACAGCTACCAGCTTATCAGCAGTAAGAGACTCTCCTCTGGTGTTTTCATTTCATTACCTTATCTGCGCACTTGCTATCAGCATATCATCTGTGCATCTCTGCAGTTATACCAGCTTATTGCATAGAGACGGTCTCCTGCTTGGGCCTAGTGTGGCCATAAGAACGTTTGCTATACAGAGACTGTATGCTTTCAAGTATTACCGGAGTTCTGTTTATTTCATTCACATTCAGTATCAAGTTACTATATATTTTTGTTGCAAGAGACTTTGTTACTTTGGATTCAGTTATCACTCACTGTTACTATATTGCCGGTTTTCAGTTATCATTTACTGTTATACTATCTACTCTGTGATCCCTGTCTTAATAAACATCAGCGCTTATGCGCAGGACTTTTATATCGCCTCTACGCTGTGTACATCGCACCAACACTGACCCACTAGTGCCCCCGCCGGGGACAGACAAAACCAGGAACCTGACAGATAAAGAAGTGAGATCAATCTGACCACAACCGTGCACCTGAACAAAACATATAAAAGTCAGCACACATACTAGCAGTCAGTCACATGTTAAAATATTAGACCTTGTCATACGAGAATACAATCAACCATCATAATTACTTACAAGTAAGTGGAACAATTGTATTTCTGTTTTTCACCATTTTTTTCCAGACATATCATGCAGAAACAACAGTAATGTACAGGCCTCATATGCAATATGTACCAAAATTAACAATTCATACTATCAAGTAGAGAGAATTTTAGTACTGTATAACCCTTCCTCCATAGAGTGGGATACAGGGAGACTCGCCACACTTCCATATCAATCAATACGGTCGAAAGACGCTGAGTGGATTCAGACGCTACTGGTGTACACTGCCGCTCCTGATAACTGATGAGAGACACAGACGCTTACTAACGGACAGAGACGCTCAGTGAACGATAAGTGTATGCAGACGCTACGGTCTGCGACTCGGTCTAGGCGGCAACTCTAGTGTACACAACCGCAGCGTCTAAGCTGCGACCGAGTACCCTCATGGTAGCGTCTGAGACGGAAGTGAGGTCATTAGTTAATGGACGGGAGACGCGCAGAAACTGGTCATGAACTTGGGGGAGGGGGGGGGGAACAGGAGAGCGTCTAATTCCCCCCGTTTACTTAAACTCTAAGGATCGCGGCCTCAACCTAGTCCTGGCACCTATGATCCTTAAAGCATAGCGCTGTTGCACTTAAGAGTGGCGGCGCATCAACACACTGTTTGTAGTCTCCTCTTACTAGGGGTTCCGGACACAGCTACACTATATTGGAGGAAACAGATGCCTTACCTTCTCTCCCCATGCTCCGGCCACAGCCTGGTAACGTCTAATGGACCTGCAAGAACATCCGACACAGACGCCCGCCGAGACAGCACTGTTGTTGCGACCCGGTGGAAAGTTGTTGGAGCGACTCTTTCTAGCATGAATTTAAGACACACTTAAGAAAAAGTCACTCAGAAGAAAAAAACATAGTAAGACTATAAAAATAAAATAAAAGCTTCAGGCTGCTATTAACTGCAGCCCTGTGACCATGGTCCGGCTACTTCCGCACCAAACAAAAAACTGATTTGACTGAGTCAGTGGACGGGATTATATGGAAAAGCTCTGATGCATCCTGGGAGGCCAGAAAGCTTGTGACCGTTTGGTGCCATTTCCGCCGTCGCTCCAGCATATCCCAATGTTATCCTGTGGACCCAGCCAGAATGAAAAATAAATAAATACACTCTATAATATATATATATATATATATATATATATATATATATATATATATATATATATATATATATATATATATATATATATATATATATATATATATATATATATATTAGTCTTTTGAAAAAGAGGGCACTCACCAATAGTTTCTTAAAAGCAGATCAGAAGGTCATTTATTGATACATTCGTTTGGTCGACGTTTCGATCACATATCAGTGATCTTTGTCAGGACAGCAAAAGCGGTGTTGTATGGTGACAGAGCACCAGAAGCAGAGTGCCAGACATGTTCAACATATACAGGTATTTATACCATCATCAATTTGAGTATCACGCCCCTCCTACACATGTCACTTCCTGTAATGTAATTTACTGAAAATAAGGAGCTAGAACCTAATATAAGTACAGTGCAGCTATTGAAGGAGAAGAATGTCTAACACCTTCCTATAGGCACCCTAAGAATGTGATATTTATTTTAAATGGTGCTAGCAATCATAGAAACGCACCAAATACAAAATACAAAAACCAGGAAGTGGTTCGTGCGTTCCAGCAGTAGCTGGAACGCACGCGCAAACCGGAAGTAACTTCCGTGAACTGGAAGTGAGGTTTAAAGAGCCGAAAACGGGAAATGAATGGTCTGAATGCGTTCCAGCAATATCTGGAACGCACAACAAAAGCAATAACATACTTGTCAATAGGGGATGACGCTCAAGTCATAGAACCCGGAATGATATATATAATAATAGATAATGATAACTTCCAAAAATGACAGGAGCAGATGCTATTCAGTAGGTTGGCTAAAGATCACAAATAGATGGTGGTGTACAGTGTCTTCCAAATTAAACAAAAAAACATAACTTTTAATAAAATTAAACAATAAAACATAACTTTTAATGATAAAATTAAACGAAAAAATGAAAAACATTTAATAATAAAAATATATATTATGTAAACCTCGGGGTATATAGGGCTTTAGTGAGGCCGCCATTGTACTGGCTGGCATCAAGAGAGCCACAATATAAGCACCGGTCACAAAAATATATACACTGATATGCCTGAGATAAGAAGAAAATAAGAAAATACACCATGACTGTAAACTAACCTAGGAAAATACCATAGGGGTTTGCTTCATTGAGACCCAATGGGATAAGTGTCTCTAATTCAAAGATCCACCGTGATTCTCGTCGTTTCAGTTTCAATTCCCTATCTCCACCGCGAATCGTTGATGGGATATGGTCAATTAACATACATTTTAGACTTGAGACTGAATGTTTGTGTTGTAACCAGTGTTTAGCTACTGGTTTATCCGTCTTATTGGTCTCCAATGCCTGTCTGATGGAATAACGGTGGTTCGCCATGCGTTCACGGAAACACCGTGTAGTGAGTCCCACATAGTATAGCCCACAGGGGCAGATGATAATATATATCACAAAGTCAGATGTGCACGACAACTTGTGTTTAATGGCAATTCGTTTTCCACTCTGTGGGTGAACAAAGGAAGATCCACTCATCATAGATCTACATGTTGTACAGTCCGGACATCGGAAACAGCCCAATTTTCTCCTCGCAAGCCATGTTTGGTTTGTGATACGTGGTTGTAGAGTCGGACGCATCAACAATTGTCGCAAACTAGGCCCCCTGCGATAGGAGTGCATCGGTGGTCTTTGGCTCAGACCCACCAGTTTGGCATCTGATGCAACTATAGGCCAGTGTTTCCTGATCGTTTTTTCAACATCCTTCGACTTTGTGTCAAATGTAGAAGTAAAGATGAGTCGACCAGGCTCAAGCCTTGATGTAGGTTTCTGACCAGTATTCTTAAATTTGACCTTAGCCTTCCTGAGGCACCTGGCGACCACCTTCGGTGAGAACCCTCTCGCAAGGAATCTCTCAGACATTTCAGAAAGCTGTTGGTCAGCAATGTCCATTGAAGAGTTGTTACGTAACACACGTAAGAATTGGGAGATAGGCATACTCTCTTTTAAGCTATCTGGGTGGTGACTTGTTGCAAACAACAGTGTATTCCTATCAGTTTGTTTGCGGAATAATGTGGATCCTAGGTGTGTACCTTCCCGGAAGATAGTAACATCAAGAAAATTGATACAGTCATGGTGTATTTCATGGGTAAACCGGATAGGGCCATCAATTGCATTCAGATACTGAACCATTCCATGAAACTCAGACACAGTGCCTCTCCATAGGACAAATATGTCGTCAATATAGCGACCAAAATACGCCAACTTATCCCCAAATTTGGGGACAATATAAGTATTTTCATACTGATGCAAACAAACTGATAGGAATACACTGTTGTTTGCAACAAGTCACCACCCAGATAGCTTAAAAGAGAGTATGCCTATCTCCCAATTCTTACGTGTGTTACGTAACAACTCTTCAATGGACATTGCTGACCAACAGCTTTCTGAAATGTCTGAGAGATTCCTTGCGAGAGGGTACTCACCGAAGGTGGTCGCCAGGTGCCTCAGGAAGGCTAAGGTCAAATTTAAGAATACTGGTCAGAAACCTACATCAAGGCTTGAGCCTGGTCGACTCATCTTTACTTCTACATTTGACACAAAGTCGAAGGATGTTGAAAAAACGATCAAGAAACACTGGCCTATAGTTGCATCAGATGCCAAACTGGTGGGTCTGAGCCAAAGACCACCGATGCACTCCTATCGCAGGGGGCCTAGTTTGCGACAATTGTTGATGCGTCCGACTCTACAACCACGTATCACAAACCAAACATGGCTTGCGAGGAGAAAATTGGGCTGTTTCCGATGTCCGGACTGTACAACATGTAGATATATGATGAGTGGATCTTCCTTTGTTCACCCACAGAGTGGAAAACGAATTGCCATTAAACACAAGTTGTCGTGCACATCTGACTTTGTGATATATATTATCATCTGCCCCTGTGGGCTATACTATGTGGGACTCACTACACGGTGTTTCCGTGAACGCATGGCGAACCACCGTTATTCCATCAGACAGGCATTGGAGACCAATAAGACGGATAAACCAGTAGCTAAACACTGGTTACAACACAAACATTCAGTCTCAAGTCTAAAATGTATGTTAATTGACCATATCCCATCAACGATTCGCGGTGGAGATAGGGAATTGAAACTGAAACGACGAGAATCACGGTGGATCTTTGAATTAGAGACACTTATCCCATTGGGTCTCAATGAAGCAAACCCCTATGGTATTTTCCTAGGTTAGTTTACAGTCATGGTGTATTTTCTTATTTTCTTCTTATCTCAGGCATATCAGTGTATATATTTTTGTGACCGGTGCTTATATTGTGGCTCTCTTGATGCCAGCCAGTACAATGGCGGCCTCACTAAAGCCCTATATACCCCGAGGTTTACATAATATATATTTTTATTATTAAATGTTTTTCATTTTTTCGTTTAATTTTATCATTAAAAGTTATGTTTTATTGTTTAATTTTATTATTAAAAGTTATGTTTTTTTGTTTAATTTGGAAGACACTGTACACCATCTATTTGAGATCTTTAGCCAACCTACTGAATAGCATCTGCTCCTGTCATTTTTGGAAGTTATCATTATCTATTATTATATATATCATTCCGGGTTCTATGACTTGAGCGTCATCCCCTATTGACAAGTATGTTATTGCTTTTGTTGTGCGTTCCAGATATTGCTGGAACGCATTCAGACCATTCATTTCCCGTTTTCGGCTCTTTAAACCTCACTTCCAGTTCACGGAAGTTACTTCCGGTTTGCGCGTGCGTTCCAGCTACTGCTGGAACGCACGAACCACTTCCTGGTTTTTGTATTTTGTATTTGGTGCGTTTCTATGATTGCTAGCACCATTTAAAATAAATATCACATTCTTAGGGTGCCTATAGGAAGGTGTTAGACATTCTTCTCCTTCAATAGCTGCACTGTACTTATATTAGGTTCTAGCTCCTTATTTTCAGTAAATTACATTACAGGAAGTGACATGTGTAGGAGGGGCGTGATACTCAAATTGATGATGGTATAAATACCTGTATATGTTGAACATGTCTGGCACTCTGCTTCTGGTGCTCTGTCACCATACAACACCGCTTTTGCTGTCCTGACAAAGATCACTGATATGTGATCGAAACGTCGACCAAACGAATGTATCAATAAATGACCTTCTGATCTGCTTTTAAGAAACTATTGGTGAGTGCCCTCTTTTTCAAAAGACTATTATCAGGAACCCAAAAATTCCTTGGAGTTGAGCACCACCGTGTTGTCCTTTGGAGATTCAGTACAGTGCGGATGCTCGCATTCTATATATATATATATATATATATATATATATATATATATATATATATATATATATATATATATATATATATATATATATATATATATATATATATATATATATATATATATATATATATATAAGAATTTACTCACCGGTAATTCTATTTCTCGTAGTCCGTAGTGGATGCTGGGGACTCCGTAAGGACCATGGGGAATAGACGGCTCCGCAGGAGACTGGGCACATCTAAAGAAAGATTTAGGACTATCTGGTGTGTACTGGCTCCTCCCCCAAGCCTCAGTTAGGACACTGTGCCCGGAAGAGCTGACACAATAAGGAAGGATTTTGAATCCCGGGTAAGACTCATACCAGCCACACCAATCACACCATATAACTCGTGATAGGAACCCCGGTTAACAGTATAACAACGGAGCCTCTGAACAGATGGTTCGCAATAACTACCCGATTTGTGTAACAATAACTATTTACAAGTATTGCAGACAATCCGCACTTGGGATGGGCGCCCAGCATCCACTACGGACTACGAGAAATAGAATTACCGGTGAGTAAATTCTTATTTTCTCTGACGTCCTAGTGGATGCTGGGGACTCCGTAAGGACCATGGGGATTATACCAAAGCTCCCAAACTGGCGGGAGAGTGCGGATGACTCTGCAACACCGAATGAGAGAACTCCAGGTCCTCCTCAGCCAGGGTATCAAATTTGTAGAATTTTGCAAACGTGTTTGCCCCTGACCAAGTAGCAGCTCGGCAAAGTTGTAAAGCCGAGACCCCTCGGGCAGCCGCCCAAGATGAGCCCACCTACCTTGTGGAATGGGCTTTTACAGATTTAGGCTGCGGTAGTCCCACCGCAGAATGCGCCAGCTGAATAGTGCTACAAATCCAGCGCGCGATAGTCTGCTTAGAAGCAGGAGCACCCAGTTTGTTGGGTGCATACAGGATAAACAGCGAGTCAGTTTTCCGGACTCCAGCCGTCCTGGAAACATACATTTTCAGGGCCCTGACTACGTCCAGTAACTTGGAATCCTCCAAGTTCCTAGTAGCCGCAGGCACCACAATAGGCTGGTTCAAGTGAAACGCTGATACCACCTTCAGGAGAAACTGAGGACGAGTCCTCAACTCTGCCCTATCCATATGGAAAATCAGATAAGGGCTTTTATATGACAAAGCCGCCAATTCTGACACACGCCTGGCCGAAGCCAGGGCCAACAGCATGACCACTTTCCACGTGAGATATTTCAAATCCACAGTCTTAAGTGGTTCAAACCAATGTGATTTCAGGAACTCCAAAACCACATTGAGATCCCAAGGTGCCACTGGGGGCACAAAAGGAGGCTGAATATGCAGAACTCCTTTGACAAAAGTCTGAACTTCAGGCAGTGAAGCCAGTTCTTTCTGGAAGAAAATAGACAGGGCCGAAATCTGGACCTTAATGGACCCCAATTTGAGGCCCAACGTCACCCCTGCTTGCAGGAAATGCAGGAATAGACCCAGTTGAAATTCCTCCGTTGGGGCCTTCCTGGCCTCACACCAAGCAACATATTTCCGCCAAATGCACTGATAATGTTTTGCGGTGACATCCTTCCTGGCTTTGATCAGGGTAGGGATGACTTCCTCCGGAATGCCCTTTTCCTTCAGGATCCGGTGTTCAACCGCCATGCCGTCAAACGTAGCCGCGGTAAGTCTTGGAACAGACAGGGCCCCTGCTGCAGCAGGTCTTGTCTGAGCGGCAGAGGCCAAGGGTCCTCTGAAAGCATCTCTTGAAGTTCCGGGTACCAAGCTCTTCTTGGCCAGTCCGGAACCACGAGTATAGTTTTCACTCCTCGCCTTCGTATTATTCTCAGTACCTTGGGAATGAGAGGCAGAGGAGGAAACACAAACACCGACTGGTACACCTACGGTGTTACTGGAGCGTCCACAGCGATCGCCTGAGGGTCCCTTTACCTGGCGCAATATCTTTTTAGCTTTTTGTTGAGGCGGGACGCCATCATGTCCACCTGTGGTCTTTCCCAACGGTTTACCAGCATTTGGAAGACTTCTGGATGAAGTCCCCATTCTCCCGGGTGGAGGTCGTGCCTGCTGAGGAAGTCTGCTTCCCAGTTGTCCACTCCCGGAATGAACACTGCTGTCAGTGCTAACACATGATTTTCCGCCCATCGGAGAATCCTTGTGGCTTCTGCCATTGCCCTCCTGCTTCTTGTGCCGCCCTGTCTGTTTACATGGGCGACCGCCGTGATGTTGTCTGATTGGATCAGTACCGGTTGGTTCTGAAGCAGGGGCCTTGCTTGGCTTAGAGCATTGTAAATGGCCCTTAGCTCCAGAATATTTATGTGAAGCGAAATCTCCTGATTTGACCACAGTCCTTGGAAATTTCTTCCCTGTGTGACTGCACCCCAGCCCCGAAGGCTGGCATCCGTGGTCACCAGGACCCAGTCCTGTATTCCAAATCTGCGGCCCTCTAGTAGATGAGCCCTCTGCAGCCACCACAGCAGCGACACCCTGGTCCTTGCCGACAGGGTTATCCGCTGTTGCATCTGGAGATGGGACCCGGACCATTTGTCCAACAGGTCCCACTGGAAAGTCCTTGCGTGGAGCCTTCCGAATGGAATTGCTTCATACGAAGCTACCATTTTTCCCAGGACTCGTGTGCATTGATGTACAGACACCTGTCCCGGTTTTAGGAGGTCTCTGACTAGAGATGACAACTCCTCGGCTTTTTCCACTGGAAGAAACACTTATTTCTGGTCTGTGTCCAGAATCATTCCCAGGAACAGAAGACGTGTCGTCGGGACCAGCTGTGACTTTGGAATATTGAGAATCCAGCCGTGCTGTTGTAGCACTTCCCGAGAAAGTGCTATCCCCACTACCAACTGTTCCTTGGACCTCGCCTTTATCAGGAGATCGTCCAACTACGGGATAATTAAAACTCCCTTCTTGCGAAGGAGTATCATCATTTCGGCCATCACCTTGGTAAAGACCCTCGGTGACGTGGATAATCCAAACGGCAGCGTCTTGAACTGATAGTGACAGTCCTATACCACAAATCTGAGGTACTCCTGGTGAGGAGGGTAAATGGGGACATACAGGTAGGCATCCTTGATGTCCAGAGAGACCATGTAATCCCCCTCGTCCAGGCTCGCAATAATCGCCCTGAGCGATTCCATCTTGAACTTGAACTTTCTGATATAAGTGTTCAAGGATTTTAAATTTAAGATGGGTCTCACCGAACCGTCCGGTTTCGGTACCACAAACATTGTGGAATAGTAACCCTTTCCTTGCTGAAGGAGGGGTACCTTGACAATCACTTGCTGTGAATACAGTTTTTGGATAGCCACCAACACTGCCTCCCTGGCAGAGGGAGTTGCTGGTAAGGCAGATTTTAGAAAACGGCGGGGGGGGGGGGGGGGGGGGGCGGGAACGTCTCGAATTCCAGCCTGTACCCCTGAGATACTACTTGAAGGATCCAGGGATCCACCTGTGAGAGCCCACTGTGTGCTGAAATTTCTGAGACGGGCCCCCACCGTACCCGGGTCCGCCTGTGAAGCCCCAGCGTCATGCTGTGGACTTACCGGACGCGGGGGAGGACTTTTGCTCTTGGGAACTGGCTGTATGCTGCAGCTTTTTCCCTCTACCTTTGCCTCTCGGCAGAAAGGATGCGCCTCGAGCCCTCTTGTGTTTATGGGGCCGAAAGGACTGTACTTGATAAAACGGTGCTTTCTTTTGCTGTGGGGTAGCCTGTGGAAAAAATGTCGATTTCCCAGCCGTAGCTGTGGAAACGAGGTCTGAAAGACCATCCCCAAACAGTTCCACCCCCCTATAAGGCAAAACTTCCATGTGCCTTTTTGAATCGGCATCACCTGACCATTACCGAGTCCATAACCCCCTTCTGGCGGCAATGGACATTGCGCTTATTTTTGATGCCAGCCGGCAAATATCCCTCTGTGCATCGCGCATGTATAAGACAGCGTCTTTTATATGCTCTACTGTCAGCAAAATATTGTCCCTATCCAGGGTATCAATATTATCCGACAGGGAATCTGACCACGCAGCAGCAGCACTGCACATCCATGCTGATGCAATCGCTGGTCGCAATATAATGCCCGTGTGTGCATATATAGCTTTTAGGGTAGCCTCCTGCTTTCTATCAGCAGGATCCTTTAGGGCGGCCGTATCCTGAGACGGTAGTGCCACCTGTTTTGATAAACGTGTAAGCGCTTTATCTACCCTAGGGGATGTTTCCCAACGTGACCTATCCTCTGGCGGGAAAGGGTACGCTGCCAATAACCGTTTAGAAATTATCAATTTCTTATCGGGGGAAGTCCAGGCTTCCTCACACACCTCATTTAATTCCTCAGATGCAGGAAAAACTACTGGTAGTTTTTTGTCACCGAACATAATACCCTTTTTTGTGGTACCTGGGGTACTATCAGAAATGTGTAATACATTTTTCATTGCCTCAATCATGTAACGGGTGGACCTATTGGAGGGTACACTAGTCTCATCGTCGTCGACACTGGAGTCGGTATCCGTGTCTGCCATCTGAGGTAGCGGGCGTTTTAAAGCCCCTGATGACATTTGAGACGCTGGAACAGTCACAAGCTGAGTAGCCGGCTGTCCTAGGTCGTCAAACCTTTTATGTAAGGAGCTGACACTGTCACGTAATTCCTTCCATAAGTCCATCCACACAGGTGTCGACCCCTCAGGGGGTGACAACACATTTACAGGCATTTGCTCTGCCTCCACATCATTTTCCTCATCATACATGTCGACACAGCGGTACCGACACACAGCACACACACAGGGAATGCTCTGACAGAGGACAGGACCCCACAAAGCCCTTTGGGGAGACAGAGGGAGAGTATGCCAGCACACACCAGAGCGCTATATAACAGAGGGATATCACTATACAGAGTGTTTTCCCCTATAGCTGCTTGTATTATATATATACTGCGCCTAAATTTAGTGCCCCCCCTCTCTTTTTTACCCTTTCTGTAGTGCAGGACTGCAGGGGAGAGCCAGGGAGCGATCCTTCCAGCGGATCTGTGAGTGAAAATGGCGCCAGTGTGCTGAGGGAGATGGCTCCGCCCCTTTATCGACGGGCTTTCTCCCGCTTTTTGTGTTATTCTGGCAGGGGTAATTTACACCTATATAGCCTCTGGGGCTATATATGGTGTGTCAGTTTTGCCAGCCAAGGTGTTAATATTGCTGCTCAGGGCGCCCCCCCCCCCCCATCAGTGACCGAAGTGTGTGGTGTGCATGAGGAGCAATGCTGTGCGCTACCTTGGAGAAGACAGAAGTCTTCAGCCGCCGATTTTCCGGACCTTCTGGCTCTGTAAGGGGGACGGCGGCGCGGCTCCGGGAACGGACGACGAGGTCGGGTCCTGTGTGCGATCCCTCTGGAGCTAATGGTGTCCAATAGCCTAAGAAGCCCAAGCTACCACCACTTAGGTAGGTTCGCTTCTTCTCCCCTTAGTCCCTCGCTGCAGTGAGCCTGTTGCCAGCAGGTCTCACTGTAAAATAAAAAACCTAAACTATACTTTCTTTCTAGGAGCTCAGGAGAGCCCCTAGTGTGCATCCAGCTCGGCCGGGCACAGAAATCTAACTGAGGCTTGGAGGAGGATCATAGGGAGAGGAGCCAGTGCACACCAGATAGTCCTAAATCTTTCTTTAGATGTGCCCAGTCTCCTGCGGAGCCGTCTATTCCCCATGGTCCTTACGGAGTCCCCAGCATCCACTAGGACGTCAGAGAAATTATATAAATATATATATATATATATATATATATATATATATATATATATATATATAATATCTCAGTTAAACTGCTTATACAATGGATTTCTCTAAAGGAATTACTGTGCACAAATAGCGGCTCTCCCCCTAATCCACACCCTGTACCAGTGATCCAGCGTGTGACAGTCTGGAGGAGCTGTGTGAGGCTGCTGCTTATGCAGAGGAAGGCGCCAAAATGCACCTGAGCCCGCTCTGATGTAGCGCCACCCCTCGTAACGGCGTAAGGAGCTACGGTTACATATTTATACTGCCCATGACTCCTAATCGCGCTGTAGCCTCACAAACGTTAACTACAGCCATTGTCACGCAGGGGCTACAGCGGGTGCCACCCAGGAGGGACCCATACGCCTCACACGTACCATGAACCGGCGGACCCCCCAGCGGGGCCCCCAGTTTGTACTCTCCACCGACTATCACCTTCAGGCAGCGTTAGGGGTGTGCAGCATGCTACGGTTGCGACAGCTAAGGCGCAGTGCCCCGTTGAACAAACAGCCCCTCAGGACGGTGGTCCTGCAGCGGAGAAGCAGCCCTGCACCTCACGAGACCGGTGACCGCCCCCCCCCCCCTCCCTCCTAACTCCCACGGTGCAGGTATGCTGTTGCCCAAACAGCATACCGGAAAAACCCCCACAAGTTTTAAAAATAGTATTTTGGTACTTGCCAGATAAATCCTTTTCTTTGAATCCACAGGGGGCACTGGAGTACTCTTGGGATATGGACGGGGCGTTAGCCGGGATAGGCACATTTCAATATTTAAATTAGAAACTCTCCACCCCCTCCATACTCCCAAGGTACCTCACTGTTCTTCTGTGCCTCAACCGGGAAGGTACAAGTGGACGAGGTTCCACAGTTTCTTCTATTTATAATAAGAAAACTCTGGAGCTCAGAGATGTGCATCCTCTCCTGAGGGCACTTTTTTTCTAAACTGCCTGTAGGAGGGAACATAGAGGGGAGGAGCCAGCACACCCAGCTGAAGAATTTTAAAGTGCACTGGCTCCTTTGGACCCCTTCTATACCCATCGTACTAATGTGTCCCCAATATCCCTTATGGATGCTAGAAAAAATAGGATTTTAATACCTACCGGTAAATCCTTTTCTATCAGTCCGTAGAGGATGCTGGGGACACCAAAAGGACCATGGGGTATAGACGGGATCCGCAGGAGACATGGGCACTTTAAGACTTTTAAGGGGTGTGAACTGGCTCCTCCATCTATGCCCCTCCTCCAGACTCCAGTTATAGGAACTGTGCCCAGGGAGACGGACATTTCGAGGAAAAGATTTATAGGTAACTAAAGTGGGACACATACCAGCTCACACCTCAAACACGCCGTACAACATGGCATTAACAAAACTCCAGTTAACGGCATGAGCAATAGGCTGACTAACATAACACAACCCGTGTGTAAACAGAACTAATAACTGCACATAGAGTCCGCACTGGGACGGGCGCCCAGCATCCTCTAAGGACTAAGAGAAAAGGATTTACCGGTAGGTATTAAAATCCTTTTTTCTCATACGTCCTAGAGGATGCTGGGGACACCAAAAGGACCATGGGGTCTATACCAAAGCTCCAGGACGGGCGGGAGAGTGCGGATGACTCTGCAGCACCGATTGACCAAACATGAGGTCCTCAACAGCCAGGGTATCAAACTTGTAAAACTTCGCAAAAATGTTTGAACCCGACCAAGTAGCTGCTCGGCAGAGTTGTAATGCAGGATGCGCCCACCTTTCTGGTAGAGTAGGCCTTCACTGATTTCGGTAACGGCAATCCAGCCGTAGAATGAGCATGCTAAATCGTAGTACAGATCCAGCGTGCAATAGTCTGCTTAGAAGCAGGAGCCCCAATTTTGTTGGGAGCATAGAGGACAAACAGAGCGTCTGTTTTCCTCAGATGAGTCGTCCTGGCGACAAATCTTCTTCAAGGCCCTAACCACATCTAGAGACTTTGACTAAGCGAAGGCGTCAGTAGCCACTGGCACCACAATAGGTTGGTTCATGTGGAAAGATGAAACCACCTTTGGCAGAAATTGTTGACGAGTCCTCAGCTCTGCTCTATCTTCATGGAAGTTTAAATACGGGCTCTTGTGAGACAAGGCCGCTAACTCAGACACCCGCCTCGCGGATGCTAAGGCTAATAGCATGACCACTTTCCAAGTAAGAAATTTCAACTCCATCTTCTGCAAAGGTTCAAACCAATGTGATTGAAGGAACTGCAACACCACATTAAGATCTCATGGTGCCACAAATGGAGGAGGTTGGATGTGCAGCATGCCTTTCACGAAAGTCTGAACTTCTGAAAGGGAGGCCAATTATTTTTGAAAGAAAATTGATAAGGCCGAAATTTGTACTTTAATTGAGCCTAACTTTAGGCCCGCATCCACACCTGCTTGCAGAAAATGGAGAAAACGCCCTAGCTCATTCTTCTGCAGGAGCTTTCTTGGATTCACACCAAGACACATTTTCTCCAAATACGGTGGTAATGTTTCGCCGTTACTTCTTTACTAGCCTGGAGAAGTGTGGGAATGACTTCACTGGGAATACCCTTTCGGGCTAAGATCCGGCGCTTAACCGCCAAGCCATCAAACGTAGCCGCGGTAAGTCTTGATACATGCACGGCCTTTGCTGTAACAGATCCTCTCGTAGAGGAAGGGGCCAGGGATCTCCCATGAGCAATTCCTGAAGATCTGGATACCAAGCCCTTCTTGGCTAGTCCGGAACAATGAGGATCGCCTGAACCTTTGTTCTTATGATCTTTAGCACCTTTGGAATGAGTGGAATCGGAGGGAACACGTACACCGACTGAAACACCCATGGTGTCACTAGGGCATCCACTGCTATTGCTTGAGGGTCTATCGACCTGGAACAATATCTCTGAAGTTTCTTGTTGAGGCGAGACGCCATCATGTCTATTCGAGGAGTTCCCCAAAGACTTGTCACTTCTGCGAAGACCTTTTGATGAAGACCCCACTCTCCCAGATGGAGATCGTGTCTGCTGAGGAAGTTTGCTTCCCAGTTGTCCACTCCTGGAATGAATACCGCTGACAGAGCGCTTGTATGTCTTTCCACCGAGCGGACACCTTTTGTGGCCTCTGCCATCGCAGCCCTGCTCTTTGTTCCGCCCTGGCGGTTTGTGTGTGCTACTGCTGTTATATTGTCCGACTGGATCAGGACGGGCAGGTTGCGAAGAAGACGTTCCGCCTGAAGAAGGCAGTTGTAAATGGCCCTTAACTCCAACACATTTATGTTTAGAGAAACTTCCTGGCTTGACCATTTTCCCTGGAAGGTTTCCCCCTGTGTGACTGCACACCAGCCTTGGAGGCTCGCATCCGTGGTCACTAGGGTCCAGTCCTGGATCCCGAACCTGCATTCCTCTAGGAGGCGAGAGCCGTGCAGCCACCACAGGAGTGAGATTCTGGTCCTGGATAACAGTATTATTTTCCGGTGCATGTGCAGATGGGATCCGGACCACTTGTCCAACAGATCCCACTGAAACACTCTGGCATGGAACCGGACAAATTGAATGGCCTCGTAGGCCGCCACCATCTTCCCCAGCAATCGAGTGCATTGATGGATAGACACTGTTGCTGGTTTCAAAATTTGTTTGACCAGACTCTGAATTTCTAGAGCCTTCTCTTCTGGAAGAAAAACTCTAATTCCGTGTCCAGAATCATTCCCAAAAATGACAGTCTTTTCGTCGAATTCAACTGTGACTTTGGCAAGTTTAGGAGCTAACCATGTTGTTGCAGAGCAGTCAGTGAGAGCGTAATGCTCTGCAGCAATTGGTCCTTGGATCTCGCCTTTATCAGGAGATCGTCCAAGCACGGGATAATTGTGACCCCTTGCTTGCGCAGGAGAACCATAATTTCCGCCATAACTTTGGTGAAAACCCTCGGAGCCGTGGACAGACCAAACGGCAACGTCTGAAATTGGTAATGACCATCCTGAACTGCAAACCTCAGGTAAGCCTGATGCGGAGGATATATGGGGACGTGTAAGTAGGCATCCTTTATGTCGACAGACACCATAAAATTTAGGTTCAGAATAGGTCTGACCGAGCCGTCCGGCTTCGGGACCACAAACAGGCTCGAATAAAAGCCTTCCCCCTGTTCTGACGGGGGAACCCTGATAATGACCTGATTGAGACACAACTTTTGTATTGCATCGCATACAACCTCCCTGTCCGAAAGAGAAGCTGGCAAGGCTGATTTGAAAAATCGTAGAGGGGGAACATCTTGAAACTCTAGTTTGTACCCCTGGGACACTATTCCTAACACTCAGGGGTCCAGGTCCGAACGAATCCAGAACGGACTGAAGAGCCGTAGACGTGCCCCACTGGTGCGGACTCCCGCAGAGGGGTCAACGGCCGGAGATCTTTGACCTTTTCCTTTTTTGTATTTATTCAGCCGAAAGGACTGCATCTGCAAGTGGTGTGCTTTCGTTTGTTGTGGAGGAACATACGGCAAAAATGACGACTTACCCGCGGTAGCCGTAGATACCAGCTCCACGAGACCTTCACCAAACAATACACCCACCTTTATATGGTAGAGACTCCATAGCTTTCGTAGAGTCCACATCAGCATTCCATTGATGAATCCACAATGCCCTCCTAGCTGAGACTGCCATGGCATTGGCCCTTGAACCCAAGAGGCCAATATCTCTCGCAGCTTCCTTTAGGCAGGCTGCAGCGTTCCCGATATAACCCAGCGTTAAAAGGATGGTATCCCTGTCCAGGGTATCTATATCAGATGACAAGTTATCTGCCCATTTTTCGATAGCACTACTCACCCACGCAGATGCAATAGCTGACCTGAGTAGTGTACCTGTGGTGACGTAAATGGATTTCAGCGTATTTTCCGGTCTGCGATATGCAGGATCCTTAAGCTGCCCACCTTGTCTACAACGGGAGGCGACTCCCACTTTTCTCTATCCCCAGAGGGGAACGGATACGCCATTTGAATCCTTTTGGGAATCATACTTTGTCAGGATTTTCCCACATTTTTTCAAAAAGGGCCTTCAGTTCATGAGAGGGAGTAAACGTTACCTCAGGTTTCTTTCCTTTATACATACAGACCCTAGTATCAGGAACAGCAGGGTCCTCAGTGATGTGTAACACGTCTTTTATAGCCACAATCATGTACTGAATACTCATTGCCAATTATGGGTCTAATCTGGCATCACTACAGTCGACACTGGAGTCAGTGTCCGTGTCGGTATCTGTGTCTGCTAACTGCGCAAACGAACGTTTGTGACCCCGAGGGGGTCTGGACCTGTGATAACACATCCTCCACAGATTTTTTCCATACCTGGTTCTGAGACTCAGATTTATCTAATCTCTTATTAATAAGAGCCACATTAGCATTCAACGCATTTAACACATTAACCCAGTAAGGAGTCGGCGGTGCCGACAGGTTCACTCCTCAGACGTTTCTGCCCCCAAACCAGTCACCTCCTGGGAAGAGCACTCCGCCTCAGACATACCGACACACCTGTACCGACACCCACAGACACACTGAGCCAAAAGGGGGACAGACCCACAGTAAAGCCTGTCAGAGAAACAGAGGGAGTTTGCCAGCTCACAACCTAGCGCCTGTCCCGGTTCTGAACATTATATCTATAA
Organism: Pseudophryne corroboree; assembly: GCF_028390025.1. NCBI lineage: Eukaryota > Metazoa > Chordata > Amphibia > Anura > Myobatrachidae > Pseudophryne > Pseudophryne corroboree. The sequence continues at coordinate 476,606,154 of NC_086452.1, read as the reverse complement.
TGTCAGCGCTTTAGAATCACTTAATTTTGCACCAAATATGCTGTCCCCCCCCCCCCCCCCCCCCGTTTTGCACCCTGCTACTTGTTATAGCAGGTGGTGAGGAAAGACCAGCGTCTCTGCATGCTCTAGAGAGAAAATGGCGCTGATGAGAGCTGTGAAGGCTAAGCCCCGCCCCCTACATGGCGCGCTTCAGCCCGCTCTTTTTCAATCAAATAATGCCGGCGGGGGTATGAATTTTGTGCCAAGGAACATCAATTACAGTCTGCCAGCTTTAAAAGAGGTTGATAATGCTGCCCAGGGCGCACCCCGCGTCTTGCACCCTGCAGTGCCGCTGTGTATGGGAGCATGGCGCACAGCGCCATTGATGTGCGGTACCTCAGAAAGCCGTCACTGAAGTCTTCTAATCTTCTTCTACTCACCTGTCACCTGTCTTCTGACTCTGCAAGGGAGGTGACGGCGGGCTCTGGGAATGAACCCCTAGGCGTACCTAGTGTTCCAAACCCTCAGGAGCTAATGGTGTCCTGTAGCCAAGAAGCAGAGCCTTTAAACTCATTACAAGTAGGTCTGACTCCTCTCCGCTAAGTACCACGATGCAGGGAGACAGTTGCCAGCAGTGCTCCCTGAAAATAAGAAACCTAACAAAGTATTTTCCGAGAAACTCAGTAGAGATCCTCAGTTGTGCATCCAGTCTGCCTGGGAACAGATCTAAAACTGGAGTCTGGAGGAGGGGCATAGAGGGAGGAGCCAGTTCACACCCTTTCAAAGTCTTAAAGTGCCCATGTCTCCTGCGGATCCAGTCTATACCCCATGGTCCTTTTGGTGTCCCCAGCATCCTCTAGGACGTATGAGAAATAAGGAAATAAAATAACAGATTTACTTAAAGGGTCAGAGCCTAAAATGCCAGAACCCCACCTCCCCCAGTCCAGTAAGAGCCAAATACAGTCTCACCATCAAAAATGTATGTCCACCCCCCTTACTCATATGCCACATAAATACACCTTAATGGCAGCTTCCGATTCCTGTCAACCAGGCGAGACCAATTCTCCATGGCCCTTACACCTAACCCTGGGAACATATAACCTGGTGATGTCAGGACTCAGTATGGAGGGGTCACAACATGGCTGCATGAATCACGCTTTGCAGAAAACGGACATATATAGTCAAGATCAGTAATGGAGGAGCCGTATCTAAAGGCGCACTGCTCTCCGCCTAGGTGGAAATGCTGTCTCAATGACTTGGACTACTGGTATCGCTGACCTATTCTGCCACGTTACACTCAGTTACGGTTATTTACATTCTAATCACAAGCTTCAACACAAAAACCTATATACTATGGTCTTTTCATCACCTTTCCCATTCATGAATTTGTTTGAACTAACACACAACAATCATGTAAATACTACTACTACTCAATCGCTGGCCCGTAAAAATCCTCAAGAGAAAACCTGTGCCGGTATAGTAATGGCCAGAACTCCAGGTGCAGGGTACTGTCCATTCTCTCTGCATACATGCAACACCTGACTTATTGCTTGTCCTGTTATAGAGTCACGTCAGCGTGGTTCCATCTACTGGAGGATGGTGCCACATGTCCATTCCCAGAGAGACATTTCCCACCATCAGAGTTCTCTAGATTTGTGTGAAGCTGTAGTGACCCATAAACAGTTTCCATGCTTACGTGATTTACGGTTATGTTACTCATTTTATACTATGACTAAATTAAGTGACAATTTGTGGAGGCCCCAGAACAGGTCATGGAAAACCGCCGTCCTTTCTCCTACCTTGTGATCCTTGAGATCTACGAAGCCAAATCCACAACGCTCAGACTTGCGATTTCTCACGACGCGGACATTGTGCACCGATATCTGTGCGTAAGGTTTGAGCGCTTTCACCACGCTGTCTGCAGTCGTATAGAAGCCAAGTCCTTTAATGATGACAGCTGTGGATGGAGAAGGCAATAAACCTATAAATGACCTTAAATACTTAGAGATAAGAAACTTTTTCCCCCTAGAAGCCCATAGCCAGCTAGGATCATCAGTATTTTCTTACTTAAAGCCCCAAAATGGAGGAATCGATTGAGCGCGAGGCCCATCAAAAGCAACTTCTAAACATAACTATAAACCAAGAGCTCAAGAACTACAACAAGAGCGTACAAGGTCCAGTGTCCTCAATGGACTCCGATAAAACATTTTAACCCAAGTATGAAAATCCCACTCTCTCTTTCATCATATGGAGGACACTGGATGTCCCAAAACAGCACCACCAGGAGGGAAGGCTCAGAAATCGCGTTGTGCTGCATCTTACCACAAATCTTTGGCCGCTAAACTGTTAATTATATGAAATTTGGTTAACATGTGGGCTGAAGACCCACTTACTTAGATAAGACCCTGTGCCAAACCACCGAGAAACCACAAGCCATGTATGGTGGAATATGCCATGTTCTTTGAGAACAGGCTTTTCTGCCCTGATGAAAGCCTGACAAAATCCCAAAGCAACCCTCCTAGCAATGATCTGTTTGGATGCATATCACCTCTAACGTAGACATCACATATATAGGACCTACTTTACCAGGGTAGGTGCTCAAAGCCCTGACAACGATGGAACAAGCAAGACAACTTTGCATTGAAATGAAGGTTTATTCCAAAATACTGCACTGCCTCCGTGACCGTTGGAGAATGGAGGCGTAAACAGAGATCCCACAGCTCCGAGACTCTCCTAGCAGTGGAGATGGCTACGTGATGGGTCGTTTTCCCAGTCACGAAACTTAAATGCCACCGAATCCAAATGTTCAAAGTGATGAAAGTGTAAGGGGACAATCCTATTACCTTGGTTATGTCACTCTTACGGCATCTACAGGAGCCTAGCTATCATAAATACAAAGTGTCAATGACTGAGTGAAGATTTACATAAGCGTCCTCTTGGGGGGATGCGGTCAATTTACCTACAACCAAAATCCCGACATTTAAAATCCCGACAGGTCAAAAAGTCAACATGAGGTTGTTGTTTTTTATTGAAACCAACTTGTTCATACTTTACCATCCCAGTGGACGCGGTACATTTATACGGTGTCCATGTCAACCTATGTCGACACAACGAAAAACTTGTATCAACTTTTTAACCTGTCGACATTTTAAATGTCTGTATTTTGACCGCCAGGATTTTGATTGCAGGTATTTCATACTGATCCCCTGTTGGGATGGTATTGGGATCGCAGCGGCCAGAATTATCGACAGCGACATCCCGACACCTACTAGGTAAGTACCCTAATCCCCCCCTGCCCCCCTCTTCACAGCCTAACCCTAAAACTCAGTCTCTCTGCAGCCTAAACCTAACTCTATTTCCCCAAAGCCTAAAGCAACCACCCCACCCCCCGTGTCGGGATTATGGCGTCAGTGTTCAGACCGCCGGGATCCTTACCGGATGGCTGGGAGTAAGGCTAGGAACACTTAGTCTCAGTCTGCGGCTAAACGCAGAACGCTGCAAATAGACCAGTTTCTCACAGTAACCGAGAAGAACGCCGTTTCTATTCTCTCACTTCTGCTGCCGGTTGAGAAGGGGCTGACATGAGACCTAAAGGGTAATAATGTGGTAGGTGACCAGGGTACACATGAATTCTGCTCACTTGCAGTGTTAGATAAGGACCGCCTTGTCTCTTTTCTGCTCTTAGAAAGCGGACTTCTTTCCCTCGGAGGGGTCTTCTCCTTACTCCTGTCTGGGCTACGGGCAGAGGAATTCTGCCTTGCTTTGCGCTTCTTGCCACGCGGAGACGGAAGTCTGTATGACGCCGGTAGAACCTTGCGGGCATCTCTGAGGGGCAGATGATCAGATCCTGCACAGCAGTAAAAAGGGAATGTGATGTGTTAGGAAAATATATATTTTTCAGGGGGCTAGGAGGAGAAAGGCGATTACAGGGGAAGTCATACCTCAGAGACTGTCAGTGGATTAAGAAAGAAGAAGGCATGTATAGGGGAATGCTGGAGGAAGGAGGAGTAGAGGGGAGGTCTAGGACACAGCATCAGAGACAGACGGAGTAGAGTGCATTTACAGGGAACGCTGGAAGGAGGAGTAGAGGAGAGGTCTAGGACACCGCATCAGAGACAGACGGAGGAGAATGCAGTTACAGGGAACGCTGGAAGGAGGAATAGAGGAGAGGTCTAGGACACCGCATCAGATATAGACGGAGGAGAGTGAAGTTACAGGGAACGCTGGAAGGAGGAGTACAGGAGAGGTCTAGGACACCGCATCAGAGATAGACGGAGGAGAGTGCAGTTACAGGGAACGCTGGAGGAAGGAGGAGATGAGGGGAGGTCTAGGACACACCATCAGAGACAGACGGAGGAGAATGCAGTTACAGGGAACGCTGGAGGAAGGAGGAGTAGAGGGGAGGTCTAGTACACCGCATCAGAGACAGACGGAGGAGAATGCAGTTACAGGGAACGCTGGAGGAAGGAGGAGTAGAGGAGAGGTCTAGGACACCGCATCAGAGACAGACGGAGGAGAATGCAGTTACAGGGAACGCTGGAGGAAGGAGGAGTAGAGGGGAGGTCTAGGACACCGCATCAGAGATAGACGGAGGAGAATGCAGTTACAGGGAACGCTGGAGGAAGGAGGAGTAGAGGGAAGGTCTAGGACACACCATCAGAGACATGGAGGAGAATGCAGTTACAGGGAACGCTGGAGGAAGGAGGAGTAGAGGGGAGGTCTAGGACACCGCATCAGAGATAGACGGAGGAGAGTGCAGTTACAGGGAACGCTGGAGGAAGGAGGAGTAGAGGGGAGGTCTAGAACACCGCATCAGAGATAGACGGAGGAGAGTGCAGTTACAGGGAACGCTGGAGGAAGGAGGAGTAGGGGAGAGGTCTAAGACACCGCATCAGAGATAGACGGAGGAGAGTGCAGTTACAGGGAACGCTGAAGGAAGGAGGAGTAGAGGAGAGGTCTAGGACACAGCATCAGAGACAGACGGAGGAGAGTGCAGTTACAGGGAACGCTGGAGGAAGGAGGAGTAGAGGAGAGGTCTAGGACACAGCATCACAGACAAGTGATGGGTGTTGCACAAGACTAGAAGCATATCCGTAAAGAGTGACAGGGTCGGACACTTACCTGCCCGCAGAGCACTGCACTGCCAGCACCTCTCTTTAGATAACACATTTACGGTCTTACACTACAGGAGTAAAAAGCCATAAAACGCATTAGTGTATAAACAGTTTCCCCCAATAAAGCTCATTTTAGTGTTTGTGTAAATGGTTTCACCTGCTGACAGTTCCACCGGTCTGAATTAGGAATATATTTTAGGTTGATTTTCTTCCCTTTAAAATACACAATACCCTGAAAGATAACGGACAATAATTACAGACAGTGATCAGTAAATGGATCTCTGGAATGTAGTCAGTACCTGGCTGTGAGCTGGGGAAAGCTCTACATCTTGGCAGAACGCACGAGCCCAGAGAGCCAGTCAGGGGACACGGAAAGTTATCCAAGAGGAAATTCTCTGCACAATACCCAGTAAATGGTCAGAATCTGCCGAGTTTATCCAGATTTCTAATCGCTATATGTACTAAATTCATCCACAATTTGATCAGTGTAAAAAAAAAAAAAAAAAAAAAAAGGCAGAACTTAGCGCTACTTTACTACTGTCCATTACATTAAAGTAAAACATTGTATTTCCACAATTACATATGCACAAGTAAAGCTGCGACACAAATAATTTACATGTAATAAATCCCTGTTTCAGTGGATGAGGTTATTCCACGTTTACTGCCATTACCTGCTTAGCAATGAGAACACGTCGCTGCACATGAAATAGGTGTACGACCGGTAGTATTACCAGAACCACCATCCTCCTGCATATACGCCTGCTCCCCAGTATTAGCCCAGCTTCCTCTCACCAAACTCCTCACAGGAAGAAAACTATTAGGTGCCAGGACACAGTGTTCGTACTTACCGTCAACAGCCAAACATGTTAAAGTGGCGCCATGTCCACTAAGCCATAGAGAAAGCTGCATCTGCAGGAAATTCCAGGTCTAGCTCGCTTCTCAGGTTCTTATGGAAGAGAAGACGCAAACAAGAAATGTGGGAGGAAGGACACTTCCAGCCCATAATATCCATCATGTTCCCTCGTTATGGCAGTAAGGGGGTTCTGCCACTGAACAATGTGCGAGACGCTATGCAGGCTGATAGGGTATCTGTAAAGCATCTGGATGTTAATCTAGCAAAGTAGGCTGCTGGGGAATAGTGAGGGCAAGAGTTCAATCAGGAGGATAGGGGGGGAAGTGGTGGAATGACACTTCCGTTCTGAGGCACGAGGCCCTGTAGGCATTCAACGTTCCAAATGAACTGTGGATAAGTCCAGACAAGATAAATCATGTCTGGAGGCCAAGAGGTAAGATGGCAACATGCAGGACCATCACAGTTTACGGTAATGCCACAGGCCCCTCCATTGGTGTTACCAATGGCGTTGCTGGGAGCTACAATATTCCAACATGGACTAAGGTGTTCCCCAGACCTTGGAATTAGAAAACACTGCGGTGGATTCCACCATGGATAGCTTCCTCCAGCCGGCAAGCTGGATGCCATTCAGGCCTCTCTATATTGTGCCGGCCAACTGCTCATTACCTCTGGCAACGAAGGCCACGGACGGAAGATAGACATGGGGACCACCCGAGAGGAAAGCGGGCCAAACAGATAAAGAGCACTCCCCTGCCATGCTCCAGCCAAGGGTATTCCTTCACTTTTGTAAAATCGATCATCTGTTTCCCAGTGCCTGACTACTAGGGGTGGAACATATCCCACCACCTACAGTAACGGTCACAGTCAATGTATAGGGATTCTAAAGTACTCAATACACGGGACAGTCACTTAAACAACGGGAAGAAGGCAAAGGGCATCCAATCTGTAACCCATGAAAACAGCTGATCTCACATGGTGGTGACCCAGAGCTGGAACAATCCCATCCATAATGTGGCGTTGGAGCTGAAACGTCTTCACACATGTTCCAACCTCCTCCTTCACGTTCAAGGAGAAGCCACCAGTATCAGGGCCTGCTGTGATGGTTCTCATCCCAATAAAGGACGGGGAAAATACCAATCACAGAGATGTTTCCTTGTTATTGTCACGGTTATCTCCTAGCCAGAGCCTCGGATGGACTCGTCCAAACTAATGACTCTAAAGTAACAGACAATTGTGTCTGCAATGCGTATTCCAATGTACAGGTGATAAACTGGCCCAAGCTATGGCTATAAACTCTGCATTGTCCTCACAATGGAACAGCAAATCTCTCACTGCGGAAATAGCGCAGACCTATGTTCGGTGTGTAAAGCTGGGCGCTAATGACCCCACAAATCAGATAACCTGTAACTAGAGATGAGTGGGTTCGGATTTACTCGGTTCTGAACGCCAGAACCATCGCAAGTTCTTTTTTTCTGGATTTTTCTTATTGGCTAACCAAAACACGCGACGTCCGTAAGCCAATAAGGAGATTCGGGTAAATCAGAGTAAAACCGAACCCGCTCATCTCCACCTGTAACCATATTCAGCAGATAACAATAAAAATGGGTGCACACACAAGACTAGGAATAACCATAGGTGGGCATCGGTGAATGGCGACATCATTATTTACATAAACATAACAGTATCTTCAGAAATGGCTAACGAGGAGCAATCATTGCCTAATATGCCCACAGTCTGAAGGTCCCATCTTAATAATATGGAGCACAATTATTCCATAGCTACCCTTAACAATGGGTTAGCTAGATTCTAGATGGGTAAATACCCCATGGGCAGAATAAATGGAGCTTTTCCTCCTCCCTGGCGCCTTTTCCTATCCGTGCCCAAGGCAGGTTTATTCTCAGAGCAGGTGCTTCACGTTCCTGTGCTGTAAGCAGAGGACGGGATAGCTACACAGACACACTGGCCTTCTACCTTTTGGGGTAAGATCTGGGAGTAAACCATCCAAAAACAATCCAGCATTGGGATGCAGCAAAGTGCTTCATGTGTACCGAGGACAGGCGTGCCTGGCTTGTGGGGAGCCCAGGAAAATACTTCTCCGCTTTCTGCAATGCTGGGAGACTGAATGACGGCATCAATGGAGGCTGCAGCAACGAAGCTGGTAAAGGTTTCTCCGTACACGGAGCGGAGAATTGTCACTACAGAGGAAATGGCAAACTGTACAGATTATTCCACTGCCGATAGCCAACACAAAAAAAGAGCGCATAGATTTCTGTGGCCACAGACCAGGCAGATAAACAGCAGAAAGACACCTTCTCCAGGTAAGTCCCTACATTAGGGGAGCACTCCTATTGTCCTGCATTTTGCCAGCAGATGGATACACTCCATACTGCTGCAGATTACCTACTGAGACGTATAGGAATTATACAGTGCAGACCCGAGTTACTATGTTACTAAGCTTCCTTGAACCCCCATTGCTTCCTCAGCCAGGTCTATGGCATCTAAGCTGGGGGCTAGTAGAGCTCTATCACGTCCCTGGACAGTAGCGACGCAGCCTAAACCTAACTGGACTTAATCTCCCATCTGAGGAACCTTCCCGTGTGTAGAAGAGGAAAGATTTCACGATACAGAAGTGTTCTGGAGATACGTCTAATCGTTCACCTCAAGGATGGAAAAAAATAAGAATTTACTCACCGGTAATTCTGTTTCTCGTAGTCCGTAGTGGATGCTGGGAACTCCGTAAGGACCATGGGGAATAGCGGGCTCCGAAGGAGGCTGGGCACTCTAGAAAGATCTTAGACTACCTGGTGTGCACTGGCTCCTCCCACTATGACCCTCCTCCAAGCCTCAGTTAGGTACTGTGCCCGGACGAGCGTACACAATAAGGAAGGATTTTGAATCCCGGGTAAGACTCATACCAGCCACACCAATCACACCGAACTCGTGATATGAAACACAGTTAACAGTATGAAACGATAGAGCCTCTCAACAGATGACTCAACAATAACCCGATTTAGTTAACAATAACTATGTACAAGTATTGCAGATAGACCGCACTTGGGATGGGCGCCCAGCATCCACTACGGACTACGAGAAACAGAATTACCGGTGAGTAAATTCTTATTTTCTCTAACGTCCTAGTGGATGCTGGGAACTCCGTAAGGACCATGGGGATTATACCAAAGCTCCCAAACGGGCGGGAGAGTGCGGATGACTCTGCAGCACCGAATGAGAGAACTCCAGGTCCTCCTCAGCCAGGGTATCAAATTTATAGAATTTTGCAAACGTGTTTGCCCCTGACCAAGTAGCTGCTCGGCAAAGTTGTAAAGCCGAGACCCCTCGGGCAGCCGCCTAAGATGAGCCCACCTTCCTTGTGGAATGGGCATTGACAGATTTAGGCTGTGGCAGGCCTGCCACAGTATGTGCAAGCTGAATTGTACTACAAATCCAACGAGCAATAGTCTGCTTAGAAGCAGGAGCACCCAGCTTGTTGGGTGCATATAGGATAAACAGCGAGTCAGATTTTCTGACTCCAGCCGTCCTGGAAACATATTTTCAGGGCCCTGACAACGTCTAGCAACTTGGAGTCCTCCAAATCCTTAGTAGCCGCAGGCACCACAATAGGCTGGTTCAGGTGAAACGCTGACACCACCTTAGGGAGAAACTGGGGACGAGTCCTCAATTCTGCCCTATCCATATGAAAAATCAGATAAGGGCTTTTACATGATAAAGCCGCCAATTCTGACACTCGCCTGGCTGATGCCAGGGCCAATAACATGACCACTTTCCACGTGAGATATTTCAGATCCACGCTTTTTAGTGGCTCAAACCAATGTGATTTCAAGAAATTCAACATCACGTTGAGATCCCACGGTGCCACAGGAGGCACAAATGGGGGCTGAATATGCAGCACTCCTTTCACAAATGTCTGAACTTCAGGTACTGAAGCTAGTTCCTTTTGAAAGAAAATCGACAGAGCCGAGATCTGTACTTTAATGGAGCCTAGTTTTAGGCCCATATTCACTCCTGCTTGCAGGAAATGCAGAAATCGACCCAGTTGAAAATCCTCTGTTGGGGCCTTTTTGGCCTCGCACCATGCAACATATTTCCGCCATATGCGGTGATAATGTTTTGCCGTAACATCTTTCCTGGCTTTAATAAGCGTAGGAATGACTTCCTCCGGAATGCCCTTTTCCTTCAGGATCCGGCGTTCAACCGCCATGCCGTCAAACGCAGCCGCGGTAAGGCTTGGAACAGACAGGGGCCCTGCTGTAGCAGGTCCTGTCTGAGCGGCAGGGACCAAGGGTCCTCTGAGATCATCTCTTGAAGTTCCGGGTACCACGCTCTTCTTGGCCAATCCGGAACCACGAGAATTGTGTTTACTCCTCGCTTTCTTATTATTCTCAGTACCTTTGGTATGAGAGGTAGAGGAGGGAACACATACACTGACCGGTACACCCACGGTGTCACTAGGGCGTCCACCGCTATCGCCTGAGGGTCTCTTGACCTGGCGCAATACTTCTCTAGTTTTTTGTTTTATGCGGGACGCCATCATGTCCACCTGTGGACGACCCCATTGATTTACAATCATTTGGAAGACTTCTGGATGAAGTCCCCACTCTCCCGGGTGGAGGTCGTGCCTGCTGAGAAAGTCTGCTTCCCAGTTGTCCACTCCCAGGATGAACACTGCTGACAGTGCTAGTACATGATTCTCCGCCCATCGGAGAATTTTTGTGGCTTCTGCCATCGCCGTCCTGCTTCTTGTGCCGCCCTGTCGATTCACATGGGCGACTGCCGTGATGTTGTCTGACTGGATCAGCACCGGCTGGTGTAGGAGCAGGGATTTTGCTTGACTTAGGGCATTGTAAATGGCCCTTAGTTCCAGAATATTTATGTGAAGGGCAGTCTCCTGACTTGACCATAGTCCCTGGAAATTTCTTCCCTTTGTGACTGCCCCCCAGCCTCGTAGGCTGGCATCCGTGGTCACCAGGACCCAGTCCTGTATGCCGAATCTGCGGCCCTCCAGAAGATGAGCACTGTTCAGCCACCACAGAAGAGACACCCTGGTTCGTGGAGACAGGGTTATTAAACGATGCATCTGAAGATGCGATCCGGACCACTTGTCCAACAGGTTCCACTGAAAGATTCTGGCATGGAACCTGCCGAATGGAATTGCTTCGTAAGAAGCTACCATCTTTCCCAGGACCCGCGTGCAGTGATGCACCGATACCTGTTTTGGTTTTAGGAGGTCTCTGACTAGAGAAGACAACTCCCTGGCTTTCTCCTCCGGGAGAAACACTTTTTTCTGGGCCGTGTCCAGAATCATTCCCAGGAACATTAGACGTGTCGTGGGGACCAGCTGTGACTTTGGGATATTCAGAATCCAACCGTGCTGGCTCAGCACTTCCTGAGATAGTGCTACTCCCACTAACAACTGTTCCTTGGATCGTGCCTTTATTAGGAGATCGTCCAAGTATGGGATAATTAAAACTCCCTTTTTTCGAAGGAGTATCATCATTTCCGCCATAACCTTGGTAAATACCCTCGGTGCCGTGGAGAGTCCAAACGGCAGCGTCTGGAATTGGTAATGGCAATCCTGTACCACAAATCTGAGGTACTCCTGGTGAGAATTGTAAATGGGGACATGCAGGTAAGCATCCTTGATGTCCAGGGATACCATGTAATCCCCCTCGTCCAGGCTTGCAATAACCGCCCTGAGCGATTCCATCTTGAACTTGAATTTTTTTATGTATGTGTTCAAGGACTTCAAATTTAGAATGGGTCTCACCGAACCGTCCGGTTTCGGTACCACAAATAGTGTGGAATAGTAACCCCGGCCTTGTTGAAGTAGGGGTACCTTGATTATCACCAGCTGGGAATACAGCTTGTGAATTGCCGCTAGCACTGCCTAACTGTCTGAGGGAGCAATCGGCAAGGCGGATTTTAGGAAACGGCGGGGTGGAATCGCCTCGAATTCCAGCCTGTATCCCTGAGATACTATTTGAAGGATCCAGGGATCCACCTGTGAGCGAACCCACTGATCGCTGAAATTCCTGAGGCGGGCCCCCACCGTACCTGGCTCCGCTTGTGAAGCCCCACCGTCATGCGGCGGACTTGGAAGAGGGGGAGGACTTTTGTTCCTGGGAACCTGCTGTTTGCTGCAGCCTTTTTCCCCTGCCTCTGCCTCTTGACAGAAAAGACCCTCCTTTTCCCCGCTTATTTTTCTGGGATCGAAAGGACTGAACCTGATAAAATGGCGCCTTCTTAGGCTGTGAGGGGACATGGGGTAAAAATGCTGACTTCCCAGACGTTGCTGTGGAAACTAGGTCGGAGAGACCATCCCCAAATAATTCCTCCCCTTTATAAGGCAAAACTTCCATGTGCCTTTTGGAATCTGCATCTCCAGTCCACTGGCGAGTCCATAAGCATCTCCTAGCAGAGATAGATAGTGCACTTACTTTAGATGCCAGCCGGCAGATTTCCCTCTGTGCATCTCTCATGTATAAGACTGAGTCTTTTATATGGTCAATTGTTAACAGGATCGTGTCTCTGTCTAGTGTGTCAATATTTTCTGACAGGTTATCTGACCATGCAGCGGCAGCACTGCACATCCAAGCTGACGCAATTGCTGGTCTGAGTATAATGCCTGAGTGTGTATATACAGACTTCAGGATCGCCTCCTGCCTTCTATCAGCAGGTTCCTTAAGGGCGGCCGTATCCTGGGACGGTAGTGCCACCTTTTTTGACAAACGTGTGAGCGCTTTATCCACCCTCGGGGGTGTTTCCCAACGTAACCTATCCTCTGGCGGGAAAGGGAACGCCATTAGTAATTTCTTAGGAATCACCAATTTCTTATCAGGGGAAGCCCACGCTTCTTCACACACTTCATTTAATTCATCTGACGGGGGAAAAACTACAGGTAGTTTTTTCTCCCCAAACATAATACCCTTTTTTGTGGTACCTGGATGTAAATCAGAAATATTTAACACCTCTTTCATTGCCTCAATCATGCAGCGAATGGCGTTAACGGGCATTAAATTTGACTCATCGTCGTCGACACTGGCGTCAGTATCCGTGTCGACATCTACTTGTGCCACCTGAGATAACGGGCGTTTTAGAGCCCCTGATGACTTTTGAGACCCTTGGACAGGCACGAGCTGAAGACTCGGCTGTCCCACAGTCGGCATGTCGTCAAAAAAAAGGTGCACTCATTTCTTGCCATAATACCATCCACTCAGGTGTCTGCCCCGCAGGGGGTGACATCTCTGCTAAAGGCATCTGCTCCCCCTCCACATCATTATCCTCCTCAAACATGTCGACACAGCCGTACCGACACTCCACACACACAGGGAATGCTCAAATAGAGGACAGGACCCACAAAAGCCCTTTGGGGGGACAGAGTAAGAGTATGCCAGCACACACCAGAGCGCTATATATATACAGGGACTAACTGAGTTATGTCCCTAATAGCTGCTTATACTGTATACAGTGCCAATTTAGTGCCCCCCCTCTCTTTTCCCTCTTACTGTACTGTAGAAATGCAGGGAAGAGCCAGGGAGCTTCCTTCCAGCCGAGCTGTGAGGGAAAAATGGCGCCAGTGTGCTGAGGAGATAGGCTCCGCCCCTTTTTCGCGGCCTATTCTCCCGCTTTTTTGGGGATTCTGGCAGGGGTATTTACCTCATATATAGCCCCAGGGGCTATATATTGAGGTATTTTAGCCAGCCAAGGTGTTTTTATTGCTGCCTCAGGGCGCCCCCCCCCCCAGCGCCCTGCACCCTCAGTGACCGGAGTGTGAAGTGTGTATGAGGAGCAATGGCGCACAGCTGCAGTGCTGTGCGCTACCTTGGTGAAGACAGGATGTCTTCATGCCGCCGATTTTCCGGACCATCTTCCTGCTTCTGGCTCTGTAAGGGGGACGGCGGCGCGGCTCCGGGACCGAACATCAAGGCTGGGCCTGCGGTCGATCCCTCTGGAGCTAATGGTGTCCAGTAGCCTAAGAAGCCCAAGCTAGCTGCAAGCAGGTAGGTTCGCTTCTTCTCCCCTTAGTCCCTCGTTGCAGTGAGCCTGTTGCCAGCAGGTCTCACTGTAAAATAAAAAACCTAATATATACTTTCTTTCTAGGAGCTCAGGAGAGCCCCTAGTGTGCATACAACCTCGGCCGGACACAATCTAACTGAGGCTTGGAGGAGGGTCATAGTGGGAGGAGCCAGTGCACACCAGGTAGTCTAAGATCTTTCTAGAGTGCCCAGCCTCCTTCGGAGCCCGCTATTCCCCATGGTCCTTACGGAGTTCCCAGCATCCACTAGGACGTTAGAGAAAATAAGATTTTACTTACCGATAAATCTATTTCTCATAGTCCGTAGTGGATGCTGGGGACTCCGTCAGGACCATGGGGAATAGCGGCTCCGCAGGAGACAGGGCACAAAAGCAAGCTTTTAGGATCACATGGTGTGTACTGGCTCCTCCCCCTATGACCCTCCTCCAAGCCTCAGTTAGGTACTGTGCCCGGACGAGCGTACACAATAAGGAAGGATCTTGAATCCCGGGTAAGACTCATACCAGCCACACCAATCACACCGTACAACTTGTGATTTGAACCCAGTTAACAGTATGATAACAATGAAGTAGCCTCTAAAAAAGATGGCTCACAACAATAATAACCCGATTTTTTTGTAACAATAACTATGTACAAGTAATGCAGACAATCCGCACTTGGGATGGGCGCCCAGCATCCACTACGGACTATGAGAAATAGATTTATCGGTAAGTAAAATCTTATTTTCTCTAACGTCCTAGTGGATGCTGGGGACTCCGTCAGGACCATGGGGATTATACCAAAGCTCCCAAACGGGTGGGAGAGTGCGGATGACTCTGCAGCACCGAATGAGAGAACTCCAGGTCCTCCTCAGCCAGGGTATCAAATTTGTAGAATTTAGCAAACGTGTTTGCCCCTGACCAAGTAGCTGCTCGGCAAAGTTGTAAAGCCGAGACCCCTCGGGCAGCCGCCCAAGATGAGCCCACCTTCCTTGTGGAATGGGCATTTACAGATTTTGGCTGTGGCAGGCCTGCCACAGAATGTGCAAGCTGAATTGTACTACAAATCCAACGAGCAATAGTCTGCTTAGAAGCAGGAGCACCCAGCTTTTTGGGTGCCTACAATATAAACAGCAAGTCAGACTTTCTGACTCCAGCCGTCCTGGAATTATATTATATATATATATATATATATATATATATATATATATATATATATATATATATATATATATATATATATATATATATATATATATATATATATATATATATATATATATATATATATATACACACACACAGGTTGAGTATCCCTTATCCAAAATGCTTGGGACCAGAGGAATTTTGGATATCGGATTTTTCTGTATTTTGGAATAATTGCATACCATAACGAGATATTATGGTGATGGGACCTAAATCTAAGCACAGAATGCATTTATGTTTCATATACACCTTATACACACAGCCTGAAGGTCATTTTAGCCAATATTTTTTATAACTTTGTGCATTAAACAGTGTGTGTGTACATTC
This sequence comes from Pseudophryne corroboree, assembly GCF_028390025.1. NCBI lineage: Eukaryota > Metazoa > Chordata > Amphibia > Anura > Myobatrachidae > Pseudophryne > Pseudophryne corroboree. The sequence continues at coordinate 476,590,644 of NC_086452.1, read as the reverse complement.
ACACAATTCATTTATGTTTCATATACACCTTATACACACAGCCTGAAGGTCATTTAATACAATATTTTTAATAACTTTGAGTATTAAACAAAGTTTGTGTACACTGAGCCATCAAAAAGCAAAGGTTTCACTATCTCAGTCTCACTCAAAAAAGTCCGTATTTCGGAATATTCCGTACTTCGGAATATTTGGATATGGGATACTCAACCTGTATATATATATATATATATATATATATATATATACACACATATATATATATACATATATATATATACATATATATATATATACACATATATATATATACATATATATATATATATATATATATATATATATATATATATATATTTTCAGGGCCCTGACAACGTCTAGCAACTTGGAGTCCTCCAAGTCCCTAGTAGCCGCAGGCACCACAATAGGTTGTTTCAGGTGAAACGCTGACACCACCTTAGGAAGAAACTGGGGACGAGTCCGCAGTTCTGCCCTGTCCGAATGGAAAATCAAATATGGGCTTTTGTAAGACAAAGCCGCCAATTTTGACAATCGCCTGGCCGAGGCCAGGGCCAACAGCATGGTCACTTTCCATGTGAGATATTTCAAATCCACAGATTTGAGTGGTTCAAACCAATATGATTTGAGGAATCCCAACACTACGTTGAGATCCCACGGTGCCACTGGAGGCACACAAGGGCTGTATATGCAATACTCCCTTGACAAACGTCTGGACTTCAGGAACTGAAGCCAATTTTTTCTGGAAGAAAATCTATAGGGCCGAAACTTGAACCTTAATGGACCCCAATTTGAGGCTCATAGACACTCCTGTTTGCAGGAAGTGCAGAAATCGACCTAGTTGAAATTTTTTCGTGGGGCCTTCCTGGCCTCACCCACGCAACATATTTTTACCACATGTGGTGATAACGTTGTGCGGTCACCTCCTTCCTGGCTTTGACCAGGGTAGGTATGACCTCTTCCGGAATGCCTTTTCCCTTAGGATCCGGCGTTCAAACCGCCATGCCGTCAAACGCAGTCGCGGTAAGTCTTGGAACAGACAAGGTCCCTGCTGGAGCAGGTCCTTTCTTAAAGGCCGATGCCACGGTTCCTCTTGGAACAGACATGGTACTTGCTGAAAGCAAATCCCTTCTTAGCTCCCGAGGACATTAGTCCTCTGTGAGCATCTCTTGAAGTTCCGGTTACCAAGTCCCTCTTGGCCAATCCGGAGCCACGAGTATAGTTCTTACTCCTCTATGTCTTATAATTCTCAATACCTTGGTTATGAGAAGCAGAGGAGGGAACACATACACCGACTGTTACACCCATGGTGTTACCAGGACGTCCACAGCTATCGCCTGAAGGTCTCGTGACCTGGCGCAATACCTGTCCCATTTTTTGTTCGGGCGGGACGCCATCATGTCCACCTTTGGTCTTTTCCAACGGTTCACAATCATGTGGAAAACTTCCCGATGAAGTTCCCACTCTCCCGGGTGGAGGTCGTGCCTGCTGAGGAAGTCTGCTTCCCAGTCGTCCACTCCCGGAATGAACACTGCTGACAGTGCTATCACATGATTTTCCGCCTAGCGAAAATCCTTGCAGTTTTGCCACTGCCCTCCTGCTTCTTGTGCCGCCCTTTCTGTTTACGTGGGCGACTGCCGTGATGTTATCCCACTGGATCAATACCGGCTGACCTTGAAGCAGAGGTCTTGCTAAGCTTAGAGCATTATAAATTTGCTCTTAGCTCCAGTATATTTATGTGGAGAGAATTCTCCAGACTTGATCACACTCCTTGTGTGACTGCTCCCCAGCCTCTCAGGCTGGCCTCCGTGGTCACGAGCATCCAATCCTGAATGCCGAATCTGCGGCCCTCTAGAAGATGAGCACTCTGTAATCACCACAGGAGAGACACCCTTGTCCTTGGATATAGGGTTATCCGCTGATGCATCTGAAGATGCGATCCGGACCATTTGTCCAGCAGATCCCACTGAAGAGTTCTTGCGTGAAATCTGCCGAATGGAAGCGCTTCGTAATAAGCCACCATTTTTACCAGGACTCTTGTGCAATGATGCACTGACACTTTTCCTGGTTTTAGGAGGATCCCGATTAGCTCGGATAACTCCCTGGCTTTCTCCTCTGGGAGAAACACCTTTTCCTGGACTGTGTCCAGAATCATCCCTAGGACCAGCAGACGTGTCGTCGGAACAACTGCGGTTTTGGAATATTTAGAATCCACCCGTGCTGTCGTAGAACTACTTGAGATAGTGCTACTCCGACCTCCAACTGTTCTCTGGACCTTGTTCTTATCAGGAGGTCGTCCATTTTCTTTGAAGACGAATCCTCCTTTCGGTCATTACCTTGGTAAGGACCCGGGGTGCCTTGGACAATCCAACGGCATCGTCTTGAAACTGATAGTGACAGTTCTGTACCACGAACCTGAGGTACCCTTGGTGAGAAAAGGCAAATTTTGGGACATGGAGGTAAGCATCCCTGATGTCCCGGGACACCATATAGTCCCCTTGTTCTTTGCTATCACTGCTCTGAGTGACTCCATCTGGATTTGAACCCTTGTAAGTGTTCAAATTTTTCAGATTTAGAATAGGTCTCACCTAGCCTTCAGTACCACCATATAGTGTGGAGTAATACCCCTTTCCTTGTTGTCGGAGGGGTAATTTTATTATCACCTGCTGGGAATACAGCTTGTGAATTGTTTTCAATACTGCCTCCCTGTCGGAGGGAGACATTGGTACAGCAGACTACAGGAACCTGCGAGGGGGGAAACCTCTCGACATTCCAATCTGTACCCCTTGGATACTACTTGTAGGATCCAGGGGTCCTGTACGGTCCCAGCGTCATGCTGAGAACTTGGTAGAAGCGGTGGAAGGCTTCTGTTCCTGGGAATGGGCTGCCTGCTGCAGTCTTCTTCCCTTTCCTCTATCCCTGGGCAGATATGACTCTTATAGGGACGAAAGGACTGAGGCTGAAAAGCCGGTGTCTTTTTCTGCAGAGATGTGACTTAGGGTAAAAAACGGTGGATTTTCCAGCAGTTGCCCTGGCCACCAGGTCCCATGGACCGACCCCAAATAACTCCTCCCCTTTATACGGCAATACATCTTTGTGCCGTTTGGAATCTGCATCACCTGACCACTGTCGTGTCCATAAACATCTTCTTGCAGATATGGACATCGCATTTACTCTTGATGCCAGAGTGCAAATATCCCTCTGCGCATCTCGCATATATAGAAATGCATCCTTTAAATGCTCTATAGTCAATAAAATACTGTCCCTGTCAAGGGTATCAATATTTTTAGTCAGGGAATCCGACCAAGCCACCTCAGCTCTGCACATCCAGGCTGAGGCGATCGCTGGTCGCAGTATAACACCAGCATGTGTGTGTATACTTTTTAGGATATTTTTCAGCCTCCTATCAGCTGGCTCCTTAAGTACGGCCCTATCCGTAGATGGTACCGCTACTTGTTCTGATAAGCGTGTGAGCGCCTTATCCACCCTGAGGGGTGTTTCCCACCGCGCCTTAACTTCTGGCGGGAAAGGGTATACCGCCAATAATTTTCTATCGGGGGAAACCCACGCATCATCACACACTTCATTTAATTTATCTGATTCAGGAAAAACTACAGGTAGTTTTTTCACCTCACACATAATACCCTTTTTTGTGGTACTTGGAGTATCAGAAATATGTAACACCTCCTTCATTGCCCTTAACGTGTGGCCCTAAAAGAAAATACGTTTGTTTCTTCACCGTCGACACTGAAATCAGTGTCCGTGTCTGGGTCTGTGTCGACCGACTGAGGTAAATGGGCATTTTACAGCCCCTGACGGTGTTTGAGACGCCTGGACAGATACTAATTTGTTCGCCGGCCCTCTCATGTCGTCAACCGGCTTGCAGCGTGTTGACATTGTCACGTAATTTCCATAAATAAGCCATCCATTCCGGTGTCGACTCCCTAGAGAGTGACATCACCATTACAGGCAATTTGCTCCGCCTCCTCACCAATATTTTCCTCATACATGTCGACACACACGTACCGACATACAGCACACACATAGGGAATGCTCTGATAGAGGACAGGACCCACTAGCCCTTTGGGGAGACAGAGGGAGAGTTTGCCAGCACACACCAAAACGCTATAATTATCCAGGGACAACCTTTATATAAGTGTTCCTCCCTTATAGCATTTTAATATATATACATATCGCCAAATCAGTGCCCCCCCTCTCTGTTTTTTCCCTGTTTCTGTAGTGCAGTGCAGGGGAGAGCATGGGAGCCTTCCCACCAGCCTTTCTGTGAGGGAAAATGGCGCTGTGTGCTGAGGAGAATAGGCCCCGCCCCCTTTTCGGCGGGCTTCTTCTCCGGAGTTTTAGATATCTGGCAGGGGTTAAATACATCCATATAGCCTCAAGGGCTATATGTGATGTATTTTTCGCCATACAGGTATTATACATTGCTGCCCAGGGCGCCCCCCTCCAGCGCCCTGCACCCTCCGTGACCGCTGTGTGAAGTGTGCTGACAACAATGGCGCACAGCTGCAGTGCTGTGCGCTACCTGATGAAGACTGAGAGTCTTCTGCCGCCTGGTTCCGGACCTTGCCAGCAGGACTCACTGAAAATAAAGAACCTAAAAACTTTTTCTAAGTAACTCTTTAAGAGAGCCACCTAGATTGCATCCTTCTCGGCCAGGCACAAAAACCTAACTGAGGCTTGGAGGAGGGTCATAGGGGGAGGAGCCAGTACACACCATGTGATCCTAAAAGCTTGCTTTTGTGCCCTGTCTCCTGCGGAGCCGCTATTCCCCATGGTCCTGACGGAGTCCCCAGCATCCACTAGGACGTTAGAGAAATAAGATTATAAACCTACCGGTAAATCTTTTTCTCGTAGTCCGTAGAGGATGCTGGGGACTCCGTAAGGACCAGACTGACTCTGCAGGAGACATGGGCACTTTAAGAAAGACTTTGGATCTGGGTGTGAACTGGCTCCTCCCTCTATGCCCCTCCTCCAGACCTCAGTTAGAGAAACTGTGCCCAGAGGCGACGGACAGTACGAGGAAAGGATTTTAGTTAATCCAAGGGCAAGATTCATACTAGCCACACCGTATAACTTGTGATATACTACCCAGTTAACAGTATGAAAACAACATAGCATCAGTCCAAGACCGATGAAAATTATAACATAACCCTTATGTAAGCAAAACTATATACAAGTCTTGCAGGAGTAGTCCGCACTTGGGACGGGCGCCCAGCATCCTCTACGGACTACGAGAAAAAGATTTACCGGTAGGTTTAAAATCTTATTTTCTCTTACGTCCTAGAGGATGCTGGGGACTCCGTAAGGACCATGGGGATTATACCAAAGCTCCAAAAACGGGCAGGAGAGTGCGGATGACTCTGCAGCACCGATTGAGCAAACAGGAGGTCCTCCTCAGCCAGGGTATCAAACTTATAAAACATCGCAAGGTGTTTGAACCCGACCAAGAAACCACTCGGCCCAGCTGTAGGGCCGAGACCCCTCGGGCAGCCGCCCAAGAAGAGCCCACCTTCCTAGCGGAATGGGCCTTGACCAATTTAGGTAACGTCAATCCAGCCGTTTCACGCTCGCTGAATCGTGTTACAGATCCAGTAAGCAATAGTCTGCTTTGAAGCAGGAGCGCCAACCTTGTTGGCTGCATACAGGACAAACAGTACTTCTGTTTTTTCGGACTCTAGCCGTTCTGGCTACGTAAGTTTTCAAAACCCTGACTACATCAAGGGACTCTGAATCCTCCAAGTCACGCGTAGCCACAGGCACCACAATAGGTTGGTTCATATGAAAAGATGACACCACTTCAGGCAAGAATTGAGGACGGTTCCGCAATTCCGCTCTATCCATATGGAGAGAAAAAAAAACAGAGATAGGGGCTTTTATGAGACAAAGCCGCCAATTCTAACACTCGCCGAGCCGAAGCCAAGGCTAACAACATGACCACCTTTCAAGTGAGATATTTTCACTCCACCATTTTAAGTGGTTCAAAATAGTGCGCCCTAAGGAAACACCACCATGTTAAGGTCCCAAGGCGCCAGCGGAGGTACAAAAGGAGGCTGAATATGCAGCACTCCCTTCACAAAAGTCTGTACTTCTGGGAGAGAAGCCAGTTCTTTTTGAAACAAATTGGATAAGGCCGAAATCTGAACCTTAATGGAGCCTAATTCTTGGCCCAAATTCCCTCCAGTTTATAGGAAGTGAAGGAAACGGTCCAGATGGAATTCTTCCGTAGGAGTATTCCTGGCCTCACACCAAGAAACATATTTTCGCCATATACGGTGATAATGTTTAGTTGTCACGTCTTTCCTAGCCTTTATCAGCGTAGGAATGACCTCATCCGGAATTCCCTTTTCCGCTAGGATCCGGCGTTCAACCACCATGCCGTCAAACGCAGCCGCGGTAAGTCTTGGAACAGACCGGGCCCCTGTTGCAACAGGTCCTGTCGTAGAGGAAGATGCCACTGATCTTCTGTGAGCATTCTCCTGCAGATCCGGATATCAGGACCTTCGTGGCCAATCTGGAACAATGAGAATTGTCTGCACTCCTCTTTTTCTTATTATTCTCAACACCTTTGGGATGAGAGGAAGAGGAGGAAACACATAGACCGACTGGAACACCCACGGTGTCACTAGGGCGTCCACAGCTACAGTCTGAGGGTCTATTGACCTGGCGCAATATCTTTTCAGCTTTTTGTTGAGGCGGGACGTCCTCCTGTCTATTTGGGGCAGTCCCTACTGACTTGCAATCTGTGTGAAGACTTCCTGATGAAGTCCCCACTCCTGGATGCAAGTCGTGTCTGCTGAGAAAGTCTGCTTCTTAGTTGTCCACTCCTGGAATGAACACTACTGACCGTGCGCTTACATGATTTTTCGCCCAGTGAAAAATCCTGGTGGCTTCTTGCCACTCTACTCCTTGTGCCGCCCTGGAGGTTTACATGAGCCACTGCGGTGGTGTTGTCTGATTGGATCAGTACTGGTAAGTGGCTAAGCAAGGTCTCCGCTTGATGAAGGGCGTTTTATATGGCCCTCAGCTCTAGGACGATGATGTGAAGACAAGTCTCTCTTGACTTGACCCAAGACCCTGGAAGCTTTTCTCCTGTGTGACTGCTCCCCAACCTCGGAGGCTCGCGTCCGTGGTCACCAGAATCCAGTCCTGAATGCCGAACCTGCGGCCCCCCAGAAGGTGAGCACTCTCACAGGAGAGATACCCTGGCCCTGGGGGACAGGGCGATCAACTGATGAATCTGTAGATGTGATTCGGACCACTTGCCAGTAGGTCCCATTGGAAGGCTTTGTATGACGCCACCATCTTTTCCAGGACTCGAGTGCAGTAATGCACTGACATCTGTTTTGGCTTCAATAGGTTCCTGACCAGAGTCCCGAGTTCCTGAGCCTTTTTTTATCTGCAGATAAACCCTTTTCTGGACCGTATCCAGAATCATGCCCAAGAAAATCAGACCAGTTGTAGGAATCAACTGCGACTTCGGGATATTGAGAAAACAGCTGTGTTGCTGTAACACCTTCAGTGAAAGTGATACTAATTGCGACATCCTGCTTGCGCAGGAGATCCATCATTTCCGCCATTACCTTGGTGAAAATCCTCGGTGGAAAACCCTGGTAATGACAACCTGTACCGCAAATTTTTGGTACGCCTGATGAGGTGGATATATGGGAACATGAAGGTATGCATCCTTTATGTCCAAGGATACCATAAAATCTCCCCCTTTCTAGGCTGGCGATGACCGCTCTGAGCGATTGCACCTTGAACTCGAACCTTTTCAAGTATAGGTTCAAGGATGTAAAATGGGTCTGACCGAACCATCCGGCTTCGGGACTACTAACAGGGTTGATTTACTACCCCTTCTCATGTAGAAGTAGGGGAACATTGACCACCACCTGTTGATGATACACTTTGTGAATTGCATTTAACAGTCACTCCCTTTCTGGGGGAGAAGCTGTTAAGGCCGATTTGAGAAACCAGTGAGGAGACACTTGTTCGAACTCCAGCTTGTAACCCTGGGAAATAATTTCTATCGCCCCGGGATCCACCTGTGAGTGAACCCAGATGTGGCTGACCAGTCGAAGACGTGCCCCCCCCTGTGGCGGACTCCCTCAGCGGAGTTCCCGCATCACGCTGTGGATTTTAGAGAGGCCGGGGAGGACTTCTGCTCCTGGGAACTAGCTGTGGTTGGCAGCTTGTTTTCCCTGACCTTACCTCTGGCAAGAAAAGACTATCTTCGTACTCTCTTGTTTTTATATAACCGAAAGTACCGCATGTGTTAATGTGGTGCTTTCTTAAGCTGTGAGGAAATACATGTCAAAAATTTATTCAGTTGCCGTAGTTGTGGAGACCAGGTCCGATAGACCTTCCTCAACCAATTCCTCACCCATGTAAGGTAAAACTCAATATCTGTCCATTGCCGGGTCCATAGGACTCGTCTAGCAGAAATCGACAGAGCGGTGATTTCTAGAACTCAGTAGGCCAATGTCTCTGAGCATTTCCCATATATAAGACAGCATCTTTAATATGGCCCAGGGTCTATAAACCGGTATCCTTATCCAGGGTATTAATTTCCGTCGATAAGGTACCTATCCTTGCTGCTACAGCGCTACAAACCCATGCTGACACGAACGCCGGGTTGAGTAAGGTACTAGATAGTGTAAATGGACTTCCAGGTAGCCTGCTGTCTGCGATCTGCAGGATCCCTGAGGGTAGCCATAATGGCAGCGCTACCTTTTATGTCCAAGCTTTTTTCCCACTTGGGGAAGATTCTTACCGTATCCTGTCCTTAGTCGGGAAAGGATACGCCCTAAGAATCCATTTTTGGGAATCTGCAGTTTCTTGTCTGGAGATTTCCCAGCCTTTTCAATAACTTGTTCTTGAGATGGGAGAAAGTTTACCTCAGGTTTCTTTACCCTCTACATGTGTACCCTCGTGTCAGGGACAGGGGGTTTGATATGCAAATCATCTTTTATTACAATAATCATATATTGAATACTTTTAGCCAATTTTGGCTGTAACTTTGCATCATCGTAGTCGACACTGGAGTCAGAATCCGTGTCGGTACCTGACTATTTGGGATAGTGGGCGCTTTTGCGACCCTGAAGGCCCCTGCGACATAGGGACAGACATGGGTTGACTCCCTGGCTGTTCCTTCTCTTTAGTGCAATAAATTTACATTAGCACTTAAAACATTCCACATATCCATCCAGTCAGGTGTCGGCGTTGTCGACGGAGACACCACATTCATTTGTTCCCCCTCCTCCCTAGGAGAGCCTTTTACCTCAGACATGTCGACACGTGTACCGACACCACACACTCAGGGAATCCTCTTATCTGAAGACAGTTCCCCCACAAGGCCCTTTGGAGAGACAGAGAGAGAGTATGCCAGCACACACCCCAGCGCTATATGACCCAGGAAAAAACACAATAAACATGTTTACCCAGTAGCGCTGTGTATAAATGTATATATGCGCCTAATTATGTTCCCCCCCCCCCTTCTCTTCTTTAAAACCCTCTTCTACCGTGGTATAAGCAGGGGAGAGTCCGGGGAGCTTCCTCTCAGCTGTGCTGTGGAGAAAATGGCGCTGGTGAGTGCTGAGGGAGAAGCCCCGCCCCCTCGGCGGTGGGCTTCTGTCCCGGTCAAAATTCTAAAAAACATGGCGGGGGCTCTTTATATACATGTACAGTGCCCAGCTGTACATGTATATATGTACTTTTGCCACAGGAGAGGTTTATATTGCTGCCCAGGGCGCCCCACCCCCTGCACCCTTACAGTGACAGATGTGTGTGAGGTGAATGGGAGCAATGGCGCACAGCTTCACTGCTGTGTGTTAACTCTATGAAGATCAAGATGTCTTCTGCCGCCTCTGAAGTCTTCTTTTCTTCTCATACTCACCCGGCTTCTATCTTCCGGCTCTGCGAGGAGGACGGCGGCGCGGCTCTGGGACGGACGGCGAGGGTGAGACCTGCGTACCAATCCCTCTGGAGTCCAGTAGCCTAAAAAACAGAGCCTTGAAACTCAGAGAAGTAGGTCTGTTTCTCTCTCCTCAGTCCCTCGATGCAGGGAGTCTGTTACCAGCAGGCTCCCTGAAAATAAAAAACCTAACTAAAATACTTTGACAGGAAACTCAGGAGAGCTCCCTGAAAGCACCCAGTCTCCACTGGGCACAGTATCAAACTGAGGTCTGGAGGAGGGGCATAGAGGGAGGAGCCAGTGCACACCCAGATCCACAGTCTCTCTTAAAGTGCCCATGTCTCATGCGGAGCCAGTCTATCCCCATGGTCCTTACGGAGTCCCCAGCATCCTCTAGGACGTAAGAGAAATAAAATTATATTCAGCTCCTTCGTCACGTCAGCGGCTCAAACGCAAGTAATAATAAGCCAGGAAGGTAACATAACTAGCACCCATCAGTCTGAGAACCCCACAATGAGTATTGCCTTAATGCCACTGGACACATGGACAAAGGTCCTCACAGATGGGTAGAATTCAGCGGCTATAAGAAATGCCAAAGTATCATAATTTCATATCCCTCAGGAGACAGTGTTCACATCCTGTCACCCAAAGCTGAGGAACCAGGAAAGCTGCCTTCACCAGATCTGGTGAGAGCAATCTGTGTGCGATTCCAGAGGGATCTCTGAAAGGTCATTCAGCGTCCAAATAGGCCATTTCCAAGTGGGTAAGAGAAGGAATCAGACAGGTGCACAGGAGAACTGGAAGTAAAGCACCAGAAATACTATGGACACGTTACCAGAGCGGTGGCAGCCTCTTCGGTATAAAGGACTCTGGCCTCCGTGCCACATGGACAGATCCCTATACCCAGGTCTTCTCTACCCATCACCAGGCGAATGGATTACCATCTGCTCACCCTCCGCTTAGGAGACATGTATAGATTGTGCGATTATTTCGGTATTCTTGTTCCTACGGTATGGCTTAGTTACATCCCACTGTTAGGGCCGCAATGGCGTGCTGAACGGTAAAACAGCCAGATAACTGGCAATAATTCCTTTTCTCTGGAATATACGGCAGCCCAGGCCCCCCAGATGTTACTTGTTAGAGGCGGCTCGGGAAGAGCTGCTGTATATAATCTCTAAGGGGGCATTTTCTTTTTTAAACTATATGTCTTTACCACTCTAACCCGCTGTAAGGGCTGCCATGGAGTACTACAAAGACCAGGAATGATCTGCAACAATCTGTTTTCAGCACACTATCCACAGGCCTGACATCACATTTGGCTACCGTAAAATGAGACTGAATCCATCTAATTAACCTAGGAACGCTGCTTATATTTGCCACCAAATAGAAAGCAATGTACAGACTTTGAGTAGGCACCAAGGTTGTGCCCGCTGGGGTGCCACTTCTTGTACCTTCTGATTGGTGGGCTTGTGCTGACTGGGAAAGGGTGGGCACCTGTCTCTCTCAGGGTTTTGATGAGGCGCATAAGTCGTCGTCTTCTGGAAGAAAACTGAGAAGTTGGTGCATTTCCAAGCTTTGTGGAAAGGGGCATCAAGCAATACAACACACGCGGAAAAGTGATGCGCAATAAAGACGTTTCCGGCGTTCCCTCAGTCCTATGGGTGAAGACAAAGCGGATTTGACCAATATTTTTGGTGAAAAAGATGAATAAATGAGTAAACAGGGCGGCATTATTTATACTCTGGATCTGTGGAAGTGGGCGCCAGTGCATCTGCCGTGTAGCCTGGTCTGGTCCATGAAAGGTCCCCACGAATGACCAGCCGTGCCTATTTCTACCAGAACGTTTCTCACGCCAAGTCTTGCCTAGCATCGCGGCACACCTCTCCATCAGAGAAAGGCATTATTAAAAAGATGGATTCCAGCGATCCGTTTACAGAGTCAGGGAGGAATGGAGAGTAGGGATGGCCATCGACGATGCTTAATCATCAATGGTTTATGGCCAATGTCAAATAGTTTTGCCATCAATGGGAGAGAACCAGATGGTTTCTCTCCATCGATGGCTTAGCCCAAACAAATAGGGGTTTTTTGTTTGTTTTTTAAAGATGCTGGGACATGGAGCATAGCTACGCCCCAGCACCAGCGAAGCCCTGCCCCCGGTCTGTGATTGGCCCGCGGGTCATTCACAGACATAAACAGGGATGGCCATTGCTGAGTGAAACCATTGATGGTCTCCCATTGCATGGTTAGTGACCATCTATGGCCACTCACAGTTTCACCATCGATAGCAACCATTGATGGCGAACACACTGATGGCCAACCCTAATGGAGAGCTACGTAGCACCGCCTCTGGGCTTGCTGCCAGGATTTATACACAAGAAATAAAGAACACTAGACGAGCGTTCTCACATGCATTACGCCCCTAACTACAATCTCCACGCATGGTTGGAAGCCAGAACAGGTAGGTGGACAGTAAAATAATGCAGCACGGAAAGCCGCATAATGGAACAGCCACAAAAAAGTAAATGAATGACATATCCAACCCTATATAACACAACAGGCGACAAAGAGAATGAAACAGTCCATTACTAACTTACAGCTTTGCTCACCCTCCAGAAGAAGAGATAGAATGCCAGTAAGACACACCCAAGAGTGCTCCCAAAAGACGGGAGACACATTCCTGCCTGACCGCGCAGTTATGCTATTCGCCAGTTGTCGCTGCAGACTCGCATCAGCAATCGATCAGCCCAACGAGCACGGGCAGGACCTCTCCGCATGGGCGAAATATGCCATTTACAAGCCTGGAGGTAGATTATGTGCCCCTGATTTATCAAGCCTTGAAGATTGATAAATTGCATGATGATGAAGTACCAACCAACCAGCTCCTCACTGTCATGACAGCTAGGAGCTGATTGGTTGGTACGTTATCACCGAGCAGTTTATCGCTCTCCAAGGCTTGATAAATCTGGGCCATTAATAGACCACACAACTCTCTCCTTATTTCAGCATGTAATCATTATAAAGCACTGTGCGAGATACTGGTGCTTCATAAATAACATTCATTCTTCCATACCTCTGCCAGTCCATGTTCTAGTGTAAGGTGTCAGAGAGAAAATACAGACATTGCTGTGTGCTCGGAGTTGACAATTATGCTGACAATAAGAGGTCGACACATTGGAAAGGACTGTGTCCAGATAAATGCAGACAAAACATACAGAAAATGAGCTCTAGGACTTCCTAACAGCTGCTGTCTGAGAATCCTATAACTTACTGCTCTGATTAAACCAAGATCGGGAAGGGGGCTTTCAAGGAACGCCAAGTTCACTTTGGCACGGATGCGAACTAGCCATGCGCAAAGATGAAGCCCAGTGAAAATAAAGGTTTCCCAATTGTAAAGTGCGACGGAATATGCCGGCGCTGTACAAGTCAATGTTTACAAATAATAAAAAGTGCTGATCAGAAAGCGAGAGTGTGTACTCTGAGCAACATGGCAATTATGGTGGCCATACACTTGAGCAATTCGATATCGGGCTTCGATTTCCCTTGAAGCTTCCCGCGCGATAAATCACATCGAAAGTGCTTTTTTGGTGCATTCGATGCGCATACAATCATGTGATTTATTGCATGCCCCTTGCAACCAGAAATCGGGCGATCGAATGTGAGGGGAGTGTCCAGGAAGTGCGCTAAATATATCACAGATCGCACATCGCAGTGCGACACATGGAATGTGGTAATAACAGCAAGTGATCGCACGCGCGAGCCGATAAATCTTAAGTGTAGCACATAATATCTTGAGATGCGAGATTCGCCCAGCGTGCTCGCGCATTGCGTCGGGTGGACACATTCAATGTGCATACAATCCTGCGATTTATCACACAGATGCGGTCAACATGGAACGGTTGTACCAGATATCTCACTAGTGTATGGGCACCATTACAGAAGTACAGAACGTGTGCGGCGGTGGCTGGGCGGACTGGTAGCCTGTCACCTGTACCAGCAGTGAGACTACACAGGACTATGAGCTGCGGCAGGATCAGGTCATTGGCATTTATGAAATTTAAACAAGAAAAATGTAACAACGTAAAAGTGATGAACACTGTACGGGGTAATTCAGCAGGGGTCTCTCCCCTGGTACCTTCACAGTTACCGCAGACCACAGACTAACACCAGAACCACCCGTTCCGCCACTGTACACCCCTCATACACGCAACGGTGCTCAGAATAATAGGCTCCTTCCACAGTCAGTCATCGGGTAACGATGGAGGTATTAGGGGAGAGACCCCTCCCAAAATATTACAGGGGTGGCAGGAACTAATGGGAGGCATTAACCCACAGAGGGTATCCCCCTGTATGTCTAAACTGTTGTGTGGTTTCAAGTAAATAATTGCCGTGACTTCTATTATTACTGCTGGCCGTCTCAATTACGGCTTTCCAGTAAGCTTTGGCGCAATAGGCAGGCTCGTTATAGTGGGGTAAGAAGTGGCCGCTAACTCTTAAGGGACCCCCGTTTCATATTCTGACAAATGTATACTGAAAGCGTCAGGAGAGCCTTGTGACCAGCGCTCAGTGACAGAGGACACATTCCCAGTCCTGGATGGTAATCCCTCTGTGGTGCAGTTACAGCTGTATCCTGTATAATGACAACACTGGGAGGATGGCTACATGCTACCACCTACATCAGCTAGCGTGGAAACACAGGCCCTACTGAGATGGCGGTAAGTGTGTTTCCCTGTAAAATCACCTGCCCTTGTGTCTTGTCCCACAACTGTATCCCTATTGGTCGCTGCATATATCCTAGGCCCTGGACAGTTTGGCTGGAATGCACCGGAGAAAGTGTACAGCAGCGCCCCCATGACATGACCATTTATAAATTACAGGTGTTTATTACACTGGAGCCGGGACTTCACGTCGTCTATGGCTCCGCTCACACACACGCTCAATGTATGGCACGCAGAGGTCCGTCCGTCACAGGTAACCAAATGGTTGTACTGAACAAAACTAGTGACTCCCCCTGCAAGTGCCATAGGAAAAACCCTCCACATCATCCCCATTCCAATCCTTCCACAGCAGAGCTGAAATCGGTGGACAAAGCAACCTTGTTGGCTTCCATGCATCCGACGGCCTCTTCCACGAGGGAAAACTCCACGCAGACAGAGCCGAGGCTGTAACCTGGGGACAGCATGTGATACAGACGGGATGTCAGTTAGTGCGACATGAAGAGAACAGGAACATCATATAATTACAGCTCACATTACTTTAATGTCATCTCAGTAACGCAGTTACAGTCAGCTACGGCAGACATCCGGTGACATCACACGTCTAATATACTACAGTAACATATAGCACTAATACAGGCATACGCCCCTTCCCGCTGCTCATCTGCCAATCAGCACTGCTAGCCAAGCAGAAGGGGGCGGTAACGGGCTGCCAGCGCTCAGGTGCCGACAAAGCGACGACACAGTTGTAAAATGCACTTTGTGAAACAGTAGATAGAAATCTGGTGACATTGAGACCATTGATTACATACATTATATACAGACTTGGACTGGCCAATAGGAAGCCTCCACACATCACTAGATCATCTATCCAGTGTACGATCAGTGCCCATAGGACGCTAGCTATGATTCCAGGAAACAGGGAGTTCTGCTATTTGTGGGAACAGGACTAACACGCAGATAGGAGGATGAAGTGCCGCGGCGCTGGGTGCCAGGCACGTCTGTATAGAGGGTATGCAGTTGGGATTCCGGCAGTCAGGATACCGACGCTGATCCCGGCTATTCCCACTTGTGGGTATCTACAATACACAGAGTGGGAATAGAACCTGAGGCTCGCTCCGCTGTAAGCGATCGGGAGTCGGTATACTAACGGCCGGCATGGCGATCGTCAGGAAATCATACTGATGCCAGAGAGAGGACTTGCCTGTGTGAGACCTGGACATACTGAATGACAACATGGAGCTGTTCCAATAAGAATATTTTACTGTACATATCAGCATTATACGTCCAATGGCAGCAGCCTATTTGTATCGTGTCAGGGCAGAAATACCAGATTCTTACAATGTCTTTTTCACATCCACAATATGTACTAACAACAATTAAATCCACTTTAACACGCAACAAAAATGTTACCGTCACTAAAAATAATTTGTATTTAAAAAAAAAAAAAGAAAAAAAAGAAGAAGAGCATTTCTATGGCCCCCTAAACGGGAAAAACACAACCACTCCCCATCTGCGGCTGTTCCGGATACACGTGACCACGTTCTCCCAACGGTGCGCCCAGCAGCGTCTGCACCAGGACCTATCTACCTAGGTCTCAGCAGACAACAGTCCCGGCCGGGCTGCATTTCTTATGGGTCGCCGACAAGCTCTCATAATTGTGTGTAAGATTCTTGCAGCCTGTTGGAATTCTCGATGTTGTGGTCTCACAGACTGATCATCCCCGGCGTCCGAGCACCAGGTGCTCTCCGGTCACAGGCTTGCGTTAGGAAATGTCTATTATACACATGAGGAACGGAGCTCCTGCAGTTGTCCTTCTATATGGAAGACTCGCCATTCTGTCTCACACTGTGATCTTGGCAGTTACAGGAGGTCACTACTGGTACAGCATTACTCTGGCGCCACCCTGGTGGGCACACACTGGGATTATGGCATGGGGGTATGGAGCAGCACATACAAGCAATCCTCTCATCTTCTGGCTGCTCAGTAACACGTTGCCCGGTGTGTCACTAATTTACCACAGTAACGGATGGGACTTAAGTCTGATACAGGTCCTGCATTTTAGGCCAAGTTGCGACAACCAATGATCACGCAGCAGTATCTGACAGGACGGGGGACCAACACTAACACTCACCTGGAATGTATCCAATGAGATTCACATCGTCTACGGGCAGCCTGTGGGCACCACTGAGTGTGGACAGGATCTGCGGGAGAGAGAGAGTCTGAGAATACAATAGTGCGGACAGAAACGCCTGTGTATGACCTGCCAAGCACGACTCTACCCCCACTGTGTACTACCACCGCCTAATACCAACTGAGTCTCTACACAACTCTACCCCCCCCAACCCCACAGTGTACTACCACCGCCTAATACCAACTGCGTCACTACACAACTCTACCCCCCCAACCCCACTGTGTACTACCACCGCCTAATACCAACTGCGTCACTACACAACTCTACCCCCCCAACCCCACTGTGTACTACCACTGCCTAATACCAACTGCGTCACTACACAACTCTACCCCCCCAACCCCACTGTGTACTACCACTGCCTAATACCAACTGCGTCACTACACAACTCTACCCCCCCAACCCCACTGTGTACTACCACTGCCTAATACCAACTGCGTCACTACACAACTCTACCCCCCCAACCCCACTGTGTACTACCACCGCCTAATACCAACTGAGTCTCTACACAACTCTACCCCCCCAACCCCACTGTGTACTACCACCGCCTAATACCAACTGAGTCACTACACAACTCTACCCCCCCCCCCAACCCCACAGTGTACTACCACCGCCTAATACCAACTGAGTCTCTACACAACTCTACCCCCCCAACCCCACTGTGTACTACCACCGCCTAATACCAACTGAGTCTCTACACAACTCTACCCCCCCAACCCCACTGTGTACTACCACCGCCTAATACCAACTGAGTCTCTACACAACTCTACCCCCCCAACCCCACTGTGTACTACCACTGCCTAATACCAACTGCGTCACTACACAACTCTACCCCCCCAACCCCACTGTGTACTACCACCGCCTAATACCAACTGAGTCTCTACACAACGCACCAGCATCATGTACACGACTCTACCCCCAGTGTACTACCACCGCCTAATACCAACTGCGTCACTACACAACTCTACCCCCCCCCCAACCCCACAGTGTACTACCACCGCCTAATACCAACTGAGTCTCTACACAACTCTACCCCCCCCAACCCCACTGTGTACTACCACTGCCTAATACCAACTGCGTCACTACACAACTCTACCCCCCCAACCCCACTGTGTACTACCACCGCCTAAAACCAACTGCGTCTCTACACAACTCTACCCCCCCCCCAAACCCCACTGTGTACTACCACTGCCTAATACCAACTGCGTCACTACACAACTCTACCCCCCCCAACCCCACTGTGTACTACCACTGCCTAATACCAACTGCGTCTCTACACAACTCTACCCCCCCCAACCCCACTGTGTACTACCACCGCCTAAAACCAACTGCGTCTCTACACAACTCTACCCCCCCCCAAACCCCACTGTGTACTACCACTGCCTAATACCAACTGCGTCTCTACACAACTCTACCCCCCCCAACCCCACTGTGTACTACCACCGCCTAAAACCAACTGCGTCTCTACACAACTCTACCCCCCCCAACCCCACTGTGTACTACCACCGCCTAAAACCAACTGCGTCTCTACACAACTCTACCCCCCCCAACCCCACTGTGTACTACCACCGCCTAAAACCAACTGCGTCTCTACACAACTCTACCCCCCCCCCAACCCCACTGTGTACTACCACTGCCTAATACCAACTGCGTCACTACACAACTCTACCCCCCCAACCCCACTGTGTACTACCACCGCCTAAAACCAACTGCGTCTCTACACAACTCTACCCCCCCCCAAACCCCACTGTGTACTACCACTGCCTAATACCAACTGCGTCACTACACAACTCTACCCCCCCCAACCCCACTGTGTACTACCACTGCCTAATACCAACTGCGTCTCTACACAACTCTAACTCCCCCCCCCAACCCCACTATGTACTACCACCGCCTAAAACCAACTGCGTCTCTACACAACTCTACCCCCCCCCCCCCAACCCCACTGTGTACTACCACTGCCTAATACCAACTGCGTCACTACACAACTCTACCCCGCCCAACCCCACAGTGTACTACCACCGCCTAAAACCAACTGCGTCTCTACACAACTCTACCCCCCCAACCCCACTGTGTACTACCACCGCCTAATACCAACTGAGTCACTACACAACTCTACCCCCCCCAACCCCACTGTGTACTACCACCGCCTAATACCAACTGCGTCTCTACACAACGCACCAGCAACATGTACACGACTCTACCCCCACTGTGTACTACCACCGCCTAATACCAACTGAGTCTCTACACAACTCTACCCCCCCCCAACCCCACTGTGCACTACCACCGCCTAATACCAACTGAGTCACTACACAACTCTACCCCCCCAACCCCACTGTGTACTACCACCGCCTAAAACCAACTGCGTCTCTACACAACTCTACCCCCCCCAACCCCACAGTGTACTACCACCGCCTAATACCAACTGAGTCACTACAAAACTCTACCCCCCCCAACCCCACTGTGTACTACCACCGACTAAAACCAACTGCGTCTCTACACAACTCTACCCCCCCCAACCCCACTGTGTACTACCACTGCCTAATACCAACTGCGTCACTAAACAACTCTACCCCCCCCAACCCCACTGTGTACTACCACCGCCTAATACCAACTGAGTCTCTACACAACTCTACCCCGCCCAACCCCACAGTGTACTACCACTGCCTAAAACCAACTGCGTCTCTACACAACGCACCAGCACCATGTACACGACTCTACCCCCCCCCCCCAGTGTACTACCACCGCCTAATACCAACTGAGTCTCTACACAACTCTACCCCCACTGTGTACTACCACCGCCTAATACCAACTGCGTCTCTACACAACGCACCAGCAACATGTACACGACTCTACCCCCACAGTGTACTACCACCGCCTAATACCAACTGAGTCTCTACACAACGCATCAGCAACATGTACACGACTCTACCCCCACAGTGTACTACCACTGCCTAATACAAACTGCGTCACTACACAACTCTACCCCCCCAACCTCACTGTGTACTACCACCGCCTAATACCAACTGCGTCTCTACACAACGCACCAGCAACATGTACACGACTCTACCCCCAGTGTACTACCACTGCCTAATACAAACTGCGTCTCTACACAACGCACCATAAACACGACTCTACACCCCCCCCCCACAGTGTACTACCACCGCCTAATAGCAACTGCGTCTCTACACAATGCACCAGCAACATGTACACGACTCTACCCCCCCCCCCCCACAGTGTACTACCACCGCCTAATACCAACTGCATCTCTACACAACGCACCAGCGCCATGTACACGACTCTACCCCCACCGTGTGCTACCACGGCCTAATACCAACTGCTTCACTACACAACGCACCTGCAACATGTACACGACTCTACCCCCCCACCCCCACAGTGTACTATTACCGCCTAATACAAATTGCGTTTCTACACAACGCACCATGTACACGACTCTACACCCCCCCCACAGTGTACTACCACCGCCTAATACCAACTGAGTCTCTACACAACGCACCAGCAACATGTACACGACTCTACCCCCAGTGTACTACCACTGCCTAATACAAACTGCGTCACTACACAACGCACCAGCACCATGTACACGACTCTACCCCCCCACCCCCACAGTGTACTACCACCGCCTAATACCAACTGCGTCTCTACACAACGCACCATGTACACGACTCTACACCCCCCCCCCCCCCCCACAGTGTACTACCACCGCCTAATAGCAACTGCGTCTCTACACAATGCACCAGCAACATGTACACGACTCTACCCCCCCCCACAGTGTACTACAACCGCCTAATACCAACTGCGTCTCTACACAACGCACCAGCGCCATGTACACGACTCAACCCCCACCGTGTGCTACCACGGCCTAATACCAACTGCTTCACTACACAACGCACCTGCAACATGTACACGACTCTACCCCCACAGTGTACTACCACCGCCTAATAGCAACTGCGTCTCTACACAATGCACCATGTACACGACTCTACACCCCCCCCACAGTGTACTACCACCGCCTAATAGCAACTGCGTCTCTACACAATGCCCCAGCAACATGTACACGACTCTACCCCCCCCCACAGTGTACTACCACCGCCTAATACCAACTGCATCTCTACACAACGCACCAGCGCCATGTACACGACTCTACCCCCACCGTGTGCTACCACGGCCTAATACCAACTGCTTCACTACACAACGCACCTGCAACATGTACACGACTCTACCCCCACTGTGTACTACCACCGCCTAATACCAACTGAGTCTCTACACAACTCTACCCCCCCCCCAACCCCACTGTGTACTACCACCGCCTAATACCAACTGCGTCTCTACACAACGCACCTGCAACATGTACACGACTCTACCCCCACAGTGTACTACCACGGCCTAATACCAAGTGCATCTCTACACAACGCACCTGCAACATGTACGCGACTCTACCCCCACAGTGTACTACCACGGCCTAATACCAACTGCGTCTCTACACAACGCACCAGCAACATGTACAAGACTCTACCCCCACAGTGTACCATCACGGCCTAATACCAACTGCTTCACTACACAACGCACCAGCAACATGTACACGACTCTACCCCCACCCCACAGTGTACTACCACTGCCTAATACCAAGTGCATCTCTACACAAAGCAACTACACCATGTACACGACTCTACCCCCACTGTGTACTACCACGGCCTAATACCAAGTGCATCTCTACACAAAGCAACTACACCATGTACACGACTCTACCCCCACCGTGTACAACCACAGCCTAATACCAAATGCATCTCTACACAACGCACCTGCACCATGTACACGACTACCCCCACCGTGTACTACCACGGCCTAATACCAAGTGCATCTCTACACAAAGCAACTACACCATGTACACGACTCTACCCCCACCGTGTACTACCACGGCCTAATACCAAGTGCATCTCTACACAAAGCAACTACACCATGTACATGACTACTCCCAACACTACACCCACCGTACACTACAACGGCCTAATAGCAAGTGCGTCACTACACAATGCACCATGTACACGACTCTACTGCCAACACCCACCGTGTACTACCATGCCCTAATTCCAAAAGCGTCACTATACAACTCACACACAATACACCTGCACCATATACAAAACTCTACTCCCAACACTGCACGCACAATGTACTACCATGGCCTAATACCAAGTGCGTCTCTACAAAACTCACTTAGACATACAACACACCTGCACTAGTGTTCACTCTAGAATCCGGGCCTGGCGCCGGTTCTAGAGGGGCACTAGCAAACGCGCCAAAAAGGGGGGAAAGGCCATACAAAATAGGGGGCGGGGTCATCACGGGTAATAAAAGGGGTGTGGGCGGCCGGCAGCGTCACTGTCGGGGGCGTGCCCAGCACCTATGGAGGTGCTGGGCTTCCCCCAAGCGCTCTCTCAGCGTGAATAGATGCCGCACGGCATCTTTACACACTGAGGGCGGCAGTTATAGCAGGGCGGGTTTTGCCCTTAAAAATAAAATAAAAAATCTGGCAGGGCGTGGCATCCTGCTAAAACTGACTAGCGTGAACACTATGCACCATGCACACTCACCGATACAGAGCACCCCCCGGCACCATGCATACAACTAACACACAGCACCCCGGCACCATGCATACACCTCACACACAGCACCCCGGCACAACGCATACACCTAAAACACAGCACCCCGGCACCATGCATACACCTCACACACACAGCGCACCCCGGCACAACACACCGGCACCATGCATACACCTCACACACACAGCACCCCGGTACAACACACCGGCACCATGCATACACCTCACACACAGCACCCCGGAACCATGCATACACCTCACACACACAGCACCCCTGCACAACACACCGGCACCATGCATACACCTCACACACAGCACCCCGGCACAATGCATACACCTCACACACAGCACCCCGGCACAATGCATACACCTAACACACAGCACCATGCATACACCTAACAGCACCGCGGCACCATGCATACACCTAACACACAGCACCGCGGCACCATGCATACACCTAACACACAGCACCGCGGCACCATGCATACACCTAACACACAGCACCCCGACACAATGCATACAACTAACACACAGCACCCCGACACCATGCATACACCTCACACACACACACAGCACCCCGGCACAACACACCGGCACCATGCATACACCTCACACACAGCACCCCGGCACAATGCATACACCTAACACACAGCACCCCGGCACAATGCATACACCTAACACACAGCACCCTGGCACAATGCATACACCTAACACACAGCACCCTGGCACAACACACCGGAACCATGCATACACCTCACACACACACAGCACCCCGGCACAACACACCGGCACCATGCATACACCTCACACACACACACAGCACCCCGGCACAACACACCGGCACCATGCATACACCTCACACACACACACACAGCACCCCGGCACCATGCACACACAGCACCCCGGCACAACACACCGGCACCATGCATACACCTAACACACAGCACAACACACCAGCACCATGCATACACCTCACACACACAGCACCCTGGCACAACACACCGGCACCATGCATACACCTCACACACAGCATCCTGGCACAACACACCGGCACCATGCATACACCTAACACACAGCACCCTGGCACAACACACCGGCACCATGCATACACCTCACACACACACAGCACCCCGGCACAACAAACCGGCACCATGCATATACCTCACACAGCACCCCGGAACCATGCATACACCTCTCACACACACACACACACACACACACACACACACACACACAGCACCCCGGCACAACACACCGGCACCATGCATACACCTCACACAGCACCCCGGCACAATGCATACACCTCACACACAGCACCCCGGCACAATGCATACACCTAACACACAGCACCGCGGCACCATGCATACACCTAACACACAGCACCCCGACACAATGCATACACCTAACACACAGCACCCCGACACCATGCATACACCACACACACACACAGCACCCCGGCACAACACACCGGCACCATGCATACACCTCACACACAGCACCCGGGCACAATGCATACACCTAACACACAGCACCCTGGCACAACACACCGGAACCATGCATACACCCCTCACACACACAGCACCCCGGCACAACACACCGGCACCATGCATACACCTCACACACACACAGCACCCCGGCACAACACACCGGCACCATGCATACACCTAACACACACAGCACAACACACCAGCACCATGCATACACCTCACACACACAGCACCCTGGCACAACACACCGGCACCATGCATACACCTAACACAACACACCAGCACCATGCATACACCTAACACACAGCACCCGACACCACACATCGGCACCATGCATACACCTAACACACAGCACCCTGGCACAACACACCGGCACCATGGCTGTGCACACTATATAAATAACGGACAGTAACGGTGAATAAAATCCTGAGGTCTGAATGAAGTGGGAAAGGTCCACCTTACACCCAGGACAAAGTCAGTGCCATCCGTGGCAGGACGCGGCCACTTACTTCTTCTCGAGACGCTCCTGTTGGCAGTCCATCCAGCCATATAATCCTAGTGGCCCCATCAGGCAAGGCAGCCCTCCTATAGTCTTTATCCTAAGGAGGAAACCACATGAGACACGCTAGACCAGTTCCCTGTGCACTTCTGCACTGAGATGTAACAGGCTGCTCTTCCGTCACCCCGCCACCACTGAGCAATTATCTGCAAGCGACAGGGTCTCTTCTCTCTGCTACCACCTTCTTTTCTCACCCTCCACTTCTGAAGACTTCTCGTCTCTGTCCTCTCCTAGTCCCCCCCCCCCACCGAGGACTGCAGTTGGGAAACAATACTGCTGTAGGATGTTGGGGGTCATTCTGACCTGATCGCTCGCTGCAGTTCATCACAGCGCAGAGATCAGGTCAGACCAGCGCATGGCTGACAGTAGACGGCTGTCGTTGCCTAGCGATCGCCTCTGCCTGATTGGCCGGACCGTGCAGGGGGGCGAGCTGAAGCGGCTGCGTGACGTCACACACGGCCGCTGCGATCCGGGCAGCGACGAGTAGCTCCCAGCCAGCACTCAAAAGCTGCGCTGGCCGGGATCAACTCCTGAAGTGCAAAAGCAATGTTTTTGCACTTCAGCGACGGGGCAGGGACCCTGTGCTGGGCATCCCCCACGCATGTCTGTGTTCCTGATTGTAACTGTGCTAAATTTAGCACAGCTACGATCAAGTCAGAATCACCCCCGTTCTTCGTCTCGGCTGCCACTAGATGGTGCCCCGCAGAGCAATTCAATTGTTGCTCCAGGGGAGGAGGGGGGGATGATAAAATCACACAAAACAATGTAAATGATGTCATTTCCCCCCGAGCCACCTCTGTGACAAGCTTCATCCCTCGCTATCTTGGGTCTTTATACCTGAAAGACACGTACTAGTATAGACACCAATAGCCAGCCATCAGCAATGAGCTAGGATTGACCTAACGTTAACCAGACAATAGAATAGATGACTACACTACACTGTGCTAAAAAATGGCCGCCATACGTAGGTGTAAGATTACAGACTGCTACTCTGGGAAAGACACAATCTAAAAAAGGTTAAGATGCCATAAATACCTTACTCCCAGGCTGAGGGTCCCCCTGCGATCGCTTGTCCAAACCTTTTGCTTGGTGTCCAAGTCTAATATCAACGTTCCTTCTCAAGTCTACATCCTTGAAGTCAGTTTTCCTATAATCCGCGTCCTCGTTACTTAGAAATTTCATCCCAGGAGCGGCACTCTCTAGTCCAGAGGGCTTTGCAGACGCTGTAGCCTGGGCCTGATTAGACAACAGATCAGTGACTGGTGTCTCGGATGTATGGGAGACAACATCTCCTCCAGGTTCTTGCCAGACACTTCCTTTATCTTTCTGCTGTTTTAGTTCTTGAGCAGCAATTTTCAGAAAGTCAAAAAGCAAGGAGCTCTCATCAAGCAGATCCACCGGACGTTGTTCCTTTCCAACTCTGAGGTCCTCATCCTTCTCTTGCTTATATCCACCTGATCGGAAGTCCTGATCACAATCTACCATTTTGGATTCCTTACTGAAGTCTTCTTTCTTGCGTAAATCTTGGTCACTAGGACAAATCTCCTTGCTTGGACTATCTGTATACCCTACCGCTTTTTCTGCCACCTCTTTGAGATCTTGCTTAGGATCTGGTTTTGGTCGGTCCCTGAAGTCCATGTCTAGTTTCCCAGGACAGCTAGCTGGCTCAGACTCACTCTGTACTTCTCCCTTTGTTGTAGTCGTGCTCTGCACGCAAATCTGCTGAGGGCCTT
This sequence comes from Pseudophryne corroboree, assembly GCF_028390025.1. Taxonomy (NCBI): domain Eukaryota; kingdom Metazoa; phylum Chordata; class Amphibia; order Anura; family Myobatrachidae; genus Pseudophryne; species Pseudophryne corroboree. Next base: position 476,564,396 of record NC_086452.1, on the reverse strand, counting down.
CAGATTTGACATTAGGCAAAGCAGACTTCTGTGGCTCTTCATAAGACGAGAATGGGATGCTGCCAGCATCTGCATTAGGGAGGGGCTCGTTGAGAACAGAGGGGGACTCGTTTGGCGCTAGGACATGAGTTGGCACTTCACTATAATCAGTTGCGGGTTTGATCTCGGTCAGAGCGTTTTGACTGGTTTTCTGCACGGAAGGTGAATCATCGCTGTCTGCCACCACCGGGTTTCCTCCACCGTTACGGTAATCGGAATCCTCACTTTCCTTTTCCAGGTAATATGAATCCGTTTTCTCCTTATTCCGGTAATCAGAGTCTACGGCTTCCATGTCTCTGTAATCTAAACCTGTATTCACTCGGCCTCGATAGTCAGAGTCTCTGATCTCATTATCCCAGTACTCAGAGTTGATTGTCTCTTTCCCAAGGTAGTCCATGTCTGTATGTTTTTGGATAGTGAACCCTGGAATCTCCATATTTTCGTACTGTGCATGCAATGTCTCTTCTTGTCCGTAACCCAACGCAGCAGGCTCCTGGGGACTTCCATCAAATGCCTCCTTTTTGTATTCTACCTCCATGTAATCCAAATGTGCAGTCTCTTCCTCTCTATAGGGCAATGCATTGTTCTCACTGCCGGAGTAATCTATGATCACCCTGTCCCTGTAGTCTAGACCTCTGTCTCGGTCTATCATGTGTGCCTCCATATTAGACTCTCTCAGCCTTACAGCTTCACTCTCTGTAGCTCTTAAATTGTGGTCCACAGACTCTCTATAATGTCCAGGAGTCCCCGTCTCTCTATAGTTCATTACCATTCTCTGTCGCATCTCTAGTTCCATAACTTCCCTCGCCCTTAAGGCTAACTCCACCGCCTCCCTCTGCCTGACTGCCAGCGCCGCAGCCTCCCTCTGCCTGACTGCCAGCGCCACAGCCTCCCTCTGCCTGACTGCCTCCCTCTCCCTGACTGCCAGCGCCGCAGCCTCCCTTTCCCTGAGTGCCTCCCTCTCCCTGACGGCCAGTGCCGCAGCCTCCCGTTCCCTGATTGCCGCAGCCTCCCTCTCCCTGATTAATATGTCAGGAGAAATTCTATCTAAGAGCAGCATCTCTGCCGCTTCCCTCTGTCTCATCCCCAACAGTGCAGTCTCCCATTTTCTTTGTTCTAGCAAGATATTTAATCTACGCTTATATTCTAGTTCTGAAACGTCCCTATCTCTGTAATCCAGTGCCGTAGCCAATCTCTCCCTATGCTCCAGTTCTAATGATGCCCTCTCACGGAGCTCCACCTCAGCGGCCACCCGCTTCCTGTATTCCAAGCTTTCCCTCTCCCTAAATATGGAAGGCGGTGGAAGCCTCTCTCTGTAGGCAATGGCTGATTCTTCTTCAAGCCTATAATCCACATCAGATCTTCCACTCTCCCTGTGGTCTACAATGGATGCTTCCTTCTCTCTATAATCCATATCAAGAGCTAGGAGGCCCCTAAACTCATTTCCTAGCGTGTTCGGTTCTCGATAGTCCGAGTCTCGCATCTCTTCGTCTTGGAGACCTACAGCCCTGTAATTCCCTGGAGGGAGCCCCATTCTGGAGAGGTTGTAATTTATTGGGTCTTCTGGTGGTATCCTGTCCTCCTGCCACAGAGCATGCTGGCCTGTTCCCACCTCCCTGCGGCTGTAAGGAAGACTTCCTTGGCTGCCAAAGTGAGAACTTGGGACTCTTGCTCCACCCCGAAATGGAAAATGAGGTCGATCACTCATTCTTGGTGGATGAGCATCCGGCCATCTTGGGGGGAAAGGTTCATCCAGACATTCCCTGGGGAATAACACACTTTGGTCACAGCCTGCATTAAGACAAATTTCATTCAGAACAAGGGATAATCCAGACATATACAGTCATATACCATTCGCCCAAGTGCCAATTTCATATGTTTTGCCCGCTGCTAGCTGTTTACATAAAATGTGTTTTTTATGTTCTGTGTGCACCACAGCCCCAGAATCTCTGGTGGCTGCAGCTATACGGTAGCTGAGTGTAGTCCAAGGTAGCAGGGCTATGCATTGTGGGACACTTAGGATTAGCCTAGCACATAGCGCACCAGGAAGCCAAGGGTTAAAGCCCCGCTGCTTTGTGCAGGCTGCAGCTAGCAGAGTGTCTTGGGGCTGTGTGCTGACCGCTGGGGAACTTAGGTCCTGGTGCCCCAGCACTACAGGGCAGCAGAGCTGCGTGGCTGAAAGCTGGGGGACAGGCAGAGCCAGCTGAGAAAGAACAGTAAGGAGAGCCTGCAGCCAAACAGAGGCCTGCGGCTGCAAATCTCAGGCGGCATATTGTTACCCTTGCTTCTACATCTTACTAAACCCGTGGATAGATAAGGCAACAAAGACAATTAGCAGCTAAATAAAGAGGCTCATTAATGTGGCCATATCATATGCATGTAATGTTGGTTGGTAACTGATAGAGAGGTTGTTAGTCAGAACCTAGCAGTCACAGCCCTGTCCATCTGGCTCTTTATCGGCCACTGGCAAGTTGTAACACCTGAAATTTAGGTGAATGGAACCACGCATTGTATCCACATCTCAGGAGAAGGAGACACAAGTGAGCAGGAAAGGAGGGGGACCACGGAAGAGCAACTCATTGTACATGTGTGAGAAACACTGACAGAGGGAGAGAGATTGCCAGCTCCCAATACTGTATACCCATGGATAGGCAATCAGAGCCACCATACGTCATGTACTGCGGGGAGAACGACGAGGCCTTCCAGTCGTGCTGACGATACATGCATCTAACCTACTACATACAATCCGTCCATACACGCACCCGAGACTGCTTTATAACCTGGGCCATTCAGCAAGAGTCAGAATGGCAAAACTCACCGGAAACCAGGGTTTGGTGGCTGGGGGTCATCCCACATCTTTCCAGCTTCTACAGAGAGGTCTTCCCACAGCAAGCAGATAAGCCTGCAGGTAAAAGAAATAATCTCTCAGACACTCATTAACAGACAAATCTCATTTATTTATGAATAAGTCATTTTCATTTCCTAAAATGCATTAAGTGCAAAGATGGAGAAAAGACAAAATGTAAGAAAAAGATAAGTGGACCCTAGCGACAAGGCAATGGTGTCAGACGTAATGCTATATCATCACCTGCTTGCATCATGATCAACCCCCATGTACAGCACTGTATCATCATTATATATGTGCTGCTTGTAATGGACCCCTAACAACTGGTAGAGACCGCTGTGGCCTAAATCACCTGTAAAAACACATTTGTGTAACACAAACAAAATAATCAAAACAGGAAAACAGCAACTAATGGGCCCTACAGTCTGGGCGACCCGCTGCCGAGCTGCCCGACCACCGATACAGCAGACTGGCGGGGCACCAATGATGAACGAGCGCGGGGCAGCACATCGTTCATCGTTACTGCCTCCACTCAACGATATGAATGAGTTCTCGTTCATTAATGAAAGGGAACGTTCATATCATTTAGTTCTATTGGTGAGTGTGTAGGGCGCATTACAGTTAAAGACAATATAGGACAAGTACAGGGTAAATAACCTAGCTACATCAGCAGATGACACTGGAATACGTATCAGGTGGCAGAAGACTGCTGGATTTGGTGCAGTTGAAGATTATTAAAGTAAGAAAGGATAAGCACATGAGGGAAGAGGGCCCTGCTCGTGAGAGCTTACATTCTAAAGGGGAGGGGCAGACAGACAGGGGTGACAAAGACTAGGTACACAGAGAGCATGGAACAGAGGGTTAGGATGAGATTTGGCTGGGTTTGGTGAAGAAGTGAGTCTTTGTAGAGAGGTAGAGAATTCCAGAGAAAGGGAGCAGCACATGAGAAATCTTGTAGGTAGGAGTGGGAGGAGGTAATCAGAAGACAGGAGAGGTGGCGTACATTAGCAGAGTGAAGAGGACGGGTGGGAGAGTAAAGGGAAATAAGGTCAGAGATGTAGATGGGAGAGGAGTGGGTGAGGGCTTTGTAAGTGAGTGTGAGAAGTTTGAAATGGATTGTGAAAGGGAAGGGGAGCCAGTGAAGGTCTAGTAAGAGAGGAGAGGTGGATGTAGTGCATTTGGGGAGGAAGATGAGCCAGGCAGCAGCATTGAGGATATATACATACCTCCTAAATCTGCAATTGCTGGACTTCTATATCATTAGGGGGAAAAATCTGGAACGGACTTCCTCAATCCAATACTGTTTACAATCCTGGCACATGGGTAACCCTGATTTTATTCATTCTATTATGTTTATCTTTTAATGATTATGTTTTTGGAACTACCATTAATGGTAATATATTTCTATACATAATTCAATATTTAATATTAAAAATTAATATGTTATCAGATATCATTGTTGTTTTATGTATTAATTCAGCGCAGCCTCACTTTGCTTTCTTGAGGATAGATTGGAGTGGAGAGAGGTATGTCAGGAATATAATAGGATTTTAATTACCTATAGGTAAAACCTTTTCTCGTTGTCCGGAGGATACTGGGGTCCATTTAGTACCATGGGGTATAGACGAGTCCACTAGGAGCCATGGGCACTTTAAGAAATTGATAGTGTGGGCTGGCTCCTCCCTCTATGCCCCTCCTACCAGACTTGGTCTAGAAACTGTGACAGCAGAGACGGACATACTTTCAGAGAAGGATATAAAAAAAAAATAGGATTTTAATACCTACCGGTAAATCCTTTTATGTTAGTCCGTAGAGGATGCTGGGGACTCCAAAAGGTCCATGGGGTATAAACGGGATCCGCACGAGACATGGGCACACTATAAAACTTTAAATGGGTGTGAACGGGCTTCCTCCCTCTATGCTCCTCCTCCAGACCTCAGTTATAGGAACTGTGCCCAGAGGAGACGAACATTTCGAGGAAAATGATTTTGTTAAACTAAGGATGAGATACACACCAGCTCACACCACAACACACCGTACAACATGGCATTTAATTAAACCCAGTTAACAGTGTGAACTAAAACAGATCAGCAACAGCCTGACCCTCACCAAACCCAACCCGTGTGTAACTTAAGCAATAACTATATACAAGCCTTGCAGATAGAGTCCGCACTGGGACGGGCGCCCAGCATCCTCTACGGACTAGGAGAAAAGGATTTACCAGTAGGTATTACAATCCTATTTTCTCTTACGTCCTAGAGGATGCTGGGGACTCCCAAAGGACCATGGGGTTTATACCAAAGCTCCAAACCGGGCGGGAGAGTGCGGATGACTCTGCAGCACCGATTGAGCAAACATGAGGTTCTCATCAGCCAGGGTATCAAACTTATAGAACTTTGCAAAAGTGTTTGACCCCGACCAAGTAGCTGCCCGGCAAATCTGTAATGCGGAGACGCCTCCGGCAGCCGCCCAAGAAGAGCCCACCTTCCTAGTGGAATGGGCTTTCACTGATTTCGGTAACGGCAATCCAGCCGTAGAATGCGCCTGCTGCATCATATTACAGATCCAGCGCGCAATAGTCTGCTTAGAAGCAGGAGCGCCAACCTTGTTGGCCGCATATAGGACAAACAGTGCCTCTGTTTTCCTAATCCGAGCCATCCTGGCTACGTAAATTTTCAAAGTTCTGACCACATCAAAGGACTTTGAATCACCCAAGGCTTCAGTAGCCACAGGCACCACAATAGGTTGTATTCTAAAGTTTTGCTGTGGTGCGCTCCCTGGGTCACTATAGGTAATGTTCTCAATCCGGAAAGAGAGGGTTCACATCTACGGAAGAGTTTTCTATTCAGCAACACTCCCCCGCTCCAATTTAAATGGTATCCCCCAAAAAGAAAGATTATTATATAGTGAAGTACCGTAGGACTCAAATTTGCTCACATTCAATGATATACCAAGTCACATGTATTATAAGTGTGCAATGACGATTGAAAAACTGAAGTCCACCTTGAATTGGCAGACCTACGTACCAGAATTCGTGGGGTGTCGATGACGCCCACCCAAATATGCTTGTAATATCACTCCCTTTGGTTTGCAGACATACACGGAAAGTCTCCTCCAAATTTCTCCACATCTTCACCACTCCATTTAGAGTAAAAATACCCCAAAATAGGAGGAAATAGCAATATATAGTGAAGTACTGCTTATTTCAAAGTGTAAAAAGTTATTTATTTTAAAGTGCAGCACAAGACAATTCGCGTCTTTACAACAAAGTGCAAATTTGCAGAAAATAGATATAAGCTAAAATCCACCACAGATTGGTGGACCCACGTACCAGAGTTTATGGGGTGTCACAATTGTCCACCCAAAAACGCTTCGAATATTGCTCCCCGGGATTTACAGCAACAGTCAGCGAATTCCCTCCAATCAGTCACCAACGCGTTTCTGCCCTTTAAGGGCCTTTGTCAACACCTCCACCATCGCCGCTCTGCTCTTTGTTCCGCCACGGCTGTTATGTTGTCAGACAGAATCAGAACGGGCAGGTCGCAAAGAAGATGTTCCGCTTGTAGCAGGCCGTTGTAGATGGCCCATAATTCCAGAATGTTTATGTGCAGACAAGCTTCCTAGCTTGACCATTTTCCCTGGAAATTTTTTCCCTGTGTGACTGCTCCCCAGCCTCGGAGACTCGCGTCCGTGGTCACCAGAATCCAATCTTGGATGCCGAACCTGCGACCCTCTAGAAGGTGAGAACTTTGGAGCCACCACAGGAGAGAAACCCTGGTCCTGGGGGACAGTTATTATCCGGTGCATCTGCAGATGGGACCCTGACCACTTGTCCAGTAGGTCCCACTGAAACGTTCTTGCATGGAACCTGCCAAACGGAATGGCCTCGTAGGCCGCCGCCATTTTCCCCAGCACACGAGTGCATTGATGAATCGAAACTCTTGGCGGTTTCAGAAGTTCCTTGACCATGTTCTGGATTTCCTGAGCTTTTTCCAACGGGAGAGAAATCCTCTGCAGTTCCGTGTCCAGAATCATGCCCAAAAACGACAACCGAGTTGTCGGAATCAACTGCGACTTTGGCAAATTCAGGAGCCAGAAATGCTATTGCAGCACCCGCAGTGAGAGCGCAACGTTATTTTAGTAACAGCTCCTGTGATCTCGCCTTTATCATGAGATCGTCCACGTACGGGATAATGGTGACCCCTTGCTTGCGCACGAGCACCATAATTTCCGCCATTACCTTTGTGAAAATCCTCGGGGCCGTGGAAAGACCAAACGGCAACGTCTGAAATTGGTAGTGACAATCCTGAACAGCGAACCTCAGGTACGCCTGATGAGGAGGATAAATGGGGACATGTAGGTAGGCATCCTTTATGTCGACGGACACCATAAAATCCCCCCCCACCCCCCTCCACCTCCAGACTGGAGATCACCGCTCGGAGAGATTCCATCATGAATTTGAAACTTTTCAAATACACATTGAGGGATTTTAAATTCAGAATCGGCCTGACCGAGCCGTCCAGCTTCGGGACCACGAACAGGCTTAAATAAACCCCTTCTCCCCGCTGTGACAGCGGAACTTTGACAATGACTCGCTGCTGACACAGCTTTTGTATTGCCGCACACACTACCTCCCTTTCTGGAAGAGAAACTGGCAAGGCCGATTTGAAAAATCGGTGCGGAGGTACGTCTTGAAACTCCAGTTTGTATCCTTGGGTCACAATTTCCAGCACCCAAGTATCCAGGCCCGAGAGAACCCAGACCTGACTGAAGAGTTGAAGACGCGCTCTCACCGGTGCGGACTCCCGCAGAGGAGCCCCAGCGTCATGCGGTGGATTTGGTAGAAGCCGGGGAGGACTTCTGCTCCTGGGAGCCTGCCACAGCCGGTGATCTTTTCCCTCTACCCTTACCTCTTGCCGCAAGGAAAGATGACCCACGTCCTTTCTGGAATTTCTGCGACCGAAAGGACTGCATCTGATATGGGGGCGTTTTCTTTTGCTGTGGAGGAACAGAAGGCAGAAAAGAGGACTTACCCGCGGTAGCTGTAGAAACCAGGTCCGCGAGGCCATCACCATACAAAACGCCACCCTTGAAGGGGAGAGCCTCCATAGCCTTCTTAGAATCAGCATCACCATTCCACTGATGAGTCCACAACGCCCTTCTAGCCGAGACCGCCATAGCATTGGCCCTTGATCCCAAAAGGCCAATATCTCTCGCCGTCTTTTAGATAGACTGCAGTGTCCCTGATATGACCCAGTGTCAAAAGCATGCTATCCCGATCCAGGGTGTCTATATCCGATGACAAGTTATCTGCCCACTTTTTAATCGCATTACCCACGCCGAAGCCACAGCCGACCTGAGCAGTGTACCTGTCGCGACAAATATATTTCAAGATAGCTTCTGGCCTCCGATCAGCAGGATCTTTAAGGAGACGGTAGCGCCATTTTCTTGGACAATTGCGCTAGAGCTTTGTCTACCGTGGGTGTTGCCTCCCACCCAACCCTATCCTGAGAAGGAAACGGGTATGCCATAGCAACTCTCCTGGAAATGTGCCACCTTTTGTCTGGCGTTTCCCAGGCTTTTTCAAAAAGGGCATTCAGTTCATGAGAGGGAGGAAACGTTACCTCCGGTTTCTTGCCTTTATACATACAGACCCTTGTCTCAGGGACAGCGGGGTCTTCCGTAATATGCAACACGTCTTTTATAGCCACAATCATGTACTGAATACTCTTAGCCACCTTAGAATGCAACTTTGCATCATTATAGTCGACACTGGAGTCAGAATCCGTGTCAGTATCAGTTTTTGCTAGTGCCCCCCCCCTTTGTTTTCAACACCCTGTTACTTGTGACAGCAGTGGAAGGGCCAGGAGCAGCGTCTCTGCAGCAAGCTGTGGAGAGAAAATGGCGCTGGTCAGAGCTGAGGAGGACCCGCCCCCTAAAAGGCGTGCTTTGGTCCCGCTGAGATTATACTGGCGGGGGTCACAAATAATGCCTATGCACCTTAAAATAGCCAGATAGTGTATAAAAGAGGTTTTTATTGCAGCCTAGGGCGCCGCCGCCCCCCCTGCGCCCTGCACCCATGCAGTGCCTGTGTGAGCGGGAGCAATGCGCGGTACCTCAGGAAGACTGAAGTCTTCTGATGTCTTCTTTGCTTCGGTTACTCACCTGTCTTCGATCTTCTGGCTCTGTGAGGGGGACGGCGGCGCGGCTCCGGGAGCGAGCAGCTAGGCGACCCAAGTGATCGGACCCTCTGGAGCTAATGGTGTCCAGTAGCCTAAGAAGCAGAGCCTATCAGTCTCACAAAAGTAGGTCTGCTTCTCTCCCCTCAGTCCCACGAAGCAGGGAGCCTGTTGCCAGCAGTGCTCCCTGAAAATAATAAGATTTTAAAACTACCGGTAAATCTTTTTCTCCTAGTCCGTAGAGCAGGGCTGGCCAAACCGGTCCTCGAGATCTACCAACAGGTCACATTTTCCAGACCACCTAGCTGGTGCACAGGTGTAGTCATTACTAATTAAGATGTGCTGCATTCATTCCTAACTGACGATTCTACAGATCTCCAGGCCTGGAAAACAGGTAGATCTCGAGGATCGGCTTGGTCAGCCCTGCCGTAGAGGATGCTGGGGACTCCGTAAGTACCATGGGGTATAGACGGGCTCCGCAGGAGACATGGGCACTCTAAGACTTTAGATGGGTGTGAACTGGCTCCTCCCTCTATGCCCCTCCTCCAGACTTTATTCAAGAACTGTGCCCAAAGGAGACGGACAGTACGAGGAAAGTATTTTTGTTAATCTAAGGGCGAGATACATACCAGCCCACACCATACAACATGGTATATACTAAACTAGTTAACAGCATGAACAAAACAGCATCAGCCAGAGACTGATCACAACTGTAACATAACCCTTATGTAAGCAACAACTATATACAAGCCTTGCAGAAATTGTCCGCACTGGGACAGGCGCCCAGCATCCTCTACGGACTAGGAGAAAAAGATTTACCGGTAGGTTTAAAATCTTATTTTCCCTTACGTCCTAGAGGATGCTGGGGACTCCAAAAGGACCATGGGGTTTATACCAAAGCTCCAGACCGGGCGGGAGAGTGCAGACGACTCTGCAGCACCGATTAAGCCAACAAAAGGTCCTCATCAGCCAGGGTATCAAACTTGTAGAATTTTGAAAAAGTGTTTGAACCCGACCAGGTAGCAGCTCGGCACAGCTGTAATGCCGAGACGCCTCGGGCAGCCGCCCAAGAAGAGCCCACCTTCCTAGTGGAATGGGCCTTTACCGAATTTGGTAACGGCAATCCAGCCGTAGAATGAGCCTGCTGAATCGTGTTACAGATCCAGCGAGCAATAGTCTGATTAGAAGCAGGAGCGCCAATCTTGTTGGCCAAATACAGGACAAACAGTGCCTCTGTTTTCCCAACTCGAGCCGTCCTGGCTACATAAATTCTTAAGGCCCTGACTACATCAAGGGACTTGGAATCCTCCAAGTCACCCGTAGCCACAGGCACCACAATAGGTTGGTTCATATGGAACGACAAAACCACCTTAGGTAGAAATTAAGGACGAGTTCTCAACTCTGCTCGATCCACATGGAAAATCAGATAGGGGCTCTTGTGAGACAAAGCCACCAATTCGGACACCCGCCTCGCAGATGCCAAGGCCAACAACATGACCACTTTCCAAGTGAGAAATTTTAACTCCACCGTTTGAAGAGGTTCAAACCAGTGCGATTTAAGGAAACGCAACACCACGTTAAGGTCCCACAAAAGGAGGTTGGATATGCAGCACTCCCTTAACAAAAGTCTGGACTTCTGGGAGAGAAGCCAATTCCTTCTGAAAGAATATAGATAAGGCCGAAATCTGCACCTTAATGGAGCCTAACTTAAGGCCCATATCCACTCCTGTCTGTAGAAAGTGGAGAAAACGACCCAGCTGAAAATCTTCCGTAGGAGCATTCTTGGCTTCACACCAAGAAACATATTTCCTCCAGATATGGTGATAATGCTTCGCCGTTCCCCCCTTCCTAGCTTTGATTAGAGTAGGGATGACTTCCCCCGGAATACCTTTCCCAGCTAGGATTTGGTGTTCAACCGCCATGCCGTCAAACGTAACCGCGGTAAGTCTTAGAACACACAGGGCCCCTGTTGCAACAGGTCCTCCCTGGGAGGAAGAGGCCATGGATCTTCTGCGATCATTTCCTGAAGATCTGAATACCAGGCCCTTCGAGGCCAATCTGGAACAATGAGTATTGTCTGCACTCTTGTTCGTCTTATGATTCTCAATATTTTTGAGATGAGTGGAAATGGACTGAAACACCCACGGTGTCACTAGTACGTCCACTGCCGGAGGGTCCCTCGACCTGGAACAATACGTACAAAGCTTTTTGTTGAGGCGTGACGCCATCATGTCTATTTGAGGAAGTCCACAATGACTTGTTATCTCTGCAAAGACCTCTTGATGAAGACCCCACTCTCCTGGATGGAGATCGTGTCTGCTGAGGAAGTCTGCTTCCCAGTTGTCCACTCCCGGAATGAAGACTGCTGACAGAGCGCTTACATGATTTTCCGCCAAGCGAAGAATCCTGGTGGCTTCTGCCATTGCTGCTCTGCTCCTAGTCCCGCCCTGGCGGTTTACATGCGCCACGGCTGTGACGTTGTCTGACTGAATCAGAACAGGTAGGTTGTGAAGAAGATTCTCCGCTTGTTGTAAGCCGTTGTATATGGCCCTTAATTCCAGCACATTGATGTGTAGACAAGCCTCCTGGCTTGACCATATTCCTTGAAAATTTCTTCCTGGTGTAACTGCTCCCCATCCTCGGAGGCTCGCGTCCGTGGTCACGAGAACCCAGTCTTGAATGCCGAACCTGCGACCCTCTAGAAGGCGAGCACTCTGATGCCACCACAGGAGACACCCTGGCCCCCTGGGGGACAGGCTCATTCTCTGATGAATTTGTAGATGGGAACCCGACCACTTGTCCAGAAGGTCCCACTGAAAAGTTCTCGCATGGAACCTGCCGAACGGAATGGCCTCGTAGGCCGCCACCATCTTCCCCAATACACCATCTTCCCCAATAATGAACTGACACTCTTTTTGGTTTTAGCAGGTCCCTGACCATGTTCTGGAGTTCCTGGGCTTTTTCCATCGGGAGAAAAACCCTCTTTTTTTTCCCCGTGTCCAAAACCATGCCCAAAAATGACAGCCGAGTCGTCGGAACCAACTGCGACTTTGGTAGATTTAAAATCCAGCCGTGTTGTTGTAGTACTCTCAGGGAGAGAGACACGCTTTTCAGTAACTGATCTCTCGATCTCGCCTTCATCAGGAGATCGTCCAAGTATGGGATAATTGTGACTCCTTGCTTGCGCAAGAGCACCATCATTTCCGCCATTACCTTGGTAAAAATTCTCGGGGCCGTGGAAAGCCCAAACGGCAACGTCTGAAACTGGTAATGACAGACCTGTAC